>NC_086018.1:23209076-23520667 GCF_029281585.2 Gorilla gorilla gorilla | reverse complement strand
TCATCCTCCAACAGAGTAGCTTGGGCTTGTTCACATGGCAGCTGGGCAGAGTTCCAAGAGAGTGAGAGAAAGGTTGTAAGGACTGGGACCTGCATGCCATCACTTCCATCACATTCTATTGGTCAAAGTCACAAGAGAAGCTTAGATTCAGAGTGGGGAAATAGACTCCATTTCTTGATGGGAGGTGCTTCAAAGTCTCATTGCAAAAAGTGTGGATACAGGGAGGCCATGAATTGGGATCAATCCATGCAATCAATCTACAGCAAACGTCAGTGAAGAAATTCCATTATGTCCTTCCTTTGACTCCCATCCTGGCCTCAGAGTTGAAACCCCAGCTATTCTTTCATCTTTCTAGCATACACGCATTTATTATGTAGGACCCAAAACTGGGTGGTGGAGGGGAAGCCCAAAGGTGCCTACTATGTGCACCATGCATTGTATTACACTTAGAAAAAAAGAAGTAATAGAAGAGTTCTTGCCCACAAACCAAGTGTGGATATCAGACCTGTAAAAACCAAGTGCCGAGAGTCATGAGTAAGCAATATGCAAATTTTGGTGGCAGCAGAAAGGAGCATAGGATTAACTCCATTCAAACATGTCAGAGAAGGGACACAGAGGAAGAGATCTGTGAGCTGGGATGACTGAGGATTTTCTGGGCAAGCCAGCTGAAGAAAGGCAATCCAGGTAGAGGGAACAGCATTTATAAAGGCATAGAGTGTGAAATAGGATATGGAGTATAGAAAACTGCAGATGTGGCCAGGCATGGTGGCTCATGCCTGTAATCCCAGCACTTTGGGAGGCTGAGGCGGGCAGATCACCTGAGATTGGGAGTTCAAGACCCACCTGACCAACATGGAGAAACCCTGTCTCTACTAAAAATACAACAATTAGCCAGGCGTGGTGATGCATGCCTGTAATCCCAGCTACTCAGGAGGCTGAGGCAGGAGAATCGCTTGAACCATGGAGACGGAGGTTGAGGTGAGGTGAGCTGAGATCACTCCATTGCACTCCAGCCTGGGCAACAAGAGTGAAACTCCACCTCGAAAAAAGAAGAAAACAGGAAAAAAGAAAATGGCAGATGTGGCGTAAGTGGGAGCCAGGGAGGGATGTTGGGAGATGGACCTCAGGGGTAAGGATATAGAAGAACCTGGGGAGAGGCTGGGGAGTGGGTATTAAGTGTGGTGGGGGAACGAGGGGTAACATGGCTAGATTTGCATTCTAGAAGGAGGATTTTGCCTGGGGAGTGGTGGAGAAACCACAGTAGAAGCTGGATGAGGAGTAGGGAGAAGGGATGACTTCTGTTTGGGATATGCTGCGTTTGAGGTGTCGATGGGGCACTGAGATGATGGCAGTGGAGGTGGATCACTCCTCAGATCAAAATGCAGAAGGCAGCTCGGAACACTGAAGCTGGAAGCTTCTCAGAGCTCAGGGGGCCTGTGGGCTCTTGGAACACCAACTCAGTCCTCTCCAGGATTTTCTCACTCTTTTCTGTATCTCTCAATTGGCATTTCTCTCTCATCCCACACAGACACCCTGTAAGTCAGAGCCCAGTTCTTCCCCTACACTGGGAGGGGGGTAAATTTAAAAATTCCAAAGGAGGAAGAAAGGATCTGCTTTCTGACGGACAGTCTCAAAGAAGTGTCAAAGCCTCGGACCCCAGCCAAGTGTCCTTTCCCTCCCCACTCCCCCGACAAACATCATCTCCCATGGCTTTGGACGCCCGGCGTCTCCGTATCTCTCCACAGATCTGTGTTTTTCTCTCGGGGCCATCTGTCGCTGACTCTGCTATAAATCTTGTTGTGTTTCCTTGCCATATGGCATAATTAATTACTTCAAGGCACAAAAGACCCCACAGCTCTGCAGGCCAAGAGCCAGCTGGCTCACTGAGGAGCAATTTGCCACAATGAGGCAAATAGCCGGGCTACTGTGCCCTGTCAGCCGGGTCCCACAGCAGGAACCAAGTTGGCTGGAACCCCCATTCCCTGCGGCAGCATCTGCCACTAGCTCGGCAGAGGCTGGGTCCTCATGGTTACATGAGTGGCATTTATAGACATTAAGGCCACACACCATCTATTGCTATAGAAGGGAGCGTGCATCTATTAACTCAACAGGGACCCCCCCAACCTCATTTATCTCTGTCACTTAACTGCTAAGTCCAGAACAGTCTGTCTGTTCCACTTGGGCAATGGTTTATTGGACTCCCAAATCTTTGGAAAACTACTGAGGGAGAATAAAATTAAAGAACACAGCCATTGAAAGCTGAGTCCTTGAGTGGGCCCCTCCGCCTCTGAGCAGTTGGCCTCTGCATCTGCAAACAGGAAGGATTGGATGAGCACTCAGTTCCCTTCCAGCTACAGTGTGCCAGGACTCCTTCAATCAACCAACGGATATTCAATCAACAACCATCCCTGTACTGAGTGCTGGGGAAACAGTTCTGGTGAGGCAGATGTAGCCCCCTGCTCTTATGTAGCTTGCTGCTAGAAATGAGGACCACACACGTGCATGGGCACACACACAACATACACATAAATGTACCAAATTATCACAGCTGGTGGCCAACAGGATGAGGAACTGAATAAAGCAGGGGCTGAATTAAAGAACATCAGGAGGCCAGGCATGGTGGTTCACGCCTGTAATTCCAGCGCTTTGGGAGACCAAGGCAGGAGACTCCTGACTCACTTGAACACAGGAGTTTGAGACCAGCCTGGGCAACACAGTGAGACTCTATCTCTAAAAAAATAAAATAAAATTTAAAAAATTAGCCAAGCATGGTGGTGTGCACCTGTACTCCCAGCTACTCAGGCCTGAGGAAGGAGGATCGCTTGAGCCCAGTAGGTTGAGGCTGCAGTGAGCTGAGATTGCACCACTGCACTATAACCAGGGTGACAGAGAAAGACCCTGTCTCAAAAAAACTTTTTAAAAGAACACCACCTTCAGAGAGAGGACTCACAGAAGGCCTCTTTGAGGGAGTGATATTTTGTTAAACAGATTTATTGAGTTATAATTCACATGCTGTAATAGTTACCCTTTTAAAGTGCAAAATTCAGTTGTTTTTAATATTTTTGCAAGGTTGTGCAATCATCACTACAATCTAATTTTAGAACATTCCATCACCCCCCAAAAAAGGCTTGCACCTATTAGCAGTCACTCCCCATTCTCTCCTTCCCCCAAAGGCCCTGACAACCACTAATCTACTCTCTGTCTCTATGGATTTTCCTATTCTGGACATTTATTATGAATGGAATCATACCATATGTGGCCTTCTGAGCCTGACTTCTTTCACTTAACATAATACTTTCAAGGTTTATTCATATTGTAGCATGTATCAGAACATCAGTCCTGCCAGGTACGATGGCTCACACTTACAATCCTAGGACTTTGGGAGACAGAGTTGGGAGTTTGAGCCCAAGAGTTAAAGACTAGCCTGGACAGCAGAGCAAGACCCCCTCTCTGAAAAAAAAAAAAAGTAGCAGGGTGTGGTGGCACACACCTGTGGTCCCAGCTACTCGGGAGGCTGAGCTAGGATTGCTTGAGCCTGGGAGGTTAAGGCTACATTGAGCCATGGTCATGTCACTGCACTCCAGCCTGGGCAACAGAGCAAGACTCTGTCTCAGAAAGAGAGAAAGAGACAAAGAGACAAAGAAAGAAGAAAAGAAAGAAAAGAAAAGAAAAGAAAAGAAAGAAAGAAAGGAAAGAAAGAGAAAGAAAGAAAGACAAAGAAAGAAAGGAAAGAAAGAAAGAAAGAAAGAAAGAAAGAAAGAAAGAAAGAAAGAAAGAAAGAAAAGGATGTCAATCCTTTTTGATGGCCAAATAATACTGTGTTGCAAGGATATAGCACGTATATAGCATGTTTTGTGGAATCATCAATCAGTTGATGGACTCTAGGTTGTTTCCACTTTGGGATTATTATGAATAATGCTGCTATGAACACTTCTGTAAAGGCTTTTGTGTGGACATGTTTGTATTTCTTGAGGGGGTGACATTTAACCTGAGATCTCAAGGGTAAGAAAGAATCAGACATGTAAAAAGCTAGGCAAAATTCTTCTTGGCTGAGGGAACAGTACAGACAAAGGTCTGGAGATGGGCTGCTATACATGCCTAGGGCCCTTTAGGTGGCTCGCAGGCTTTAGAGGAATTACAAGAGCATCTTTTTCAAGCTGCACAAATCCAATTTTCTGCTGAGCTGTGTCTAGTCTCTTCCTGAGTGTGCAATCTGAGTCAATTTAGTCTAAGGGTTTATTGTCAGCTCAGAGGAAAATTTCTTGGATTGAGCAACTTGGGGTGACTTCTGCAGGCCCCCACAATTTGCAGGAAGCCTGAGGAATCGTGGGTGGGAAAGTTGAATGGAGTGGTTCCAGGAGGCAGCATGCTTTGGAGGTAGAGGCATTCGAATGACTGACATGCATGCATTTCACTACCCCCAACTCCCATAAAACTCAGCCTGGTTGCCCGGCAGCAAATATCTTCTCTTGGCTTCTGTATTACCTTGGCTATCAGTGAGACTTTTTCCCTCAAAATGTCCTTGCATTTGTTTTTTAACTTGGCTTCCCTGGGATCAACCTGGCACTAGGAGCAAAGGGCTGGGTTGATGCTTGCTTAGACATCTGTGTGAGGGTCCTGGGAGGGTGGTTCACTGAGTGCTGCTACAGTGAGGGTATTGCAAGAGTATGTTGAGACAGCAATAAGAGGATAGATGCACCCACCTGGCAGTGGACGAAGATGAGGCTGAGAGAAGTTAGGATCCCAGAACCTAGATCAGGATCATACAGTCAAGAAGGAAAAATTTACCTCGTAAAAGTGAATTTGGGGGCTCTTTGAAGCAATCCTTGATCCAGTCAGTACACTCCTTTCCATGGTTGATACTGTTGGCTAACTCCTGTCCACCCCCACCCCCAGCCAAGGGAGGCTGGGCTACAACCAAAACTCTGAACTTAGGGCCCCACAGACCTGAGTTCAAATCCTAACTCTTCAATTCCACTATGTTACTTTGCAAGAAGTGCTAACTGTTCTAAGTCTCAATTTGCTCATCATAAAATCCCATTATACAGCCTGTATTATGTAGGAATTGCATTCAGCAACAGCAGTTCCAAATAATAATAGTATAAACAAGATATACCATGGTTATTTCCCTCACACAAAAGAAGTGTAGAAGGATGACATCCAGGGCAGTATAGCGTTTCCACACAAGACGAAGGCTCCTTGTGTCTTTCTGCTCTACCATTCTTAGCATCTCACCTTATGGTGCCTGATGGCTGCTGCAGCACCAGCCATCACATCTGCATTATAGACAAGAAAAAGGAAGGAATGGCAAAATTATTCTCACCTCTGAGTTGAGATTTCCTCTTTTAAGGAACTTACAAGCAATGTCTATCTAACAACTTATTTACTTGTATCCAACCCTCCTGCAAGGAAGCTAGGAAACATGCTTATATAGCCAGGGATATTGCTGAACTCAGCAGTAGAGCATGGCTGTTTTATTCAGGGAGAAGTGGAGGGTAGCAGGCAACTGAACATCTTCACAGCAAGATCTTAATTTAGTTACCTCCTCGCAGAAAGCTGCCCTGCCCACTCTATCCAAAATAGCACCCCTCACTCTAAACCACCACTCTGATATGTGTTGCATAGAATGTATCACTCTCTGAAATTATTTATCTATTAGTTTCCTTATTTAGGGATTGACTTCTCCCCTAGGATGTAAGCTCCATGAGAGAACAGCAACCATATCTGTCTTTATTCATCACTGGCTCAAGTTGGACAGCTGTGCAAACCTGTGGGTGACTGTTGAATAGTCCCTATCCCAAAGGGTGACTATGAGTCTTTAATGAGATGCTGAGGACGAAGCACTGAGCCCAGAGTCTGGCAAGAGAGGCTGGAACTGGCTAGTTGTTTCCTATGCCATTTCCCTCTTCTTCCTATCCACCTAGCCACAAGGCTGAGTTCCACCAGCCGAACGGAGGCAGGAGTGACATGGGTCACTTCCATGCCTCACCCCTGAGCCTCCTGGGACATCTTCCATGCGCTTTCTTTCCTCATTGCCTAAGGATTCAGTAGAGGAACCTTGTAATATGATAAAAGCTAGAGTATAGAAGAAATGTGGGCTCCTCAATGACTACATGGAGCAGAAGTCTTCATCCACACCAGACTGGGATGGAAACAAGAACATTTTTATCATTTGAGCCATGAGTTTTGGGGATGTTTGTTACAGAAGCATTTCATTAGCCTTTGCTGGGTTGCAAACCACCCCACGATGTGCCTTAAGACAACATTGCCTTGTGGCTCCTGATGCTTTGGGTTGCTTTTGCAGTTCCTCCCCCAGTTTTGCCTGAGTTCATTCACAAGGCTGCATTTGGTTAAAGGATTGGTTGAGCTGAAGAGGCCAACTGCCAGTGTCTGGCATTTGGTGCTGGCTGTCTACTGGGCCATCTCCAGTTTTCTTCATGTGGCCTCTCATCCACACAGGTGAAACTGGGCTTCTACACAGCCTGGTGGAACCAAAGTTGCAAAACAGCAAAAGAAACTGCAGCACCCTTTAAGACCAAGCCTTGGAAAATACCCAGCATCACTCATGCCACATTCTGTTGGCCAAAGCAAGTCATAAATTCAAGAGGGGAAAAGCAACAAAGTACATTGCAAAAGAGTGTGGACTCAGAGAGACAGACTCTTTGTGGGGTTATTATTATCTTAGTCTACCACAAAGAGTTAATGTAACAGAGTGTGTATGACTGGCATTTCAATTTCTGCACCTCCTCCTCTGCTCTCATTCCAGGCCCCTGTGACTCTTACTTCTGCAGAGCCCTCATATGCACACATTTGGTGGCAACAGTGAAGTCAGTGGGAATTGAATTTCAGCAGGACACAGCTACATTAACAGAGCTCATGAGCAAAGGGAACTGCCCTCCTAGGCTTGGCTTGGTGCCCAGAGCTCCAAGGAAAGGTCACCCACTCCTGCTGGCAGGAGGTCTGAGTCAAATAGCTGTTAAACCAAACAAACTTAACACCCACCTCCACTGCTGCCCATGCAGATATGACCGATTCTTTCCTTGAGAGAGAAAAGAAAAGATCTCTCTTTGTTATTTGACACTCTGACCTCTGCAACATGGAAACTAAAAATAATACCCACAGAAGAGTGCTGAATGTTTATCCTATTGTTCTTTGCACTCACAGCTACCTGGGCTACGCACACCAAGATGAGAGAGGGAGGTGAATTAGAGACACGAGCGTAAGGCCAAGGCTGGAGATCTAGGTTTTCAGAAATCAAAGTTTACATTTTTTTTTCTACAAATCCATCCACCCAGCCCATCCCACCCACCTTTCCACATCTCCACCTATTCACCCATCCATCCATTCATCCATACCTTCATTCATGCATTCATCTATCATCCACCCATCCTTGTATCCACTCATGCATCTATCTGCCCATCCACCCACCCTTCCACCCACCTTTCCATCCATCCTTCCATCCATCCATCCACCCGCCCCTCCATTCATCCACCCACCCTTCCACTCACCTTTCCATCCATCCATCCACCAGCCCATCCACCCACACACCCATCCTTCTATCCACCTTTCCATCCATCTGTCCATCCATCCATCCGTCCATCCATCTATCCATCCACCCATCCATCCACACTTCCATCCACCCACACATCTACCCATCCATCCATCCATCCATCCACTCATCCATGCATCCATTCATGCATCCATCTATCATCCACCCATCCTTGTATCCACTTACGCATCCATCTACCCATCCACCCACCCCTCCACCCGCCTTTCCATCCATCCGTCCACCTACCCATCCACCCATCCATCCACCCACTCTCCCACCCATTCAACCACCCATCTACCCATCCATCCATTTTTATCTGTCC
Organism: Gorilla gorilla gorilla; assembly: GCF_029281585.2. Classification (NCBI taxonomy): domain Eukaryota; kingdom Metazoa; phylum Chordata; class Mammalia; order Primates; family Hominidae; genus Gorilla; species Gorilla gorilla. Next base: position 23,512,796 of record NC_086018.1, on the reverse strand, counting down.
ACCAACCCATCCACCCTTTCACGCACCTTTCCATCCATCCATCCACCCATCTACCCACCCATTCACCCACCCATCCATCCACCCACCCACTCACCCACTCTTCTACCCACCCTTCCACCCATTCATCCATCCATCCATTCATCTATCCACCCATCCACCTACCCTTACACCCACCTTTCCACTCATTCATCCACCCACCCATCCACTCACCTACCCATTCATCCACCCACACATCCACCCACGCATCCACCCATCCATTCATCTATGCATCTCTTCATCCACCCATCCACACTCCCATTCAGTCACCCACCCATCTGCCCATTTATCCATCCATTCACTATTTATTCAGTGCCTTCTATGTGCCTGGCACCGTGCCAGGAATTCACTGGTAAACATGATCCATTAGAAATCTGCCCTTGTCGGCTGGGTGCAGTGGCTCACTCCTGTAATCCCAGCACCTTGGGAGGCCAAGATGGGCCGATCACAAGGTCAGGAGATCGAGACCATCCTGGCCAACACGGTGAAACCCCGCCTCTATTAAAAAAAAAAATACAAAAAATTAGCCGGGCATGGTGGTGGGCACCTGTAGTCTCAGCTACTCGGGAGGCTGTGGCAGGAGAATGGCGCGAACCTGGGAAGCAGAGCTTGCAGTGAGCCGAGATGGTGCCACTGCACTCCAGCCTGGGCGACAGAGTGAGAGACTGTCTCGAAAAAAAAAAAGAAGAAGAAGAAATCTGCCCTTGTCGAGTTTACACTCTGGAGGGGTGTTCAGACAATAAATAAACAAAGCAATAAATATTACAATTGCTTTTTGGGTAGGTATATTAAGCCATTGCCCAGGGGATGCAATTTGAGCACCTTTTCTGGATAGGGCAGTTACAGGCACATGTTATCTTCTAATTTAATTCTCATTACTACCTAATGAGGTTGTTACTATTAATATTCATGTTTCACAAAGAGGCAAGCAGACTCAGAGTAGTGAGGTAACGTGCCTAAGGTCACACAGCTGGCAAGCATCAGAGCTGCGATTGAAACCCAAATGTAGCCACTGATCATGGTGGAGCATCAGGAGGAGAAATTACTGCATTCAGGGCCTTCTGCCTCTTTTGTTCTGGGCCTTGTAGCAATGTTGGGGCCATTAACACACAGGGGTCTCACCCACACAACTACGCTCCTTGCACTTGCTCTTGGTCTGATGACTCAGATATTCAGGAAATGGGATAAACTTTAACCCAGCTCATCCTTGCTGGGCCCCAAGACAGCCATGCCTTCTGCTGGGCTCACATCTCTGCCACTTGCTCAGGCCTTCCATCAGCAGGGCAGCCACAGAGTTTCAGAAAAGATCTTCTGGATGTAAACAGAAAAAGCACCTGCGGGTAAAGGGATGGGCGGCCACCTCTGGGCTCATAAGAGCACCAAAGAGTCTGGACTCAGGTGTCCACACTGCCATAGATTTGCTGTGTGACCCTGGGCAAGTCACCACCTCCCTTTTGATCTTTGTTCCCTTTCTGTGCTGCCTGCTGGTGGGGCTTGTGCCTGCTACAGTCACTCATCCAGATGTTTCTGAGAACCTACTATGTGCCACGTTTTGTGACAGCCCCCAAGGAGCAACTAAGCACAGAATTATAGTTCCAAGAGACAACAAGCCACAAGGTGCTATGAGAATGTAAAATGGGTTGGCCTGATCTGGATTAAAGGCTACAAAGGACTTGCTGGGGGAGTGACATTTCCCCTGAGACTTAAAGGAGGATTAGAAGATAACTAGGTGCAAATATGGAGAAGGGATTCTTGGCCAGATGAACCGCATCTGCAAAGGCCCCAATATGGGAAAGAGTTTGCTGAGTCAAGGACCCGGGAAGTCACCCACATCGCTGGCACCCAGAGTGAGAGGCATACAGTGCAGGACAAGCACAGGGAGGTCAGGGGCTGGGTTTTGCAGGGTCTTGGAGACAGCAGTGGGATTTGGGACCCCGAGCAGAGGGAGGTGGGGAGCGAGTAAGCTCCAGGGAGCCCAGATATGCATGAACTAGGCTGCGTAGACCCACTTTTTGGGCTGGGGGCTGCACAGAGGGCAGTCAGGTGGGACACTGGAGCTTCAGAAACAGACTTAACCTACTTCATAATATTGCCAGGACTAGATTGTGTAAGACAGCATGGGTTAGTGGACAGGAAGATGTGGGTCAACAGCTTTAGGTAGACCCTGGAAATTTACCCTATGGGAGGGCAGGGCTCAGAGCTTTGTGTGAGCAGCTATGTAATTTGTTTATCCCTTTGGTTTGAGCATCCTCTTGGCCAAGGGTCCTAATCTTCAGTTAGAGCTCTGTCAATTGCAAGTAGCAGAGAACCTGGCCTGAGAAAAGGGAATTTATTGGCTCCTGTGTTTGAACAGCCCAAGGGCAGACCTTCAGGTATGGCTTGATCCAGGGTCTTAACTGATATCACCAAGATCCTGTTTCTCCACTTCTCAACATGACTTCCTTGGATTTGACAACATGTGCAGATCCCTCAACAAAAATGGCATTGACAGCTCTGCATTCCATCTTCATCCCTCCAAGAGCCTCAGAAAAGAATCCGCAGGCTCTTCTTAGGACTTTAGGCCATGCACAGACTCTGATTGACCCATACTTAGACTAGTTAGTGGCCAGAGAGACAGAATGTGCTGGCTGGCTTAGTTTAGGTCCTATGTTCCATTACTCATATCCAGGGTGGAGATGGCTTCCTTGAAAGCATAGAGAATGAATGTGAGTGAGGGAGGGGGGTTCCCACTCTAGCAATACTGGGGCATTGTTGCCACATAAAAGGGAGAGGTAATAAGCTGGATGAGAAGAGCCACATATGTCTATCATAGGGAGGGGCCCATGATCCCCCGGGGGTGAGAGCATTCTGGGGCCTACCTGGGGAGTGGAAAAGGTTGTCTCAGCATTGCTAGGCTTTGAGATAAGGGTCAGGGCTAGGAGTCAGTCAGGAAGACAAAGAGAAGAGTCAAGGAGAGGTGTGGTCACTAGAAAGCAGAGACCTGGAGGAAGTGGTGGAGGTCAGGGAAGACTCACAGCATGTATGGAGTTCTGAGTGTACAGATGTGATATGAAGAGCTTTGCATGTCACAGGGAGGTGTGCCCACACTGATCCATGATGGGATGGGGATGCTCACCTTCAGTCCCACTTTCCCACTCTAAGTATCTGGGGAGTTTCTCTCCATGACCTGCCAGTGTATAGAGGTCTCCTATGGTTTCAAACATTGGAGAGTGGAAGTCTGAGAAGATGAGTAGAAGGGCCTGGGTCTCCCTCTGTGTAGGCTGTGGGCTGCCATTGGCCTTTGTTGCAGATGGATCAAAGTTCCATGAGTACAGAGAGAAAGAGAAACAGGATCCTGTTGACATTTGAGCCCCTGGATCAAGCCATGCCTGAAGGTTGTCCACCTACTGGGCAGGCAATATAAAATTATCTCTGGGTACCCAGGTGCTTCCTTCCTGGCTGTCCAGCCCTCCACTTATGAACCTGGCACTTCCTGGGCAGCAGCCACACTCTTGGACCTCTTTTCAGTCTGAGAACCCACTTTCCCCATCCTTTCCTTCCCAGACCCTTGTACTCTTAAGGCGACCCTATGTCCTGGTTTCCCTGGACTGTTTTCATGTCTATTGTCCTTGTGTAATTCTTCACAGTGCCTCTTTCATTCTCAAAGTATCTTGCTTTGGATAATAAATAACCGTCACTTCACACATCCCTCCATTCTGACGTTCCTGCTCACTGCAGGAACGATTTCCTTTCTCACTGCAGACCTTACGGGCCTGAGAGCTGTTAAAACTTGAACCAAAATTATTAGCAACAACAACAAAATCCATTCTCTCTCTACCAATGCAGGAGAGACTTAGCCTTTGACAATACCTCTCTGAGGTTTGTTTACATCCAGTCCTGGCAAAAGGCCCTTTCTGCAAGGATATGTGACAGGTGAAATGATTCCTTCTGAAGGAGAAAAAGAAAAAAAAGAATTCTCACATCAAAACAGCTTGAGTCCTGAGGGTTTCCCTGCCTCCACCCCCTCCATGTTCCTGTTCCCATTCATTCTTACAATAAACCCCTTGTTTTAAGGTAGCTTGTTTGAGTCTCTTTTTCCTGCAACAAAAAGAGGTGTACCTAAAATAGGCCAGGGCCTGGGCCAATGGCCAAATTTAGATGAAAAACTGGGTCAGGCAGGAGAGGGAGCAGCAGGCTGGGAACTTTTGAGTATTGGGGCTAGACAGCTCCTGCTGATGGGGCACTTCCTCTGTGCCAGCCCATTAATTTATTAACTAGTAAAATTAATCTTATTTAATTTTCTTACTGTCCTTTGAGGTAGGGACTGTTATCTACAGTTGATAGAGAAGAATACTAAGGCTCAGAGAGTCAGGATTTGGGTATCCTATCCCAGTCCTCTCCATCCAAGATCTGCAGGTTGGGGCACCAGGGCAGACTTCCAGAATACAAAAGGGTAGTGGGAATCTTGGCCATCTGGCATGGAGACGCTCAGCCTAGCATGGCCCAAGCTGGAACTCTTCTGCACAAACAGGTCTGTAGCTTTCTTCATCATTTTTAAGTGAATTTGAGAAGTGTGGAACAGCCAGAGATCATTGTTTTAGCTCAAATGAATTTAAGCAAGATACGGAAAATGTAGTTAGATCCAGGTTCTCACGTGCTATTGACCCATGTGGCTGGCACTCAGTTCTCTCTCCATCTCTCTTTCATGTGTTACTCCCTCTACTAGGTATAAAGAATGGTCGCAGGCAGTCCCAAGCTTCATCCTTACAGCTTGTAATCCATAAGGTCTAACTGACTGTCTGTCTGTCTGTCTGTCTGTCTGTCTGTCTATCTATCTATCTATCTATCTATCTATCTATCTATCTATCTATCTATCTATGGCTCTTCCTCTCTCTCAGCTTCCATATAGAAATCCAACTAAGGATTTGGATTGGCTCTGCTTGGGTCACATGTTCACCTCAGGACCAATCACTGAGCCCAAGAGGACATTGACATGGGTGCTAGGATTGGCTCAGCCTGGTCATAGGCCCTCCGCTGTGGTGAGGAGGGCAGACAACAGTGATTAACAGCCTCTGGGGAGTGAGGGAGGCATGGTTTCATCAAGGAAGGGACGCTAGTGGTCAAAATAAATACATCCACCATGCTTCAAAAGATATGTAGCAGGGATACCTAGTTTAAAAGTTTTTAATGTGTATTTCATTTTGCTTTCCTGAGTACAGATTTTTATCTCTACCACCCTAGGCATCCATTAGTCTGGGTGAGATTAGAATTTATTACAGAAAATGCAAAGAGAAAGACAAGTGATGTTAAGCTTTAGACATCAAAATTAGATTATGTACCAGACGAGAGCCTTAAGGAAGAATTCTACAGGTTCCTCATCTTTGAGCTTATGAATAATTGTGCCAAACATCTTAGAACATAGAGTTTGTCTGTGGATTGCAGGGTCTGTCCCATCTGCCTAAAACCATTGGGTACCCCTGATAAAGAGAGGACATAATGGAGGTCAGGAGATCGAGACCATCCTGGCTAACGGTGAAACCCCGTCTCTACTAAAAATACAAAAAATTAGCCAGGCGTGGTGGCAGGCGCCTGTCGTCCCAGCTACTCGGGAGGCTGAGGCAGGAGAATGGTGTGAACCCAGGAGGCAGAGCTTGCAGGGAGCCGAGATGGCGCCACTGCACTCCAGCCTGGGCTGCAGAGCGAGACTCCGCCTCACAAAAAAAAAAAAAAAAGAGAGAGAGAGAACGTGATGTAGTGGAAGTAGAAGAAATGTCTGCCTGTTTTCTGACTTCTCCAATGATATTTCTCTATAACATGCATCAACGATTATTATTTGTTTAAACGTGTTTTTAAATGTGTTTAAAACAAATAGAGGAAGATATTAGAACACATCAGTTGGACACTGATGGTTAATTTTATGTGTCAGCATTGTGGGGAGAAGTGGGAGCAAAATGGGAAAATCCTCTTCCTATGATATTTCTCTATAACATGCATCAATGATTATTATTTTTGAGCACCCACTGTCCCCCTCAGGCATTGTGCTATGAGAGAGATCATTTGTTGTTTCACTATCCCTATGAAATAAGCATTTCTATCATTCAAACTGTTGGTTGTGAGCAAGTTCTGTCAAACAAAATGTGTTTAAAACAAATAGGGGAAGGTAGCCAGGTGTGGTGGCTCACGCCTGTAATCCCAGCACTTTGGGAGGCCGAGGTGGGTGGATCATGAAGTCAAGAGATCAAGACCATCCTGGTCAACATGGTGAAACCTCGTCTCTACTAAAAAAGTACAAAAATTAGCTGGGTGTGGTGGCACGCACCTGTAGTCCCACCTGCTTGGGAGGCTGAGGCAGGAGAATCACTTGAACCCAGGAGGCAGAGGTTACAGTGAGCAGAGATCGCGCCACTGCACTCCAGCCTGGCGACAGAGCAAGACTCCGTCTAAAAGAAAAACGGGACGGTATTAGATCATATAACTTGGGACACTGTGATGGTTAACTTTATGTGTCAACTTGACTGAGCCACAGGGTGCCCAGATATTTGGTCAAACATTATTCTGGGTGTGTCTGTGAGGGCGTTTTTGGATAAGATTAACACATGAATTGGTAGACTGAGTAAATTTTCTTCCCTGCTATGGGTGGCTCTCACCCAATCCGTTAAAGGCCTGAATAGAACAAAAGGCTCATACTCCTACAAGTTAGAGGGAAATTTTCCTGACTACTGGCATTGAGCTGGGAAACTGATCTTCTCCTGTTTTCCAAATCAAACAAAAACATGAGCTATTCTTGAGTATCCAGACTGCTGGTTCTTGAATTGCTGCAATCTCATACAACTTTAAGCTGGGTGTGGTGATGCACACATGCAGTCCCAAGCTACTTGGGAGGCTGAGGCAGGAGGATCACCTAGGCCCAGGAATTTGAGGCTGTAGTGAGCAATGATCACATCACTGCACTCCAGTCTAGGTGCCAAAGTGAGATTTTAACTCTTTGAAAAAAACAACTTAAATGAATGGGAAACTGCTTCTTATAGATGAACAAAGAAAGTGTATTTTGAGGTAGAACCTACTGCTGGTGAAGATGCTGTGAACATCGTTGATATGACAACAAACATTTAGAATATATATATATACATACATATATATACACACACACACACACACATATATATATATATATTTATTTATTTATTTATTTATTTATTTTTGAAGTGGAGTCTCACTCTGTGGCCCAGACTGGAGTGCAGTGGCACAGTCTTGGCTCACTACAACCTCCGCCTCCTGGGTTCAAGTGATTCTCTTGCCTCAGCCTCCCAAGTAGCTGGGACTACGATGCCCACCATCACACCCAGCTAATTTTTGTATTTTTAGTAGAGATAGGGTTTCACCATATTAGTTAGACTGGTCTCAAACTCCTGACCTCAGGTGATCCACCCACCTCGGCCTCCCAAAGCGCTGGGATTACAGGCATGAGCCACTGCGCCTGGCCACATTTAGAATATTTCATACACTTAATTGCTAAAGCAGCAGCAGGGTTGGAGAGGATTAACTCCAATTTTGAAAGAAGTTCTACTGTGCATAAAGTGCTATCAAACAGTATCATATGCTTCCGTGAAATCTTTAATGAAAGAGTCCATCAATGTGGCCAACTTTATTGTTGTCATATTTTAAGAAACTGACACAGCCACCCCAACCTTCAGCAACCACCACCCTAATGAGTCAGCAGCCATAAACATTGAGGCATGACCCTCCACGAGCAAAAAGATTACAATTTGCAGAAGGCTCAGATGATTGCTAGCAATAAAGTATTTTTAATTAAGGTATGTACAGTGGTTTTTAGACATAACGGTATTGCACACTTAATACACTACAGTATAGTGTAACTTTTATGTGCACTGGGAAATCAAAAATTCCTATGACCCACTTTATTGCAATATTTGTTTTATTGAGGTGGCCTGCAACCAAACCTACAATATCTCTGAGTTATGCCTGTGTATATTATTTGGAGAACATTGACTAGTACAGATACTCAGCTGGAATTCTGGATACGCTTCAGGTATGGCTGGATCCAGGATCTTTAACAATGTCATTAGGCTCCACCATCTCTTGCCAGATCTTAGACAAGAGTTATTCATATGGTACATGTGATGGGTGACACTGGCAACCCTGGCTCATGTCCTAAACGCAGCCACCTTAAGAAAGAAAGAACATCTCCCTATATTCACATGATTGGCCTCCCTTGGGTCATGTGTCTATTCCTGAACCCATCACTGTGATCCAGGGATGTGATACAATGGAAGGGCACCAGGACTGATAAAACCTGAGGAGTCCAGGAGTCCTACAAAGCAAGCCTGAGAGGACCACAAGGATGGATCAAGTAGGCATTGTGACTACGCCCGCTTTACAGTTGAGGAAACTGGCCCAGAGTGTTTAAGTGATTGGCCACGTACAAGCCTCAGAGCTGGTAAACATCAATGCCAGGATTTAAGCCCAGGCCTCTCCACAGGGCCTTAATTCCTTCTCCATACTACCTCTCACCCTTTAGTCCTGGCCAAAAGCCAAAATCTTCCAACACCCCAATCCCTGGTCCTCACATGCAGGTGCCCACCCTGCACCTGGCACATAGTAGGGGTGCAGTAAGCTTAAGTACTGCCCCTGCAGCTGGACACAGCCCTCAGTGCCTTGCTACAGGCAGCTCTGTCTAATCTGCCCCATCAGATCTTTATTTGGATCTTTCTCCCTGCCTCAGCTCTGAGAAGGAACCCGAGTGACCAGCTGAGCCTGCCAGGCATTTGGCATCAGTCCCCACCCAGCTGTCCCCATCCTCTGATACATTTTTATTCCTTTTGAGAACTACCCAATTTAGACAGCTCAAAAACAGATGTTTCTTAACAACTATAGTTTCCACGGGTATTTTTGGTTCTCTAATCTTGGTAAATTGTTGGGATTTTGCTGGTTCTCTGGGGAGAAGACAAAGCTGCTTCCATCCAAGCCTCGCTTGTTATGATGGGCCTTGCTATGGCAGCAGTGAGTTGGCAGAATATTTAGACACAGCATTCGTATCTATTGCTGCAAGCAAATTTACCCCAGAACTTGGCAACTTAAAACAATAAACAGTTGTTGTCTCAGAGTTCCTGCGGGTCAGAAATTCAGGAGCAACTTTAGTCTGAGCAGTTCTGACTCTGGGTCTCTCATCAGGTTGCAGTCAGGATGTCAGCTGCAGCTGCAGTCTCATCTGAAGACTGAACTGGGGCTGGAGGAGCTGCTTCCAAGATAGGCCGCTCACACAGCTGCTGGCTGGAGATCACAGGTCCTCACCACATGGGTCTCTCCACTGGGCTGCTTGAGTATCCCCACGACATGGCAGCTGGCTTCCCTAGAGTGGGTGATCCTCAAGACAGCGAGGAGGGAGCCACAATGTCTTTTATGACCTTGCCTTGGAAGTTGCACACCATCACTTCCACTCTGTTCTATTCATTAAAAGGGAGTCAGTAAGGCTAGCCCACACTCAAGAGATGTAGAATTAGGCTCCATCTTTTGAAGGAATTATCAAAGACTGTGTGAACATATTTTAAACCAGCACAGACAATATGATATAATGCAAAACTTGCCTCCAATTCTTTACCCTTCTTTGTATTCTCACCCTTGCCAAGCGACTTTGCAGTTCCTCCCATTAAAAGAACAGAGTACCATTTCCCACTTATTGACACTGGGTTTGGCCCTGTGACTTGCTAGGGTCAATAGAATGAGGCAGGAGTGACTCTGTGTGGTCCTGAGTCTAGGCCTCAAGAGACTTTGTGTGTTTCTGCTCACCCCCTTGCACTCCTGCCATGAGCAGTAGGGGAATATGCCAAGGCTAGTCCACTGATCCCAGGGCACGATGAGAGACACATGGATGAGCACACAGCTGCCCAGCTGAGCCCAGCCTGGCTCAGCCAACCCACATTAGACAAGCGAGCTAAATCAACACTTACTGTCCTACAGCACAGAGATTTGGGGGATTGTTTGTTACACAGCATTACCATCACCACACTTAACTGACAGAGGCATGTGGGCTTGAAAGTCAGCCAGTCTTGGCTTCAAGTGTCAGCTCCCCCACTCTTCAGCCACGTGACCCTGGACAAAGCACTTCACTTCCCTGAGCCCCCAGCGACCTCATCTGTAAAATGGGTATCATGACATCACCTCTTTCACAGAGGCTTTGTGATGATTAAGATCATGCCAGTAAAGTGCTTTGAGCACCATCCTGCCCCATTGTGATTATTAGGAATGACACATCTGGGCCTATTGTCCCAATATTGATGTGCAGCCAAGGGTAGGATTAATTCTCTAGCTCAGACACCTGCTATAGCTCCCTAGTTCCAGGTTCTCCAGTGTGGTCTCCCCAGGCTCCCTTCCTCCTCTCATGCTCATTGACCACTCACCCTCAGTCTCTTACCAAACAGCCAGGACAGGCGGCTGATGAACATCTTGGACCCAGAGCTCCAGCCCCACACACCCGTGAGCTTCCCTCCACACCAGGCTACCTCATTGTCCCTGCTCAGCTCCTATGAGACTGTGGGACAGTCTCTAACCCCCCTGGGCAACCCATGTAGGAGTGGATGGCACAGGCTATTGAGTCAGCCACACTGGGCTCTGAATTCTGCCTTCACCACTTACCAGCTGGGTGACTTTCGGAAGTGATTGTACCTCTCTAGACTTCTGTTTACTCATCTACAAAATGGGGGTCATTATAATACTTAGTTTATCAGGTAGTTGTGGGGATTTGATACTATCAGACATATAAAATCATTCTCCTATGCCAGGCATGTTTAAAGTGTAAGTACTGGTAGTTAGCTAACATTTACTACAACTAACAATAATGTCTCCATCTGTGAATGAAGGGGCTGGATTTGTTTGAAGTTTCTTTGGACACTGACGTTGGAAGCATAAGCTGAAGGGTTTCTGTGTGTGGGAGGACAAGGAGAAGAGTCCCCATGGACAGAATTCCAGGTTGTCACTTCCAACACTGTTATCTGCTTTACATACTGGGTGCTTTATGTGAGGTTATCCAGGAAACAATTTCTTTGCTTAAAAAAAAAAGTTTGGGGCCAGGTGTGGTGGCTCATGACTGTAATCCCAGCACTTTGGGAGGCTAATAGGGGCAGATCACCTGAGGTCAGGAGTTCGAGACCAGCTTGACCAACATGGTGAAACCCCGTCCGTCTCTACTAAAAATACAAAATTAGCAGGGCATGGTGGCACATGCCTGTAATCCTAGCTACTTGGGAGGCTGAGACAGGAGAATCGCTTGAACCTGAGAGGCAGAGGTTGTGGTGAACCAAGATTACATCATTGCACTCCAGCCTGGGCAACGAGAGCTAAACTCCATCTCAAAAAAAAAAAAAAAAAAAAGTTTGGAAACCACTGGATCAAGTGGTCTTTAAGGGCCTTTCCAGCTTTCCCTTTTGGGATTTCACTGCAAGAAGCCAACTAAAGGCTGAGCAGTGGGTACAAGGGGCTGCAGCGCTTAAGTTCAGCCTCTAGAAACTTCAAGGGCCAAACAAAAGTCATTCCCTGGCTCCAGGCGTGGTGCAGTGCCTCTATGATCGCCACCCCCCCGGAACACCCACTCTCTGATGGCTTCTGTCCTCCAGACCTCTCCATGCTCTGTTTCCTTTTGTATATTTAAAACCCACTTCTTGGCTCCTAGCCACAGTCTGCTAGAAGTTAACAATGTGGAGCGGGGAGGTTGAAGACGCAAATCAAATAAACTCCCTGAACTGAAACCCCAGCAGTAGGAATCTTCAGAGGGCTGGCTGGTTCAGGGAGTGGGCTTTCCAGCTCCCTGTCTTTTTTGATCTTTCATTAAGAGCTTGTTTTGATTCTGTGGTTGCTACGATACGGGAGCATTTGGTGGCTGTTTCTAAGAGGCCACGTGGATGACTGTGTCTGTTCCACCTCATCACAAGAACACAGTGGGTGGCCAAGCTTGGAGGCTAAGTGAGGAGGGTAGGATTGGAGGTCAGGGACAGGGGCTGTTTAATGGGGTCTACAGGAGGAGCTGAGCTGGCTCCAAGGTGTGGCAACCACAACCACTGGGACCCACCCCAGGGACATTGCCTGCAGAGTCTATTCACCTCTGACACGCTGGGTGACCTACAGAAAGTCTCTCCACCTCTCCGAGCCACAGTATCCTTATCTGTCGAAGAAGGTGACTGAATGACATGTGCCTGAATGACCTCACAAGGGTGAGGAAAAGAAGTGGGACAAGAAAAATGAATCCTAGTCGAGTGTCTGTTACAGGCTACCCATCATCTCATGTCATTCTTACGACACCGCCATTTCATGGATGTAGAAGGTGAGACCCGGAGCAGTGCAGTGACCTGTTCAAAGTTGCACAGCCTGGGAGATGAGGCTGGGACAGCTCCACTCACACCTCCCATGCTCAATGTTTTTCCATTTTTAATTTTTTGTGGATACATGGTAGGTGTATACATTTATGGGGCATATGAGCTATTTTGATGGAGGCATGCAATGCATAATAATCATATCGGGGTAAATTGGGTATCCATCCCCTCAAGCAATTATCCTTTGTGTTTCAAACAATCCAATTATATTATTTTAGTTATTTTTAAATGTACAATTAAATTATTGTTGACTACAGCCACCCTGTTGCGCTACCAAATACTAGATCTTATTCATTCTAACTATTTTTTTGTACCCATTAACTATCCCCTCTTTCTCCCCTAACTCTACCCCCCCCATCTACCCTTCCTAGTCGCTGGTAACCATCCTTCTACTGTCTCCATAAATTCAATTGTTTTAATTTTTAGCTCCCACAAATAAGTGAGCACATCCCCATGTTCAAGTTTTAGCTGCATAATAATTATGTTAAACACCTCATAGTACTAAGTGCTTCACAGACACTAATAGGTTAATCTTCACAACAACCTCTAAAGGAAGTACTGCTATTATCTCCATTTTTCTGGATGAAAAAACAGCGTCCTTAAGCAACTTGCTCAGTTGCTCAGCCTGTAAATTACAGATTTGGAATCTGAACCCAGTCAGCCCAGTTGCAGAGTTCTTGCTCTCAGCACGGTCACAAGGCCCCTCAAGGAGAGGTGGCCACCAAAAGAAAGGAAAGGGCTCCGGATGCACATGGTCTAATCACGGCAGCATGGTGTACAGCAGCAGCCACTGGAAGCAACGCAAGTGTCCATCAAAACGGGACTGGGAGGCGGGTGGATCACGAGGTCAGGAGTTCAAGGACAGCCTGGCCAAGATGGTGAAACCTGTCTCTACTAAAAATACAAAAATTAGCTGGGTGTGGTGGTGGGCACCTGTAATCCCAGCTACTCAGGAGGCTAAGGCAAGAGAATCACTTGAACCCAGGGGGCGGAGGTTGCAGTGAGCTGAGATCACGCCACTATACCTTGGGCAACACAATGAGACTCCATCTCAAAACAACAACAACAACAAAGAGAGACTGGATTAATAACTTGCATTATACATATGCAGTGAAACTCTGCACATCAGCTAAGATGAATGATCTAAATCTACTATATGTGACAATATACAGTTGACCCTTCAAATATGGGTTTGAACTGTGTGGGTCCACTTATTCCTGGATTTTCTTCCATCTCTGCCGCTCCTGAGAGAGTAACACCAAAGCCTCCTCTTTTCCTCCTCCTCTGCTTACTCAATATAAAGATGACCAGAAGGAAGACCTTGATGATGATCCACTTCCACTTAATGAATAGTAAATATATATTCTCCTCCTTCTGATTTTCTTAATAACTTTTTCTTTTCTCTAGCTTACTTTATTGCAAGAATACAATATAGAATACCTACAACATACAAAATATGTGTTGTTCCACTGTTTACGGTGTTGGCAAGTCTTCTGTTCAATGGAAGTTAAGTTTTGGGGGAGTCAAAAGTTACAGGTGGATTTTTGACTGCATGAAGGAGTCAGTGCCCCTCCCTCCCTCACTGTTCAAGAGTCAACTGTAAATAAGTCTTGGAAACATAATGTTTTTGTTTTTGTTTTTGAGACAGAGTCTCACTCTGTTGCCCAGGCTGGAGTGCAGTGGCATGATCTCGGCTCACTGCAACCTCCACCTCCTGGGTTCAAGGGATTCTCCTGCCTCAGCCTCCTGAGTAGCTGGGATTACAGGCACCCACCACCACGCCCAGCTAATTTTTGTATTTTTAGTAGAGACAGGGTTTCACCAGGTTGGCCAGGCTGGTCTCGAACTCCTGACCTCAAGTGATCCGCCCACCTCAGCCTCCCAAAGTGCTGGAATTACAGGCGTGAGCCACCTGGCCTGGCCTTGGAAACATAATGTTGAAGGGAAAATTGCAATTTGCTAAATGAATCATAGAGTTTAACATTTACGGAAAGTGTGGAAACAATACTACATATTGTTTGTGGTTAGGCACATGTAGTTAAAGTAAAAAAAAAGATACAAAAATTAAAGTAGGAGGAGAAAAGGGAATGGTGTCAGGGAAGTACCCAGCAGGCTTCCACTGTAATGTAACATTTTGTTTCTAATCAAAAGAATGTCTGAAACAAGAAATGGACAAATGTGCTTTGAAAAGTATAAGCTGGGCCCTATGGCTCACACCTGTGATCCTAGCACTCTGGGAGGCTGAGGCAGGCAGACTGCTTGATGCCAGGAGTTCGAGACCAGCCATTACTAACATGGTGAAACCCCTTCTCTACTAAAAATACAAAAAATTTCCAGGCACACACCTGTAAAGCCAGCTACTCAGGAGGCTGAGGCACGAGAATTGTTTGAATCCAGGAGGAAGAGGCTGCAGTGAGCTGAAATGGCACCACTGCACTCCGGCCTGGGTGACAGAGCATGACTCTGTGTCAAAAGAAAGGAAAGGTGCAAAAGATGGGACCACATGGCACACCAAGACTGCTGTGATCACAGGTCCCCCTTACAAGGAATGGGTGCACCAGGGAAATCCTGCCCCGTCCTCGGCATGCCCCCACCTGGATAGCGCAGGTGGTTGGCCTCTGTCACTCAACCAAAGGGAACTGCTTCCAGCCTTTTCCCTCTTTCCCCAACTCCTCACACTAGACAAAAGGAATGTTCCCCAGGGCCAATTGTGCCAGGTGACTCTCTTCCTTAGAATTCTCCCATGGCTCCCCAGTGCCCTCAGAAGCAAGCCCACACTCCTTTCCAGGGTCAATATTTACCTCCACAGCCTGGGCCCTGCTGCCTTGCCAGCCTCACCTGCCACCATTCTTGTTCCCACACCCTGTAGAAGCCACAGTTGCATGCAGAGCCACCTCCATTCCCTCTCGTCCAGTAGTTTTTCTCACCTTGATAATTTTGCATGTGTGACCCCTTGTTCTGGAAAAGGCCCTCACCCCCTGCCAGCCTTTTCAGTCTGATGCCCGGAGTCCTCACCACCATGCACAGTGCATCCTAAGAGAAGCCTGACAGGCCTTGCCAGGAGATTGGCATCAGCCACCTCTGGATGAAGGAAGGGCGGGCCATTTCCCATGGCCCCATCCTACTTTCCCGCAGTTCCCAGACTTATTGTGGTGGTTGTTGTTCACTAACAACTCACATGTACAATCAGTGGTAAAATTCAGCTTCTTTCATTCAAAACCAAATGAATGCCACCAAAATAGCTTCATAAGACAAAAGGACAAAATGACACTTTTCTTCCCACTTAGTTCACAAATGTCCCCTCTGGCTAACCAAAAGGGTACCTGTTCCATCTGCTCTTTCTGTCCTGCCTCCTCCTCCTCCTGAGTTCCCAAAGCCAAAAGATTGCAGGTAGTAAATGCACCCCAAATTCCCCCCACTTTCTCCTCCCTGAACTAACAAAAGGAAGCAAGGAGGTTAGGATTCACCTGTATCTGTGTGTGCATCCGTGTATGTGAGTGTATGGGTGCTCACACATGGGTACACAGAAAAAAAAAATCTAAAAAAAAATTCCTTTCCTATTTGTGACCACATATCCTTTTTTTTTTTTTTTTTTGACACAGGATCTTGCTCTGTCACCCAGGCTGGAGTGCAGAGGTGCGATCTCGGCTCACAGCAACCTCTGCCTCCCAGGTTCAAGAGATTCTTGTGCCTCAACCTCCCGTGTAGCTGGGACTACAGGTGCACACCACCATGCCCAGCTAATTTTTGTATTTTTTGTAGAGCCAGGGTTTTACCACATTGGCCTGGCTGGTCTCGAAGTCTTGGCCTCAAGAGTTCTACATTTCTAACAGAGTTCCATTTCTAATAGAGTTGCTACATATAATACATGTCAAATATTTATCTAATACATATGCACATATTACATGCATATGCATTTGTACAGGTGTGTTTTAGGCACCCAGGTCTCACTGCTTGCCCAATAACAAAACCCTTCCCTGTGGACCTCTACTGCCCCATCTATAAAATGGGAGACTTGATCCCCTTCACCCCTGACGGTTTATCTGAGTCTGTCTCATGTAGAAGGTGGAGGCAAACACCTACTTTGCATGATTTGTCCTAAATTTTCACCTCCCTGTCTGCAATCCTGCTGGAAATCCCATTAGTCACCCCATCCACTATCCTCTCTGGAAATGTCCTTATCCCTAGTATGAATATCCGTAATTCCCTACAGTTTTCAACCTGGGGTGATTTTGCTCCCAGGAGACACTTGGCAATGTTTGGATACATTTTTGGTCATCACGTGTTGGAGGTTGCTACTGGTCAACTGGCTGGTAGAGGCCGGGGGTGCAGTTAATATCCTGCAGTGCACAGGGCAGCCCCCACCATACATCAAGAGGAGTGAAGTTGATTGCGAGGCCGAGGAGGGCAGATCGCTTGAGCTCAGGAATTCGAGATGAGCCTGGGCAACATGGAGAAACACCATCTCTACAAAAAATAAAAAAGTTAGCAAGGCGTGGTGGTGCATCTGTGGTCTCAGAGACTCAGGAGGCTGAGGCAGGAGGATCACCTGAGCCCAGGGAGGTTGAGGCTGCAGTGAACCCTGATGGTGCCACTGTACCCCAGCCTGGGTGATGTTGAGACCCTGTCGCAAAAAAAAAAAAAAAAAAAAGTGGTGAAGTTGAGAATGAGTAGCCCTGCCTAGAATGAAAGCATTTATTGGATACTTTTCTTTACACTCTCTAGACTGAGATGCTTGGAGCGTTCTGGTAGTACCCAAGGTAGGAGGAAGCATTACAAGTTTAAAAATGGAGAAATTATGTTTTTATGCAGCAGCTGGGCACCAGGCTATGGATTCATCACTTTGTAGGCCACATCTCCTGCCAAGCAAGCCACATGCACCCTGTTTCCAGATGAGAATGTTGAGACGAGGTTGGTTAAAACACGCAGTTCTGAAGAGTTATTGTAACAAATTCTGGAGTCTGTGCTCTGGAAGGGAGGAATGGGGATGGTCACTAACTCGAGGAGAGGGAAGCATTTGTGCCTGAACAATGAGAGTTGTTTTCAGATGCAGAAATCGGCACATGTTGAGAGAACAAGACAAGTTTTTTATCTGAGTGCTTGATTTTCATTAGCATGACAGGTGTCTCCATGGCCTCGTGCTTGGACGTGACTAATTCTAAGGAGCCTTTCCTGTTGGTCAAGTCCTAGTCTCTGGGTTTGACTACTCATTCATTCATTTGATCTTTCATTCATTCAATAAATACCTATCAAGCCTCAACTATATACTGTGCTCTGTGGATATACTGAATGCAAAATCAGGCCTGGCCCTTGCCCTCATACAGCCTAGGAAAAGAGATGGAAATGAAATCAAAGAACTAAATAAATACATATAGAGCAACACGTGTGATTAGGGCTTCCAAAGAGAGGTGAGCAAAGCAGAAAATAGCACATCAGAAGATTGGCCTGGCCATAGAAGCCAGGGAGGACGCTGGGCCGAGATTCAAAGCCTGCATAAGGGGGATAATTACGTCAGGTGTGGTGGCTCTAGCCTGTAATCCCAGCAGTTTGGGAGGCCGAGGCAGGCAGATCACTTGATCTGTCAGGAGTTAGAGACTAGCCTGGCCAACATGGTGAAACCCTGCCTCTACTAAAACAAAAATAGCCGGGCATGGTGGTGTGCACCTGTAATCCCAGCTACTTGGGAGGTTGAGACAAGAGAATCACTTGAACCTGGGAGGTGGAGGTTGCAGTGAGCCAAGATCATGCCACTTCACTCCAGCCTGGATGACAGAGCAAGATTCCGTCTCATAATAATAATAATAATAATAATAGGGATAATTAGGCAAACTGGGGGAAAATATGTTTCAGGAAGAGAAAACAGCATGTGCTAGAGTCCTGTGGCTGGAGGACTCATCAAGGGTACACAGGACAGAAAAAAAAAGTTTATATACATGGTAGGAAGCTAAAGAGACAAAGCAAGGGCTGGTCCACACAGGTCTTGTGAGTCAGTAATTAGGATTTGTATCCAGAGGGTGAAGGGGAGCCATGGCAGGTTTAAGCAGGAGGGTCTCATGATCAGATCTGCATTTTGAGATCCCTCTGACTTCTGCGTGGGATTTGTAGGGGGACAGAGGGAGTGCAGACAGACCTGTGAGAAGTGCTGCTGGGGTTGTGTGAACAAGAAAGGATGCGGGCCTGGATCAGGGGATTGGTGAGAAGTGTGTGAATTTAACAGAAATTCATTAGCTTAGATGGGTGATGGAAGTTCAGGAGAGCTGCATGAAGAACTCATACACCCTTCTTTTGGGATCTCCTTCAGGGCTGCCCTGCCAAGGCTCCCAGATGCCCGCGGCCATCACCAATCAACTCCCCCGCTCGAGATGGGGAGCAAAGATTTGGTTTTAGGAAGCCACTATTGTGGTGGACTGTGGCTCCCACCTGGGCCTGGCTTCCAGCCCGGATTCCCCGCAGAGCCTATCCAGGGCAGCCACAGGACACGAGGACTCTCAGCCCTGCACACTCAGGGGGCTTCAAAGGCCACAGCAAAGGGGAGGCCCAGAAAGAGCTATTTCAGGCTTCCTATTTTTAAAGCTGGGGTCAGGGTGCCCTGCTAGCCACCAACATTTCCAGTACTGGAAGCTTCAAAAACTTCAACTCCCTCCAGCCCAGCACCAGAGACAGGCTCTGTGCACAGGGCTGTGCAGTGACCATGGGCAGCCAGGAGAGAGGCCTCCAGCATGGGTGGAGGAGGTTTTGGAGTGCCGTGGTGCAAGAAAAGCCAGAGAGGTTGACCACCATGGGTGGGATAGAGCCCTGGGTTCAAACCCAGCTTTTTCATTTTCCACCAGCATGGCCTTGAGCAAATCATCTCCCCCTTTCTGAGCCTCAGGGGCTCCCCTAGAAAATGGGAATAAGCCACAGGTGGTCATAGGTGGAAGCGTGAGGACATCAGCCAGCAATCACTTAATAAATGCCTCCTGTGAGCCTGTCATGGTACACGGTGGTGGTAATGCAATTGTGAACAAGATGTGCTTCACTGAGCTTTCATTCTAACAGGGAAACCAACATTAAAGAAAAATTGAAGGCTGGGGGCCGTGGCTCATACCTATAATCCCAGTGCTTTGGGAGACCGAGACGGGAAGATTGCTTGAGCTGAGCCCAGGAGTTTGAGACTAGTCTGGGCAACATAGCGAGACCCCACCTCTACAAAAAATAAAAATAAAAAATTATCCGGGCATGATGGTGCACACCTGTAGTCCCAGCTACATGGGAGGCTCAGCCAGAAGGATCACTTGAGCTCAGGAGATCAGGGCTCAGTGAGCTGTGATGGCACCACTGCTCTCCAACCTGGGCAAGAGTGAGAGCCTATCTCTAAAAAGAAGAATATAGTTTGCCTCCTGAATATATAATAATGATGAATATAAAGTATGCCTGGAAGAAAAGGAGGATTTGGCCAATATGTGGACCAATCTTTTGGACAGAAACTGCTATCTCAGGAAATGGCAGCGTGAGCCGCCTGGTTGATGTTTCCTAATTCCTGGATTAATGGAGAGAAAGAAAATTTAAGCCCAATCCACTCAAAGTTGCCTTCTTTAGTGAAAAAAAGAATAATAACTTTATGAAGAAACAGCATTAACTATAAACTGGTCTTGGAAAAGGAACATATCACCCACCTATTTTCATGAAAGAAAGATGCAGAAAGGCGAACAGTTTAAAGAAATACAAAACCCAAAGGCAATGGTAGCCAAGTGCAATGGCTCACACCTATAATCCCAGCACTTTGGGAGGCTGAGACAGGAGGATCACTTGAGCCCAGGAGTTCAAGATCAGCCTGGACAACATAGCAAGACCCTATCTTGGCAAAGCAATTGTTCTCAAACTTGGGTTTACAGTTGGGACACCCCTCCCTCCCAAATTGTGATTCAGTAGGTCTAGGGTAGGACTGAGAACTTGCATTTCTTTTTATTTATTTATTGAGACCCGTTCTCACTCTTTTGTCCAGGCTGGAGTGCAATGGCGTGATCATAGCTCACTGCAGCCTTGAACTCCTAGGCTCAAGTGATCCTCCCACCTCAGCCTCCTGAGTAGCTAGGACTACAGTTGTGCACCACCACGCCCAGCTAATTTTTTATTTTTTATAGAGATGGGGTCTTACCCTGTTGTCCAGGCTGGTCTCAAATTCCCGGCCTCAAGCGATCCTCCCACATCAGTTTCCCAAAGTGTTGGGATTATAGGCCTGAACCACGGCTCCTGATCAGAACTTGCATTTCTAACAAGACCCCAGGTGATGCCAGTGATGCTGGTTTGTGGTTCACACACTGAGAACCGCAGCTACAGGGCAGCTGGGAATACCTTTGGGGATTCACTAATATGAGCCCTGCTTCACTGAGTCTCTTTTCTCACAAGGGGAGCCAGGAAGCCCTCGACAGCCTCTTAGGGGCAGAAGGGTCTGGTTTTCAGCTTCCTGCTGGGAGGAGCTTGGGGCAGCCTCTGAGCTCCTTCCCATCCACATCCCCAGCCAGCTGCTTCATCACTTGGGAGGTGATGGTCAACCTGCCCAGCACCTCAGTCCCACCTTGATAGAAACCAATTCCATTGCTGTAGCAGAAGATGGGTGGAGTGCAAATCTATATCCCAGGGGATTCTGAGGCAGGCATCCCATCCTGAGCACGCATGGTTCTCCCCACTGGATGAGATCTTATCTGATAGAGAGAACGTGCTCCTCTCCACCTGTGTTTTTTTAAAACCCTCCCCACCACTCCGCTCACCTGGGTTGTCTTTGCTTTGAAGACTCACCCCTAGTGGTTTTCTTATTTCAGCCCAGGGTGCACCAAAAAAGCAAGAAAAGTTTTGTTCCTCCCGTGTCAAGGTCCTGAGACTCACTCCACACACAGAATGATCCTGTTTTCCAGAAAAACTTGAAACACCCCAGAGGCCAGCGATGGCCAAGGAAGTGCAGAAAACCCCTCTCCTAAGGCTGATGACTGTGTTTTCAGCTTCTCCCGAGAGCAGTGACTGCATCTCCACTTCTACTTTCCAAGGCCTCCTGACGGGTGGGGCATTTTTTAGAGTCACTGCCAGTCAGGAGTGAGAGGGACAGAACACAGCACCCTTCGAGGACTCATGATGATGAAAAGAGAAACTTCCTGGAAATTAAAAAAAAAAAAAATACAGAAAAGCACAAAGCAAATGGCAACAATTGCCTAAATGGCCCATACCACAAAATCAACATTTTTTAATAATCTGGCATGTTTTCCAGTCTTTTCTATGTGCATACTTCAAAAAAATTATGTAACTCATGTATCAAAATCATTAGCGTTTCGTTTAAAAAAGAAAATTGGATAGCAGCTATGTTAAATCTTCCTGAAAAAAGAAACATTACGTTGATTTATGTCTATTGCTGAATAAGCTGAAGGAAAGGTCAGCAAGCCATGGCTTGTAGGACAAACCTGGCCGATACTTCATTTTACACAACCCATAAGATACAAATAGTTTTTACATTTTTAAATGGTTGGGGAAAAATCAAAGGAAGAAACTCACGTGTTCTCACTCATATGTGGGAGTTTAAAAAGTGGATCTCACGGAGGTAGAGAGTAGATTGGTGATTACCAGAGGCTGGGAAGGGAAGGTGGGGAGGGAAGGACGAAAGAGAAGTTGGATAATGGTACAGAAATACACTTAGATAGAAGAAGTAAGTTCTTGTATTCAGGCCAGGCACTGTGGCTCATGTCTGTAATCTCAGCACTTTGGGAGGCAGGGGCAGGTGGATCGCTTGAGCTCAGGAGTTTGAGACCAGCCTGGGCAATATGGCAAGATGCTGTCTCTACAAAAAATACAAAAATTAGCCAGGCATGGTGGCACGTGCCTGTAATCCCAGCTACTCAGGAGGCTGAGGTGGGAGGATTGCTTGGGCCCAGGAGGCGGAGGTTGCAGTGAGCCAAGATTATGCTACTGCACTCCAGCCTGGGCGACAGAGTGAGACCCTGCCTAAAAAAAAAAAAAAAAAAAAAAAAAAAAAAAAGTTCTTGTATTCAATAGTACAGCAGGGAAATTATAGTTAACAATAACGTCTTATAGATTTCAAAATACCCAGAAGAGGAAAATTGTGTTGGGTAATGTCCCCAACACAAAGAAAAGATAAAAGATAAATGTTTGAGGGGATGGGTATCCTGATTACCCTGATTTGATCATTATATATTGTATACGTGTATCAAAATATCACATCTACCCCAAAATATCAATAAATATATTTTAAAATGTAAAAAGTAATAAAAAATCTGTGTAATATATGACAATGAAATTCAAATTTCAGCGTTCATAAAGTTTTACAGAGGTACAGCCACACCCATTCATTTACCTACGGCTGCTTCTATGTGATGCCAGCAGGGTTGAGTAGTTGCCAGAGACCATATTGCCCCCCAAAATGTGAAATATTTACTACCTAGTTCTTTACAGAAAAAGTTTGCCAACACCTACTCAAAGTCTGGTCGGTGGTAATTGTTTGTTACCAATCTGCGATGAGATAAACACAGAAATTGAGAGTAAGACTTTAGAGGCCAGGCAGGGTGGCTCACGCCTGTAATCCCTGCACTTTGGGAGGCCGAGGTGGGTGGATCACCTGAGGTCGGGAGTTCAAGACCAGCCTGACCAACATGAAGAAACCCCATCTCCACTGAAAATACAAAATTAGCTGGGACTACATGCTGAGTCAGGAAAATCGCTTGAACCCGGGAGGTGGAGGTTGTGGTGAGCCGAGATCGTGCCATTGCACTCCAGCCTGGGCAACAAGAGCGAAACTCTGTCTCAAAAAAAAAAAAAAAAAAGAGAGAGAGAGACTAAAGAGAGACTAAGACTTTAGAAACTTTTGGCTGGGCATGGTGGACTCAACCCTGTAATCCCAGCACTTTGGGAGGCGGAGGCAGAAAGATCTCTTGAGGCCAGGGGTTCAAGACCAGCCTGGGCAACATAGTGAGACCTCCCCCTCCCGCCCTGTCTCTTAAAAAAAAAAAAAAAGAAAAAGACTTTTAATAATTTGACAGTCTGTTAATATAAAAATTTTAAATTGGGGATGATTGTTGTATTTTTCATTTCTGGTAATTCATTTTTATATATTCTTCAGTCCATAAGGTATCAAAAAAGGTAAAATACAAAAACTGATCCCTCACTACAGATGTTTTAAAAAATTCTTATAAATATCAAATATTGTTCTGTAACTTGCCTGTTTTTTTGTTTGTTTTGTTTTACCTCCGGGAATGTTTCTGAGATATGCCCATGTTGAATATGTAAGGTCTTGTGTATCCCTTTTGTCTGTTGCATGATGATATTATTGCATGCTGATTATTTACTCATTCCCCTTCTCATGGACATGTAGGTTATTTCCAGTTTTTTGCTAGCACAGACAATGCTGCTCTGAGCATCCTGTACCTATCTCCTGGTACAGATGTGGGAGAGATTTTCCAGGGTAAACACCCAGTGAAGAAATAGCTGGGTCTCCAGATTTCTGCATCTTCAACATTACTAGCATCTGTCAAATTCTAATTTTTGCAAAGTGATGGCACCAATTTACATCACTGCACAAGCGCTTCAGAGTTTTTGTTCCCCAATCCTTGCAAAGATTTAGTATTGGCTGATGTCTGAGTTTCGGTTTAAAATTATTAGTAAGCAAGCTTCAGACCTTCGTAAGCGTTGAGGAGGAGGTGAGAGGTTTTACCTTTTCCCCCTCCCTCCCACTATATCTCCAATTTCCTCCAGTTTCACCTGCCTGCGCTCCGCCCCCCGCAACCCCGCCACCCCCTCTGAGCTGACCTGGCCTGGGGCTGCACCTGTACCTCATTTTCATAAAACCTCCCTCCCACTTCTCGTGCACACCCCATGGCTCAGCATCTTGGGTTCTCTCAGCTCCACTAACCAGGGGCTGCCCTAGGAGGGAGCAGCAGTTCCTGGCAACAGGTGACAAGGTAGGCTTGACAGGCAGGCTCCTTTGCTTTGTGTCTCTGGTACATGGAGCAGTGGCAGCGTGGGAGAGATTCCCCAATCACTATTCAATGAATGAATGAAGAGCGAAAAGGCAACTAGGCTGTCATTTATTGAGCAACTACTTCGTGTCAGCTCGGTGACCAGGTGTCTGAGAATTACCAATGGAATAAAAACCCCTGTATGGCCCTTGGTCAGATGAGGAAAGAGAGTCTCAGAGAGGTAAGGTCATTTGCCTGCTGTCACAGGGTCAATGAGTAGGAGATCTGGGACTTGACTCTAGTCCTGCCTGACTCCAGGGGCCTCTGGCTCCACTGCCTGACTTGGGGCTGTTTCCACCGCCTCTCTCAGGGCTGCCCTGTGGCTTCCTCCCCGTTTCTGCCAGACTCCAGTCCACTTCCCAGGGACTAGTCTGGCTGCTGAGTCCGGCTCTCCAACACCAAGAACTAGTTCCCCTGAAACCCAAGGCTCCTACAGGGCCTGCGCAGCTCGGGCCACCCGGCCAGGAGCCCCAAGGATGACGCTTTGCTGACACCTGGTGGCCGTAGGGGGAAGTGGAGCCTTGGGGATGGGAAGAAAGGGTTGGCTGGGTCCTGCGGAGACAGGAGAAGAGGTAACTGTAGGCCCTGAGGAGAGGTGAGTAGGGATGACACGCAGAGCACTCCCCACGCAGAAGGGGGAGGAAGAGGGAGGAAGGACTGGGCATTCTCTAGGAAGTCCCCAGGAAGGCTGGAAGTCCGAGGTCAAGGCTTTGGCAGGGTGGGGTCCCTCTGGGGGCTGCGAGTGAGAATCTGCTCCGTGTTTCTCTCCTAGCTTCTGGTGGGTGGCCCGCAGTCTCCGGCACTCTTTGCCTTGCAGAAACATCACCCCAGCATCATCTTCACGTGACATTCTCCTTGTGTGCGTGGCTGTCTCCAAGTTTCCCGTTTTCATAGACACCAGTCACATTCCATTAGGGGCCCACACTACTCCAGTGTGATCTACTCTTAAAATAACTAATTACATTTGGCCGGGCATGGTAGCTCACACCTGCAGTCACAGCACTTTGGGAGGCAAAGATGGGAGGATTGCTTAAGGCCAGGAGTTTGAGACCAGCCTGGAAAACACAGGGCGTCCATCCCCCACCCCCCAATCTCTACATGAAATTAAAAAAAAAAAAAAAAATAGCCAGGTGTGGTCACACACGCCTGCGGTCTCAGCTTCTCCAGAGGCTGAGGCAACAGGATCACTTGAAAGCCCAGGAGTTGGAGGCTGCAGTGAGCTATGATTGTGCCACCACACTCCAGCCTGGACAACGGAGTGAGACGCTATCACTTAAAAAAAACTGCACTTGCAATGACCCAGTTTCCAAATAAGGTCACATTCTCTAAGGTATTGAGGATTAGGATTTCAGCATATGAATTTGGGGGGTTCTCATTCAACCCATAATAATCACCACTGCTCTACTCTCAAACTATTACAATCCCCCCACAGTGAGAGCTTCTAGGGGCAGGGAATCTGTCTTACTTTGTATCCCTACTCTGCCCAGTTCCAGGAATGAAATAGGCACTCAATAGGTATTGATTGAAGAATCAATGGAGAAACGGACGAGAATAACATTTATTTAGCACTTATTAGTTTCTACCTTTATGATAATCATTTTAAACACTTTAACAAAGTTTTCAATGTGCCCCCACATCTCTGCATTCCAGCCACCACCGTGCCTTTGTGGAGTTTCTCAGAGCTACCAGGCTCCTCCCACCACAGGGCCTTTGCACGTGCCGCTCTCATCTGAGACACTCTTCTTTGGCCTCTTTACCCCTGCAACTTCTACTCTTCTTTGAGATCTCAGCTCGAGTCTTTTCCTCAAGGAAGTAGCTTAGACTTGTGCAGATTCTGTTTTTTTAACTTTTATTTTAAGTTCGGGGATACATGTGCAGGTTTGCTATAAACTCGTGCCATGGGGGTTTGCTGTAGATTATTTCATCACCCAGGTACTAAGCCAAGTATCCAAATAGGCACTCAGTGGGTAATGGTTGAAGAATGAATGAAGAAATAGATGTCAGTAACATTTATTGAGCACTTACTGGTTTCTTATTATTATTATAAGTTCTAGGATACATGTGCAGAGCGTGCAGGTTTGTTACACAGGTATACATGTGCCATGGTGGTTTGCTGCACCCATCAACCTGTCATCTAGGTTTTAAGCCGCGCATGCATTTGGTATTTGTCCTAATGCTCTCTCTCCCTCTTGTCCCCCACTCCATGACAGGCCTCGGTGTGTGATGTTCCCCTCCTTGTGTCCATGTGTTCTCACTGTTCATCTCCCACTTATGAGTGAGAACATGTGGTGTTTGGTTTTCTGTTTCTGTGTTAGTTTGCTGAGAATGATGGTTTCCAGCTGCATCCATGTCCCTGCAAAGGACATGAACTCATTCTTTTTTTTATGGCTGCATAGTATTCCATGGTGTATATGGAGCACTTACTGGTTTCTACCTTTATGATAATCATTTTAACCACTTCAGCTCATTCAACAAGGTTTTCCACTTTTCCAAATGTGAGGGGATGCTTCTAAATGGAGTCCTAAAAGGGCAAGAATACCTAAAACATTCCTGAAGAATCATGTTATAGGGCCAAATGTTTTGGCACCAGGGATCGATTTTGTGGAAGACAATTTTTCATGGGCTGTGGGCAGGGGACATTAGATTCTCATTGGAGCATGCAACCTAGATCCTTCCCATGTGCAGTTCACAATAGGGTTTGCACCCCTATGAGAATCTAATGCTGCCGCTGGTCTGATGGGAGGCGGGGCTCAGGCTGTAATCCCCACCTCCTGCTGTGCAGCCCCCATTCCAGGCCACGGGAGGCCCGGGAGTGGAGGGCCCCTGTTTTAGGGACCTCAACACTGACTACAAAGCAATAGTCATTAACATAATCTGGCAAGAGGGCAGGGATATACAGACTACAGGAACAGAAAAGACAGCCCATAAAATCACCCCACCTGTGGGGAAGGGGCTAGATCAGCAAGGCGACATTGCACCACAGTGCAGGAAATGGACTCCTTCATGAATGATTTAAGACACTGAACTTCGAAAAAGAAAAAAAAACTGAATCTCTACCATACACTATATACAAGAATCAGCTCCAGAAGGATTAAGAACGCAAATGTGAACAGCAAATGTTTAAAAAGTTTAGAGAAAAAAATCTATTAGGGAATTTCTTTGTGACCGGGGATTAGAAATAATTTCTTCAAGTTTGGCCAGGTGCAGTGGCTCACGCCTGTAATCCCACCATTTTGGGAGGCTGAGGCAGGCAGATCACAAGTTCAGGGGTTCGAGACCAGCCAGACACTCAGAGGCAAGGGAATTGCAAGTCAGGTGAAGAAACAAAGGCTCAGAAAGGTTGGGCACTGTGTCCAAAGTCACACAGTTAAGAGCTAAGAAGCTGCAGAACCGTAAGACTCAATAAGGGTTCTGTTGCCCTACTCATAGCCCAGATACTTGCCAATTCTCATTTCTCTCTATCACACACACACACACACCAGCTGCCAGGGGAGATCAAAGACCCACAGCAGACAAGTTGCAAGTCACACTTTATTCACTCTCTGGGAGGTCTGGAGGGTTCCTGGGCAGCAGACCTGGGTCCTGGGAAGGAGGCATGGTGGGGAGGGCACTAGTTGGAGGGGTGGAAGGCACCACATTGGTGCCCCTGCATGTCGTGGATGCGGCGCACGGACTGTACCTGAGGGTGAGGGGCCCCAAAGTCGCTGCTGTCCTTGTAGTCTCCCTTCTCCAGCAGGTACTGCAGCCCACGGTAGCCAGGGTACTAGTAGCCAACCCACCTGCAGGGCCAGAGGGGAGGGGAGGGTGAACCGGGGGGACAGGAAGAGAAGCAGACGGAGAGAGAGGCGAGGGGAGAGAGAGAGAGCATCCATAAGCCACTAGGAAGGGTGAAGCCTCCCAACCATTGCCACTTCCCGAGGGTAAGCAGGACACCCTTTCCACCCCACCCTTCCAGCACTGAGCTTCTGCTTTCTTCCTTCTCTTGACGGGGAGCTCACTGCCTCCTGAAGCAAATTTTGACTGAAGGCCTGTACTATACTGTACTGGGGTCAGAGCAAGGGGGTGATATCTTAAGCTCACTGAAGCTTAGAATAAGCCAGGCCTTTGAACCATCTCCCTCCAGTCTTATCCCACCTCCAAGCCTGGCTGCAAGGTCAAAGAAGAGTTGGGGGAGGTTCCAGGGGCCTTCTGACCAAAGAGGTTCCAGGGGCTACTTAATGAAAGTGCTGGTCTTCTCTCCAGAAAATGTCACGGGCCTGGCCTGCAAGGATCTGCCTGGCCAGTCTCTGCGGACACCTCCAGCTCTACTTCGCATTCTTATGCTTCCACATCTCTGCATTCCAGCCACCATGGCCTTTGTAGAGTTTCTCAGACCTATCAGGCTCCGCCCCCCCCACCACCCCACACACACACCACAGGGCCTTTGCACATGCTGCTCTCGTTGTCTGGGATGCTCTTCCTTGGCCTCTTTACCCCTGCAATTCCTACTGTTCCTTGAGATCTCAGCTCAAGAATCTTTTCTCCAAGGAAGTAGCTTAGATTCATGTGGATTCTTAAAGTATTAACAGTTGCCCCTTCTAGACTGTTGGCTACACAGGGCAGAAGCCAGATCTCTTTAATCTCCTTCACCCTGGGCACCTAACACAATGCCTGGCATATGGCAGCACTGACAGATTGAATGAATGAATGAATGAATGAATGAATGAATGAATGAGGGAATGAAGAGGAATAGAAGCACAGAACTTTGCACACTATTTTAGGAGTTTCACAAACCCTGAGAAGCCAGTATGTTTGGCTAAATTGGTTCTGTTGTGGGGAAAGAGCCTTAATTAGTAGCACTTGCTGATTTCTATGCTGTAAATGCACCCTGTGGCTGGTTTCAAGCTACCAATGATTAGTCAACCAGTTCACACAGATTCTGAAAATTTAAGAGTCAGTTCCAGGCCAGGCGCAGTGGCTCATGCCTGTAATCCCTGCACTTTGGGAGGCCGAGGCAGGCAGGTCATGAGGTCAGGAGTTTAAAACTAACCTGGCCAACACAGTGAAACCCTGTCTCTACTAAAAATGCAAAAAATCAGCTGAGCTTGGTGGTGGGCACCTGTAATCCCAGCTACTTGGGAGGATAAGGCAGGAGAATCACTTGAACCTGGGTGGCGGAGGTTGCAGTGAGCCGAGATCGTTCCACTGCACTCCAGCCAGGGCGACAGTGTGCGCCTCCGTCTCAATTAAAAAAAAAAAAAAAAAAAAAGTCAGTTCTTACAAGCTGGTATAAGCTGTTTCCAGCACACCGCTGCCCAAAGCTCATCTGTGGACCCCCATGGAATCCACATTTTTTACCATGAGAAATCCCTCACTGCTGATGGCCAGGGTCGATGTGCCCAGGAACTTCGATTCAGTGGAAAATGACACCTCCTGTTCCCAAACTTAGGGACACACGCGGTCAAAGGCAGCATGGGCTGGTCCTCCTGCTTCTCACAGCTTTCAGACTACTCAACTCATTCCTTCCCTCCTGCCTCAACCTAATCCTCCCTCTGCCTCAACTTGCCCCTCTGACATACATGTCTTGCTCACTGGGGCTGAGGTTAAGGCCAAGGTTTCTCTACTCCGAAGGCATACCATTTCCCCAAAGGCAGCTCTAGAAAGAAATTCAGCGGCTGTAAGCCACCTATGGGCAGAGAATTCCCATTTACTTTCCAGTGGGAAGCCAGAGGTCAGCAGAGCACACTGATGTGTGCAAGATCACCAGTGTGTACAGGGCAGAGCAGGACTTAGGACCCCAGAGTCTCAGTTCCTGGGGCAGGGTGAGCCAGGGCTGGCAATGCACTTACGTGCCACTCTGCACCCGCACAGATGACACCTTCTCCTGGTAGCCATGGGCGTGGAAGTTGGGTACATCGTCGTCTATGATTTCCATCTTCTTCCCAGTGAAGTTGGGGTTTTCATAGAGGATGATCTTGTGCTCTTGGCTGTCCTATTGGCAGAGGATGGGGGGAAGTGAGTATGGGTGAGGGGGCCCAGGGTTGGCCTTCCCACCCCATGCTCATGCCCCAGAATTGGGATCAGCATGTCCCACACATCACTCTCTTCCCAATGCACCCACTACGTGTCTATGACAAGTGCTGTTGGATCACAGCCGTTTGTTAAGTTTCTACTGGGCCATTTTCATGTAACAGACACTCTGCAACACTTTGGGGAATGTTTGATTCTGAAATGTCATTTTTTCCTCCTCAAGTTTCTCTTTTATAAATGGTGGCTACGATCTACCTACCCACCCACATGTGAACACCCACACATGCACACACACTCATGCACACCCACACATGCGTGCACACACACATGCACACACTTGCACACACACATGCCCACACGTGCACACCCACACATGCATATAAACACGTGCACACCCACACTTGTGTGCACACCCCCACGCACACACATGTACACATGCACACACTTGCACACACACGTGCACACCCACACATGTACACACACACATGCACAGGCTAACTGTGCCTCTAATAGGCACCTGAGATATTTTGATTTTTCTTCATTTCTACATCTCTTCCCATCCTCCTGTTCCTATGACAGTTTCCTTAGTTATCTCATCTCATCCTTTAAACATAAAACCCTTATCCCTCAGACATAAAATCCTTTTATGCCATTTAGCAGATGAGGAAAGTGCGGCACAGAGAGGTCAAATGACGTGCTCAAGGCCACACAGCTGGGAGCAGCACAGCCAACTTGGGAACCCAGGTCTGTGGGGTGCAAAGTCCAGTGTTCTCCAACCTTCCAGTAGGTCCTGGGAGGAGCTAGACTGGGCTTGGAGGGTTTGAGAGTGTAACTGACCAGTGATGGGCCCTGTCCCCTTCCTGAGAGTTGACACTCTCACACACTAGTAAGAATCAGGATCTCAGAAGCACTGAAAACTCACACTGGCACGAGTCTTGAAGAAAAGCTAAACCACCTTCTCCTCCAGCCCCGAACTCATAATTTCTTGTAGTATTTCTGATGGCTATTGGTTATTGAGCAATGACGGGAGTTGCCCAACCCTTGGGCGCGGGGGGTGGGCACCAACCACCTAAAACAGAATGTGAATAGTGCCCTCTGGAGCATTTCATAGTCTTGTGATTGGAGCCCCCTGGAGTTGCAGTGTGACAACCCTCAAGCTAATAAGCACATTGGAACCTCAGGACAGTAGATACCAATATGCCCATTTTACAGATGAAGAAACTGAGGCTCAGGGAAGTAAAATGACTTTTGCAAGGTCACCCAGTGAGGAGGTTCCTCACCAATCAGAAGGGGCACAATGCTAGAGGGGCGGGCTCCTTCCTGGTCCCAGGACCTCCTGCTCCAAGGTGGCAGAGAGAGAAAGTAGGATGATGGCAGGGGGCTCACCACTTTGATGGGCCTCAGGCTGCTGGTCCACCAGTCCCAGTGGGCGTACTCGCCCTTCTCAAACACAAACTGCTCGCCCTTGCAGTTGGCCTGTTCATAGCTCACCCAGCTGCCATGGAGACAGAGAGAAAGGGGGCAGGTCAGTTCCACTCCAAGCTTCCTATGGCAGAATCCTGGCTACTGATGTTGACCCCTAGGGTTCACTCTTGCCCAGCCCGGCAAGATGTAATAGCCCCACCCAAACCTTAGCACAGCAAATCCAAGTGCAAAATCCCCTCAGTTATCTAGAACTCAGTGCTGTGCTGCCTTTACCCACCTGGAACACAGTTAAGAAATAAGAAGGCAGTCTAAATAATGGCCCAGCAACAAACACCAATATATAGATGCCATGCACTAAAGCCAATAGTATGCTGGTAAGTTAATAGCCAACTCTCAAAAAACAAAACAAAAATTAACACTCTTGATTTGCAGCGTTTGCCAATTTCCATGGTGTAAATGTTCCCACTGTGGCAGATTTCAAGCTATCAGTATGACACGGCTGCAAGTGAAGTTAGGAAGAGAGATGCACAGTCAGCCTTCACCACTGAGAACTGACTCTAGAACATCTCTGTGCCCAAAGCCCCTCTCTTTGGATCTGTTTCTTCTCTTGTTCCTGTTGTTAGACTCTGCCCAAACTCTGT
The DNA here is from genome assembly GCF_029281585.2 of Gorilla gorilla gorilla. Taxonomy (NCBI): domain Eukaryota; kingdom Metazoa; phylum Chordata; class Mammalia; order Primates; family Hominidae; genus Gorilla; species Gorilla gorilla. The sequence goes on along the minus strand of NC_086018.1, from coordinate 23,480,327 downwards.
TTTTGTAGATCCACATTAGAAGAAAAATAGTACATTAAAGAGGAAGGGATGGCTTTCAGGTCGGGCATGGCTAATAGAAGAAAGCAGAAAATAGAAGAAAGAAGGCACAAATCTCAAAATGATTAGCATTCTGGGACCAACCAGTGCAGAGGCAAACATTTCAGCAATGTGCGATAATGGCTTTTCAGAGGAATGATCTAAGTCATTAACAAAAGAGGAGATCATGTTTATTATCCTCTTTTGGAAGAGTAGTCTTGATCCAGCAATTCTACTTCAGGCAATGGCTCCTTACAAAACAGTTGTCAAGGGGCTGGGCACTGTGGCTTATGCCTATAATCCCAGCACTCTGGGAAGCTGAGGCGGGCAGATCACCTGAGGTCAGGAGTTCGAGACCAGTGAAACTCTATCTCTACTAAAAATACAAAAAATTGGTCAAGCATGGTGGCTCATGCCTTTAATCCCAGCACTCTGAGAGGCCGAGGCGGGCAAATCACGAGGTCAGGACTTCAAGACCAGCCTGGCCAACATGGTGAAACCCCGTCTCTACTGAAATACACAAAAATTAGCTAGGCATAGTGGCAGGCACCTGTAATCCCAGCTACTCAGGAGGCTGAGGCAGAAGAATCACTTGAACCTGGGAGGCGGAGGTTGCAGTGAGCCAAGATCACGCCACTGCACTCCAGTCTGGGCAACAGAGTGAGACATTGTCTCAAAAAATAAAAAATAAAAATAAAGAAAAAGAAGATGTTCAATGACCAACTGACATGAAAAAATGCACAACCTCACAAACACAATGAGATACCATCTCATGCTGGTCAGAATGGCCATTTTTCCAAAAGCAAAACAACATGCTGGTGAGGCAGGAAAGGAAAGGGAACGCTGCTACTCTTGGGGAACGTGAAAACAGGTTCACACTGTGGAAAGCAGCGTAGAGATTCTCAAAGAACTTAAAACAGAACTACCATCAGACCCAGCAATTCCACTACTTAGTATCTACCCAAAAGACAATAAATCCTTCTATCAAAAAGACACATGCTCTCGTGCATTCATGGTCGTGCCATTCACAAGAACAAAGACGTGGAAGCATCCTAGATGACCAGCAACAGTGGATTTGATTTTTTAATGTGGCGCATACACACCATAAAATACTATGCAGCCATAAGTAAAACACACAATCATGTCCTAAGCAGCATGGATAGACCTGGGGATTATTATGTTTAGCAAACCAAGGCAAGAACAGAAAACCAAATACTGCATGTTCTCACTTATGAGTGGGAGCTAAACAGTGAATACACTCGAACATAAAGATGGAAACAATAGACACTGGGGACTATCAGATGAAAAAAGGAGGCAGAAAGGGAGTGTGGGCCGAAGAACCACCTGACGGGCACTTTGCTCACTGCCTGGGTGATGGGGTCAGTGGCCACAAGCCTCAGTGTCATCAAAGGTTCACATGTAACTAAGCTGCAATTTAATCAAAATAAAAGTTGATTAAAAAAAAACAGGGTTGCCCTGGGCACAGTGGCTCCCACCTGTAATCACAGCACTTTGGGAGGCTAAGGCAGGCAGATCACTTGAGCCTGGGAGTTCGAGAGAAGCCTGGGCAGCATGGCAAAACCCTACCTCTACAGAAAGTACAAAAAAATTAGTGGGGCATGGGGGTGCGCACCTGTAGTCCCAGCTACTTGGGAGGTTGAGGAGGGAGGATCACTTGAGCCTGGGAGGTTCAAGGCTGCAATGAGCCAAGATCACACTGCTGAACTCCAGCCTGGGTGACAGAGCGATAACCTGTCTCAAATAATAATAATAATAGGATTAGGATATATTATAGATAGATAGATAGATAGATAGATAGATAGATAGGTAGATAGATAGACAGATATATAAAACAAAACCTACAGTCATCCAGGCAATCACTGACTGGCATAAATATAGAAAGACAACCGAATGGACAAAATGAGGGAGCCAAGTAATCAACCCAAAATTATATTTAGGGCACACATTTTTCAAAAGCACACCAAGGCACACCAGTTGAGAAAACTGGGTAGTCATGTGCGAAAGATTGAAATAGCACCCCTATGCTGCCCAATACACAAAAATCTACAAAAAATAAATCGAACAGTTAAATTCAATCCTGAAAGCAAAACACTCCAAGGAAAAAACATGGGATAAGCATATATTTGGGGGAAGCTTGACCCTGTGCACACAGGTTGCAAAAAGAAAAGGAAAAATTAGGGGGAAAATACGCATAGACAATAAAATGGCTTAACAATCTCTTTTTTTGGATGGGACACTGAAATCACTGCCAACAAATGCAAATATAAACATGAGAGACTAAGTACAACATTAGAGCTGCTACACAGGACAGAACAAATGAACCCAAAGAGAAGGCATATTAGACTAGGCATGGTGGCTCACGAGGTCAGGAGTTTGACACCAGCCTGGCCAACATGGTGAAACCCTGTCTCTAGTAATACAAAAATTAGCTGGGCACGGTGGTGCGTGCCTGTAATCCCAGCTACTCAAGAGGCTGAGGCCGGAGAATTGCTTGAACCTGGGAGGTGGAAGTTGCAGTGAGCTGAGATCATGCTACTGCACTCCAGCCTGAGTGACAGAGCAAGACTCCGTCGGGGGGAGGGGAGGGGGCAGAGAAGAAACGAACAAACGGCATCACAAAGATGAGAAGAAAGTTTAGGGAAACATATAGCTGATAAGACCTTGTTTTCCAAAAGGCACAAGCTACTAACACTAGTAACTAGCAAAAAAACTAAACAAAAGAGAAACTAGTAACCGAACCAAAATTGGGCAAAGAGCCTGAATAGACTTTTTGGCAAAGAAGACATAACACTGACTTTATCTTTACAAAAATGTGGTTAACATTACTACTCCTGCAAAAAATGGAAATCAAAACCATACACAGAAAGCATCTCTTATTTGAAATGAATATGACAAATAAAAATACAAACACAAATGCTGGTGTGAATTTCCAGGAAAAAAGAAGTGTTTACGGGAGGGTCAATTACTATATACACTACGGAAAGCAGTTGCAGATTCCTCAAAAAACTCAAAGTCCAATGCCATATGATCTATTCATCCCACTACTAGCTATACAGTCAAAGCAAATCAGTATTTTGAAGAGACATCTGCCTTTCCATGTCTATTGCATCACTAGTCACAATAGCTAGGATGATGGAATCAGACTACCTGTTCACCCACAGATGAAGGGATAAAGAAAATGTAGTACACATATACAATGATATACCCTCCGGTCATAAAAAATAATGCAATTTTCATTTAGGGCAACACCAATGAACCTAGAAAACATTCTGTTAAATAAGCCAAGCACAGAAAAGACAAAGACAAACACTGCATGACCTCACTTATGATGAATCCAAAAACTTAACCTTCAAGAAGCAGAAAGTACAGGAGTGGTTTCCTGAGGCTGGGGGAAGGAGCGGAGATAGGAGGGATTGGTTATAGAAACAAAGTTACAGTTAGTTGGGAGGAATACATTCCTGTTCCACAGCTGGGTGACTCTGGTTACAATACTGTAGTTTTCAAAAAAGCTAGAAGGGAACAATTTTGAGTGTTCTCACCACAGAGAAATAATACATGTAGGAGGGAATAGTTAGGCTAAGTACCCTGATTTGATCATCACCAAAAATATACATGTATCAAAATGTCCCAGACGAGGCTGGGAAAGGTGGCTGTGTGTAATCCCAGCACCTTGGGAGGCTGAGGTGGGCAGATCACTTGAGGCCAGAAGTTTGAGACCAGCCTGGCCAACGTGGCAAAACCCCATCTCTACTGAAAAATACAAAAATTAGCTGGGCATGGTGGCACACACTTGTAATTCTAGCTACTTGCATGGCTGAGGCACAAAAATCACTTGAACCTGGGAGCCAAAGGTTGCAGTAAGCCAAGATCATGCTACTGCACTCCAGCTTGGGCGACAGAGCGGGACTCAGTGTCTCAAAATAAAAACAGAAACAAAAACAAAAGAGTCCCAGATGAGAAAAAAAGTCCCAGTATACCCTCTGTTTATGTGCCTTATTATAGACAAAACATTTAAGAAGTATAGGCCGGGTGCGGTGGCCCCTTAATCCTAGCATTTTGGGGGGCTGAGGTGGGTGGATCATGAGGTCAGGAGGTCAGGAGATTAAGACCATCCTGGCCAACATGGTGAAACCCCATCTCTCCTAAAAATACAAAAATTAACTGCGCATGGTGGCGCGCCTGTAGTCCTAGCTACTTGGGGGCTGAGGCAGGAGAATCACTCTGCCAGGAGGCAGAGGTTGCAGTAAGCCAAGATCATACTACTGCACTCTAGCCTGGCGACAGAGCGAGACTCCATCTCAAAAAAAAAAGGGGTGGGGGAGGAGCGGGTGCAGTGGCTCACACCTGTAATCCCAGCACTTTGGGAGGCCAAGGCAGGCAGATCACAGGGTCAAGAGATCGAGACCATCCTGGCCAACATGATGAAACCCCATCTCTACTAAAATACACACACAAAAAAAAATTCAGCTGGGTGTTGTGGCATGCGCCTGTCGTTCCAGCTACTTGGGAGGCTGAGGCAGGGGAATCACTTTAACCCAGGAGATGAAGGTTTCAGTGAGCCGAGATCATGCCACTGCACTCCAGCCTGGTGACAGAGCAAGACTCCATCAAAAAAAAAAAAAAAAGTTTAACTACACAATGCTAATATTATCATGGAACCACAAAGAGCCCTGAACCTCTAAGGAACCCTGAAAAGTACAAACTAAGTTGGAGGACTCACAATTCCTCATATCAAATTGTGTTGCAAAGCTGTAGGTAGCCAATACCCCAATACACATGGTCCTGTGATGTGCCGCTGTGCTCCAGCATGGGTGAGAGTGACCTGTCTCAGAAAAGAAAAAGATTGTGAGAAAATAGGAGGGAATCACAGAAGTGATAACTGGTTGTTATCAAACATATACACAGAAAAAAAAAACCAAATAGCATAAAAAATACATATCCAAACTAAAATCGGGCAGAAAACCCGAATAGACATCGCTGCAAAAATGACATAACATGCACAAACACGTTAAGAGAAAAGGTCCTCAACATTACTATTCATCGGAAAAGAATGTACTCCAAAACCACATTCAGATACCATCCCACACCTACTGGAATACATGTTACTGAAAATATCTTAAAAATTAAAAAGAATGCTGGTGTGGATTTGGATAAAGGGAAAATCTTATGCATTGTTGGTGTAAAGATAAATTAGGATATACACTATGGAAAAAAGTTGTAGGCCAGACGCGGTGGCTCATGCCTGTAATCCCAGCACTTTGGGAGGCCGAGGCGGGCAGATTATGAGGTCAGAAGATCAAGCCCATCCTGATTAACACAGAGAAACCCCGTCTCTACTAAAAACACAAAAAATTAGCCGGGCATGGTGGCATGCACCTGTAGTCCCAGCTACTCGGGAGGCTAAGGCAGGAAAATCACTTGAACCCGGGAGGCAGACATTGCAGTGAGCCGAGATCTCGCCACTGCACTTCAGCCTGGGCAACAGAGCGAGACTCCTTCTCCAAAAAAAAAAAAAGTTGTAAATTCCTCAAAAAATTGAAAATGCAACTACCATATGATCTAGCAATCCCACTACTGGGTATACCTCCAAAGCAAATGACAGTATCAGAGTCTGCAAAGCCTCAATGGGGATAGGAGATTTTCTTCATTAAATGGTTTTGAAAAAACTGATGTTTTTATGAAAAAGAATGAAACAGGACCCTTCTGGTATACAATACACAAAAATCAACTCAAAATGGATTGAAGACCCAAACACAAGGCCTGAAATTACAGATCATCATCAAATGTCTGTCAGATAAAAAGAGGGGATGGTGGAGCACTTAGTTTTGGGGCAACTTGCATTTAGGCTCACAGTTTGGGAACAGGAAAAGAAAAAAAGGAAAAAAGAAAGAAGAGGGACAAAATCTCGTCGAGAATGGAATGGCTTATGAATATATTTATTTTTTAAATTGGGAAAGCGAATCACAAGTAACAAAAGCAAAAACAACCATGTGGGGCTACATCCAACTGGAACGCTTCTGTACAGAAAGGAAACAATGACCCAAATGAAAAGGAATCCTACAAATGGGGAGAAAGTTTGGGGGAAGCATAGATCTCCTAAGGGGTTGTTATAAAAGATATGCAATACGTTAACAGCGCTAAGCAGCAATAACCACAACAATAAGATAACACCAAATTGGGCAGGGACCCTGAATAGACATTTCTGCACAGGGGACGTAACACTGAGCAGAATGGAGAGAACCAGGTCCTCAGCATCGCCGTCATCAGGGGTAAGTCCCCGTCAGGCTCGCACCAGGGTGTCCCTCCCCCCTGGTCAGGTGGTCGTGACCAGAGGGACAGAAGGGGACATAGGCTTCCCTGGGGGCGGGGGTTGGAGGGGGGTGAAAGAGTCCCGATTTGTCCCGATGGCGGGAAGGCAAATTTAAAAATTCATCAAATCCTGGAGGCAGCTGGCATCTTTTTTCCTCCGTCTGAGGCCTGGACAGGAGGCGGCCAAAAACCCAGACCTGGCCCCCACTCCCACCTGGGCCGGGCTTCCCCTTCCTCTCTCCCCATCTATATGGGACAGGTTCCCTCAGAAAAACTCCTCAAACCCTAAAAATACCACAGTCTGCTACACTTCCCACCCTCAAAAGCCCTCAGAGAACAAAACTAATGGTAAAACAAATATTAAAATACTATAAGAGAAAGAGGAAAACTAGTGAGAAGATGAGAATAAAGGGAACGTTCGAGGAAACAAACTTCTGTACTCACCGTGTAGAAAAAAATGCCCCGGAGAAGCTGAGCTGCAGGCAGCTCCCGCCTAAGCAGTCAGGGCCATAGACGTGAGCTGTTTTCTCCCCAGGACGGGGCTCCAAGTGGTCCCCAAGCCGCCGCGGTGCCCCCTGAAGCGGGTCCTGAAGGAACCGGACCCGCTTTCCTTCTTCTCATTCTGGACTCCACGCCACGCACGCCACGCAGCGTCTGCGGTGAGAACACGCATGCACACCATGTGGGGCAGAAAAGGCGGTTTCAGCGCCCCCTGCCAGTCACAGTGCACAGTGCAGGATAATTCACCTCATGGTCAGCATAAGCCCAGGTCAGGTAGGGTAGAAGGGTGCCTTGTGGGACACCAGGGAGCAGGAACTCCCCAACCTATGCATGTGGACTTCCCCCTGTGAAGCTCCCTTTTTTTTTTTTTTGGACAGGGTCTCACTCTGTCCCCCAGGATGCAGTGCAGTGGTGCAATCACAGTTCACTGCAGCCTCAACCTCCCGGACCCAAGTGATCCTCCCATCTCAGCTTTCAAGTACCTGCGAATCTGGTTGCTCCACTGTTGGGTGCATATGTATTCAGGATAAGTCTTCTTGTGTGTGTATATACGTGTGTGTGTGTGTGTGTGTGTGTGTGTGTGTGTGTGTGTGTTGTAAATGGGAATTTATAGGGAGAATTGGCTCACCTAATTGCAAGGCAAAGTCCCACAGCAGGTCATCTGCAAGCTGGAGAATGAGAAAAAGCAGCAGTAGTGTGGCTCCCAGGGGAACCAGCCATGTGGATTTGTTTATGTGCAAAAGCCTCAAAACAACGGAAACTTTCACTGCAGCTCCCAGTCTGAGGTCCAAGATTTGAGAATCCTTTGTGTTTGCTGGTGCAAGTAGCAGAATACAAAGGCCCAAATCATGGAGTTTCAAGTCCAAAGACAGGAGGATAGGAAAAGGTGACCCTCTTCCAGAGAGACAGAGTGAGCACGAACAGGAAAGCCCAGCAAGCTGAATGTGCCCTCTTTTCTGTCTTCTTTGTTCTAGCTCAGTGCATGGACTCTGGAGCCAGGCCACCTGGGTTAACATCCTGCTCCAGCCACTTATAAGCTGGTGACCTGGAGCAGGCAGTGACTCCTCTGCGTGTTTCAGCTTCTCCATCTGCAGAAAAGTACCTTCTCATAAGAGTTGTTGAGAGGATAAAATACAGATTAATATACATGAGGAACTCAGAACAGTGTCTCTGTGTGTATGGATAATACAAACACATGTACACACAACTTCTATCCAACTGGAGACCACATTAAAATCCTCCGTTTTGGCCGGGCGCGGTGGCTCACGCCTGTAATCCCAGCACTTTGGGAGGCCGAGGCGGGCGGATCACGAGGTCAGGAGATCGAGACCATCCTGGCTAACACGGTGAAACCCCGTCTCTACTAAAAATACAAAAAATTAGCCGGGCGTGGTAGTGGGCGCCTGTAGTCCCAGCTACTCGGGAGGCTGAGGCAGGAGAATGGCGTGAACCCGGGAGGTGGAGCTTGCAGTGAGCCGAGATCGCGCCACTGCACTCCAGCCTGGGCGACAAAGCAAGACTCCGTCTCAAAAAAAAAAATAAATAAAAATAAAATAAAATAAAATAAAATCCTCCGTTTTGAACAATACCATAATCCCCATTTTGTTCCACAGCCCCCCACCCACCTCCTCAGTTGGATGATCCCTGGAGAAAATATGGAACCGTCTCTATTAATGCAGTTCTCTCTTTTTTGTTTTGTTTTGTTTTGTTTTGTTTTGAGACGGAGTCTCACTCTGTCACCCAGGCTGGAGTGCAGTGGCGTGATCTCAGTTCACTGCAACCTCTGCCTCCTGGGTTCAAGCGATTCTCCTGCGTCAGCCTCCCAAGTAGCTGGGATTACAGGGGCCCGCCACCATGCCTGGCTAATTTTTTGTATTTTTAGTACAGACAGCGTTTCACCATTTTTAGCCAGGATGGTCTCCATCTCCTGACCTCATGATCTGCCCGCCTCGGCCTCCCAAAGTGCTGGCATTCCAGGCATAAGCCACCGCACCTGGCCAGCACCAGTCTTCTTAAGGCTTTACCTGAATTCAATGTTAGCCTTATATCATAAGAGGGACCATATTAACATTTGTTTTTTGTTTGTTTGTTTGAGACAGAGTTTCACTCTTATTGCCCAGGCTGGAGTGCCATGGAGGGATCTCCGCTCATTGCAACCACTGCCTTCTGGGTTCAAGCAATTCTCCTGCCTCAGCCTCCCACATAGCTGAGATTACAGGTGCCTGCCACCACGCCCGGCTAATTTTTGTATTTTAGTAGAGACGGGTTTTCACCATGTTGATGAGGCTGGTCTCGAATTCCTGACCTCAAGTGATCCGTCTGCCTCAGCCTCCCAAAGTGCTGGGAATATAGGTGTGAGCCACCATGCTCAGCCTAACATTCGTGTGTCTCAGAACAGGGACTGAAGCACAGAGAGATTTACATAACATTCCTAGGTATGTACAGCTTCTCAGTGGGATTTGAACCCAGGCCATAGGCACCAGGCTCCATGCTCTTGGTCAGTCTGCTCTGCTTCCTTTCCACATTGCCTCATCTAAAGAAAGGCATTTGCCTACATCATCTGTTCCATTTTAAGTGCTACCCACACTGCAAGGTCTTTCTAGGAGGACCAGGCACAGTGGGTCACACCTGTAATCCCAACAGTTTGGGAGGCCAAACCAAGAGGGTAGTTTGAGGGCAGGAGTTCAAGACCAGCTTGGGCAACTTAGGGAGACCCCACCTCTACAAAAAACTTTTAGAAATTAGCCCCGTATGGTGGTGTGTGCCTGTGGTTCCACCTACCTGGGAGGCTGAGGTGGGAGGATCACTGGAGCCCTGGAGTTCGAGGCTGCAGTGAGTCATGAGCATGCCACTGCACGGCCGCCTAGGTAATAGAGCAAGACCCCATCTCAAAAAAAAAAAAAAAATCTCTCTGTAAGGACTAACTCTCTGATTCAGGTGGCTGTGCTAAGCAGGTGGTAAAAATTGGATCAAAAGTTTGATCTGTGAGCTGGGTGTGGTGGCTCATGCCTGTAATTCCAGCACTTTGGGAGGCTGAGGCAGCTAGATCACCTGAGGTCAGGAGTTTGAGACCAGCCTGGCCAACATGGTGAAACTCTGTCTCTACTAAAAGTACAAAACTATTGGCCAGGCGTGTTGGCGCATGCCTGTAATCCCAGCTACCTGGGAGGCTGAGGCGGGCGAATCGCTTGAACCCAGGAGGCGGAGATGGTAATCAGCCCAGACTGCACCACTAGACTTCAGCCTGGGCAACATAGCAAGACTCCATCTCAGAAAAAAAAAAAAGTTTGATCTGTGAGTAAAGTATTACTAATTTATCTATGGTCTTCTGCCTGTAAGATTTCAACAGCTATCTTTTTTGTAATTTCCCAGGATCTTGCATCCCGAACATACAAGTAATTCCTGAGGAGTTGGCGGAGCCTCTGCTGACTCCAAGCTGAGCATCCAAGAACTTCTGGCCCAACAGCACTCATCAGGAATCAGTGCAGTCTATTTCTCCCTGGAAGCAGAGGGTCCGAAAAGTTCTGACTAGGCAAAGAGTGAGAGTGTGCATATCAATTGAAGGTACTGTGACTATTCTGTTATTAAGTGCATTCAAGCAGAGTGATTCCAGTTGGTTAAGCATTTCATGTTTAAGACAAAACTTGATTTATTTATTTATTTTAAGTTGGAGTTTCACTCTTGTAGCCCAGGCTGGAGTGTAGTGGCTCGATCTCGGCTCACTGCAACCTCTGCCTCCTGGGTTCAAGCGATTCTCCTGCCTCAGCCTCTTGAGTAGCTAGGACTACAGGCGCCCACCACCATGCCCAGCTAATTTTTATATTTTTAGTAGAGATGGGGTTTCGCCATGTTGGCCAGGGTGTCTCGAACTCTTAACATTAGGTGATCTACCCGCCTCGGCCTCCCAAAGTGCTGGGCCTACAGGCATGAGCCACCATGCCCGGCCTAGACAAAACTTTAAAAATGCTGTGTCATATTTCTCTTTTATTTCATGTGTGCACGTTTACATTATTTAGTCAGTTGCCACTACTACAACTACAGAAGTAATGGCATATTTACAACTAAAAGTTTCATTCACTTTAAATAGAAAACATCTCAACTGAAACTTTTAACATTTAGCTGATCATTAAACGTTAGCTGAGATGGATCTCTTCCTGAAACAGTGTTGCCAGAGTTTTAAAAATTAAGAGAGTTTATGTAGGAGAGTTTTAGATGAATGTAAAAATTGAAGAGAGTACAGAAAATTCTCAGACCCTCCCCCCAAAGTTTGCTTTTCTTAACCACCTTTTACATGGGTGCGGTCCATGCGTTACAATGAGTGAACCATTATTGATACATTGTTAGTATCTAAAGGCCAGAGTTTGCATTAAGATTCAGTCTGTGTTTTGGTAGTCTAAGGGTTTTGACAAACTAATAATGCCATTCATTACCATTACAAGATAGTTTTATGCCCTAAACATTACATGAGCTCCACCTATTAACTTCTCTCCCCTTTTTGCAGATCCCTCAGCAACCACTGATCTTTTCACTGTCCCTCTGGTTTTTCTTTCCCAGAAAGCTTATGTAATTGGAATCATAGTGTATGCAGCTTTTTCAGATTGACTTATTTCACTTATAATATACATTTATGACATTTTCATATTGATTTGTGCCTTTTTATCTCAACGGTTTTTTTTTCAGGATCCTATTTTATTGTTTTTATGACTTTTAAGAAGTTAGCATGAAAATAAATCTTTATTTTCAGTTATTGCCTGCAAGTAAGAGAAAGTTAGGTTCACAGTTTTGGCTCTTGACACAAAGTGAACTAGGAGGCAAATTTAGGTCCATCAGATACAACTAATGGAGCAACTTTTTAAGTTCAGGCTATCTTGAAAGCTTGCAACATATGAGATATCACTGTGTTGTCTCTCACCACAGCAATGGGTGACACTGAGTAGAAGCTGTGAAGTGTTTTTAATAGCAGGTGTTTTCTATCATATGTTGCTGGAAATCAAGAGGTTTATAAACATGGTACATGTTTAGAAATGAGTTAGATACTTGAAAAGTCTAAACACACTGATTTACCAGTGCGTATGTTGCAGTCTCAAGAGGGGTCAATAGTCCATGTGGACTAAATTAATCTCCGGGTAGCAGGTATGTTTGTAAATATAAAATTATATTAGACATTAGCGCAGTGCAGAACCTGCTCAGCATCATAAGATCTGAAACACCACACAAGTTTATCCATCATTAAAAACAATTACTTCTTTCCTAAAATGTCAGAATAGTAGGTAACTGAGATTAATAAATCGAATCCAAATGTATCTCAATGGTTTTTTATCACTGGATAATATTCCATTGATCAGTGTAACAAAGTTTGTTGGTACATTCGCCTACTGAAGGACATCAAGGTTGCTTTCAATGTGGGCAGTATGGATAAAGCTACCATAAACATTCCTGTGGACTTTTTAGTACAGACATAATTTTTTTTTTTCTGAGACAGAGTGTTGCTCTGTCGCCCAGGCTGGAGTGCAGTGGTGTGATCTCAGCTCACTGCAACCACTGTCTCACAGGTTCAAGCAATTCTCCTGCCTCAGCCTCCCGAGTAGGGAGGCCCAGCCCATACATGATTGTTTAATTAAGCTGGGTAAATACTTAGGATTGTGATCACTTACTTATATGATAAGACTACATAAGAATTTGGTAGGGTTGCTGGGCACGGTGGCTCATGCCTTTAATCCCAGCACTTTGGGAGGCTGAGGCAGGCAGATCACCTGAGGTCAGGAGTTCGAGACCAGACTGGCCAACATGGTGAAACCCTGTCTCTACCAAAAATAGAAAAATTAGGCTGGGTGCAGTGGCTCATGCCTGTAATCCCAGCACTTTGGGAGGCCGAGGCGGGCGGATCACAAGGTCAGGAGATCAAGACCATCCTGGCTAATACAGTGAAACTCCATCTCTACTAAAAATACAAAAAAAAAAAAAAATTAGCCAGACGTGGCGGCATGCGCCTGTAGTCCCAGCTGCTGGGGAGGCTGAAGCAGGAGAATGGCATGAACCCAGGAGGTGGAGCTTGCAGTGAGCCGAGATCGCGCCACTGCACTCCAGCCTGGGCGACAGAGCGAGACTCCGTCTCAAAAAAAAAAAAAAATACAAAAATTAGCCAGGTGTGGTGGCATATGCCTGTAGTCCCAGCTACTCAGGAGGCAGAGGCAGGAGAACAACTTGAACCCAGGTGGTGGAGGCTGCAGTGAGCCAACATTGTGCCACTGCACTCCAGCCTGAGCAACATGGCAAGACTCCATCTCCAAAAAATTAAAAAAAAAAAGAATTTGGTAGGATTTACCAGTAAAACCATCTAAGCCTGGTGCTTTTTTTTTTTGGAAAAGTTACTAATGATTGATTCAATGTCTAAAATGGATACAGATCTATTCAGTTTATCAATTTCTCCTTGGTGAGTTTTATAGTTTCTGCCTTTGAAGGAATCGGTTCCTAAGCTTATCAAATTTCTGGGCATAGATTTTCTCAAAGTATTCCCTCATGGTCTTCTCAATGCCCACAGAATCACAAATGATGACCTCTCTTTTAGTTATTACTACATTATGACTTCCTTTCTTCATGGTTAGCCTGCCTGGAGGTTTATTGATTTTTTTTTTTAATCTATTCATAGAAACAGCTGTTGGTTTTGATAACTTTCTCTGTTGATTTTTGATTTTTCATTCCATTGATTTCTGCAATAATTATTGCTTTTGCTATTCTTCTGTCTGCTTTCTATAACACTGCTCTGTTTTCTCTGGTTTTCTAATGTGAAAGCTTAGGTTATTGACTTTAGGTCTTTCTTATTTTCTATCACATGGCATTCAGTTATAAATTTCCCTCTGAGCCCTGCTTTGACTGCATCCCACAAATCTTGACAAGGTACATTTTTATTTCATTTTGTTTAAAATATTTTTTCGGCTGTGTGTGGTGGCTCACGCCTGTAATCCAACACTTTGGGAGGCCGAGGTGGGCAGATCACAAGGTCAGGAGATCGAGACCATCCTGGCTAACATGGTGAAACCCCATCTCTACTAAAAAATACAAAAAATTGCCTGGCGCGGTGGCTCATGCCTGTAATCCGGCACTTTGGGAGTCTGAGGTGGGCAGATCACTTGAGGTCAGGAGTTCAAGACCAGCCTAGCCAACATGGTGAAACACTGTCTCTACTAAAAATACAAAAATTAGCCGGGTGTGGTTGTGTGCACCTGTAGACCCAGCTACTCGGGAGGGTGAAGTGGGAGAATCGCTTTGAACCCAGGAGGCGGACATTGCAGTGAGCTGACATTGCATCGCTGCACTCCAGCCTGGGTGACAAGAGTGAAACTCCATCTCAAAAAATATATATGTATTTTTACAACTTCATTGAGGCATCTTCTTTGATCCATGTGTTTTGCAGAGTACATGATTTAATGTCCAAATATTTGGAGGTTTTCCGTTTATCTTTCTATTACTGAATTCTAGTCTAATTTTATAATGCTATGAAAGCATATTTTAGAAATTTCATTCATTTAAATAAGTTGTGGTATTATTTTATGGCCCACAATGTTGCCTTTTTTTTTTTTTTTTTTTTTTAGAGTAGTCTTGCTCTGCTGCCAGGCTGGAGTGCAATGGTGCAATCTTGGCTCACTGCAACCTCTTTCTCCTGGGTTCAAGTGATTCTTCTGCCTCAGCCTCCCAAGTAGCTGGGATTATAGGCATGTGCCACCAGGCCTAGCTAATTTTATATTTTTGGTAGAGAGGAGGTTTCTCCATGTTGGTCAGGCTGGTCTCGAACTCCCGACCTCAGGCGATCCGCCTGGCTCGGCCTCCCAAAGTGCTGGGATTACAGGCGTGAGCCATCACACCCAGTGGTCTGTCTTTTTAAATCTCTGTTCTTGGCCAGGCATGGTGGCTCACGCCTGTATTCCCAGCACTTTGGGAGGCCGAGGTCGGCAGATCACAAGGTCAGGAGATTGAGATCATCCTGGCTAACATGGTGAAACCCTGTCTCTACTAAAAAATATTAAAAAATTAGCCAGGTCTGGTGGCAGGCACCTGTAGTCCCAGCTACTTGGGAGGCTGAGGCAGGAGAATGGCATGAACCCAGGAGGCAGAACTTGCAGTGAGCTGAGATTGCACCACTGCACTCCAGCCTGGGTGACAGAGTGAGACTCCATCTCAAAAAACAAAACAAAACAAAACAAAACAAAACAAAACAAAACAAAAACTCTCTTCTTTTGCTCTGAGTCTTTATATTTGAAGTGGGTTTCTGGTAGAGAACACATATTTGCATATTATTTTTATCCACTCTTCTAGTCTATGTCTTTTAATTAGTGTATATAGACCATGCACATTTAAAGTGATTATTAATATGTTTGAATTATTAGCTATATTTTATAACTGTTAACATATATAACATATTGTAACATGTAATGAACATTTTTTGCCAAGTACTGTGCATCAATGGACAATGTCAAGAAAGCAGAGAGACAACCTACACAATGGAACAGAACCTTCGCAAATTATATATTTGACAAGGGAATTTATATCCGCAGTATGTAAAGCACCCCAGAACTCAATGATAAAAACAAGTAAACAACCCAGTTAAAAAATGGGCAAAGGGCCAGGCGTGGTGGCTCACACCTGTAATCCCAGCACTTTGGAAGGCCAAAGCAGGTAGATGACGAGATCAGGAGACGGAGACCATCTTGGCCAACATGGTGAAACCCCATCTCTACTAAAATACAAAAAAAAAAAAAAAAAAAAAATTAGCCAGGCGTGGTGGTGCACGCCTGTAGTCCCAGCTACTCAGGAGGCTGAGGCAGAGGAATCACTTGAATCCAGGAGGCGGAGGTTGCAGTGAGCCAAGATCGAGTCACTGCACTCCAGCATGGCGACAGAGTGAGACTCTGTCTCAAAAAAAAAAAAAGGCGGCGGGAGGGGGGGGGCGCGGGGGGCAAAGGACTTGAGTATATATTTCTCCAAACACATATACAAATGGTCCAGTAAGTACAAAAAAAGATACTCAACATTAGGCATGAGGAAGTATGTATCAAAACAACAGTGAGACATCACTTCACACTCTCTGGGAAGGTTGTAGTGAAAAAAAAAGGAAAAGTAAAATAACAACTGTTCACAAGGATGTCAAGACATTGAAAACTTTATGTATTGCTGGAGGAAAAACTGATTTAGCCATTGTGATAAAGAGTTTGGTAGAGCCTCAAAACTGTAAACATGAAACTACTGTATGACCCAATAATTCCACTGTAAGGTATATAAATATATATATAAATATATATGTAAATATATATATATTTATATATATATATATAGAGAGAGAGAGAGAGAAGAAACTCAGACAGATATCTGTATATCAGAGTTCATAGCAGAATTACTCACAGTAGCGAACAGGTGGAAATAACAAGAAAATCTTGATTGATACCCAGTATCAATCAACAAATAAATGGACAAGTCAAATAATGTGTATTTATGCAACAGATACTATTCAGCCATAAAATGAATTCAATGTTGATATATGCTGTTACATGGATGAACCTTGTAAAATATGCTATGAAATAAGGCAAGGAGAGAAGGACAAATATTGCATGTTTTCACTTACATGAGATGTCTAGAATAGGCAAATTCAAAGAGACAGAAACTAGAGATGACTAGGGGGAGGAAGGAGAGAAGAGACGGAGTTTTTTGTTTCATTTTGTTTTGTTTTGTGATTTTTTTTTTTTTTTTTTTTGAGACGGAGTCTCTGTCGCCCAGGCTGGAGTGCAGTGGTATGATCTCGGCTCACTGCAACCTCTGCCTCCTGGTTCAAGCGATTCTTCTGCCTTAGGCTCCTGAGTAGCTGGGATTACAGGCGCACACCACCATGCCTGGCTAATTTTTGTATGTTTAGTAGAGATGGGGTTTCACCACGTTGGTCAGGCTGGTTTCGAACTCCTGACCTCATGATCCACCCAGCTCGGCCTCCCAAAGTGCTGGGATTACAGGCGTGAGCCACTGCATATGGCCTAATTTTTGTATTTTTAGTCGAGACAGGGTTTCACTATGTTGGCCAGGCTGGTCTTGAACCCCTGACTTCAGGTGATCCACCATCCTCGGCCTCCCAAAGTGCTGGGATTACAGGCATGAGCCACCGCGCCAGGCCAGAGAGCCCCACTGCTTTCTATGTTTTCCTGAGCCCCTAATATTCATAGAATTGTCTGTGGATTGAAAAGTTCTCTCTCTGTATTGCAAGCCTCTGAAATCACAGAGAGCTCATCAATATTTGTGAAATGAGACCTAAGCATACTGCTTACACAGAGGCCTGGGGGACTGTGTGTTGAATAATGGTGGGACGTCCTGGGGCATTAAGTACCCGGACCCTGAGGACACTGAAGATGGGCCTGTGACCAGTAAGGAGTGCTGTGCCCTGTCCCAGGCCCTGTCTGGGGATTGCTCACAACTGGGTGAGCCCCACTGGCCTCCAGCTGGCAGAGTCAGAGCTGTCCCCTGTGCTCAGAATGTGACCCAATGGCCTGGTGCTCTCAAGGCCTGGCAGGGTCCTGTGTGTGTTCCTAACAGCTGTGTGTCCCCCTGCGCAACGCTGCTGGGCCTGCACTCAGAGCAGCCCCTCTCTCAGCCTCCTCTGTCCTCAAGTCCCCTCTCAGGCTCCTGAATCAGTGATCAGGCAGGGTCTGAGGGATCCAGGAGGGGAGGGAGTGAATTTGCATGAACAGCCCCTTCTTTTCCCTGGGGGCAGGAGGGAAATTAGACAAGCCTGGGACAGCCCAGACCCACTGTGAGTGTTAAGGGCTGTCTCCACCACGGCCTGGATTCCTCTCCTCCTCATGTCCCTCTCTCACTGCACAGGTAGGGACAGGCCTCAGAGACCCAGGGCAGCCCCCAGTCTGTTTTCATCTCTTCTGGGTCTGGCCCTAAGAATCTTTACCCTGGTCCTTGACGCAGCACCAATGACTGTCTGTGTCTGCAGTTTCCCTCTCCAGCCTGTGCTGACTCAGCTGCCCTCCCTCTCTGCAACCCCGGTAGCATCTGCCCGACTCCCCTGCACCCTGAGCAGTGGCTTCAGTGTTGGTGACTGTGGGATACACTGGAGATGGCAGAAGCCAGGGAGCCCTCCCCAGCATCTCCTGAGCTACCACTGGCATTCAAATAAGCACCAGGGCTCCAGCGTCCCCAGCCGCTTCTTTGGAACCAAAGATGCCGCTGAAAACGCAGGGATTCTTCACGTCTCTGGGCCCAGCTAGAGGACAAGGCTATTACTGTATGCCTGGACCAGTGATGCTTCTCACAGCGACACAGGCAGGTGGGGAAGTGGGACAAAACCTGCTGGCCCCCCAGATGCTGGCCCGTCTCTTACTTTGTTGCTGTTAAAATGTATCTACACCACTGATACCGCTTTACAAATTCAGAATTTTTTTCCAGTTTATTTTTGTTTGTTTACTAAGTATGAAGACTCAAATGACCAAAACACTTTTCAAACCAACACAACTATACACAGACATCATCTCAGAGGAATTTCTGCTGCTACATTACCTGTGGCTCTAGAACTCACATCCAGAGGGCAGCCTATAAGGAATTGTGTCCAGTCTGCAAGTGAGCAGACCTGTCATCCTCCCCCTGGGAGGCTCCCTCTTGCCCCAGAGACTCCACGGCGGCCCCAAGGAGACCCCTGCTCTCCCTCCAGGGACTGCAGCGGAGACGGCACCAGGCCTTGTTCAGAACATTCTGGGAAGTGCATCACTCAAGATTACAATTCAGTTGTGGGGAAATTGTCACTGCGGGGGTTAAAAATGACAGCTTCTTCGGGTCTTGCAAAGTAGCTTTGTTACTGTAACAGACGTATACATAGAACCTTTGTACAACCTAGAATGACTTTTTCCAAAGACTGTTACCTATTTCAAGGTAGAATCGTTGGAACTTACTGAACAACAGCGGAAAAGACAACTACACAGCCTAACTGAGGGGAGAGGGGTACCGTCTACTTATTGGTAACTGGACACGGGTAAAAGGACAATGTCTGTCATCTTTTTAGGGACCTGTTTTATATGCCCCAACCCTGTCCCCATCTTTTTTTTTTTTTTGAATGTCCTTAAAATAGGAACAACAAAAAACTAGGGTTGTAGAATTACAAAATTGCTTCAACCTTAGAACCTTAAGTAGGAGGCCCTCAAATGGACTTATGTTAGTCCTTAGGGAGTCAATGTGTGTGTTGCTGCTTATTTACAGTTCAGTTGGAGCCCCGAGAGTGCCAATGTTATCCCCACACCTCTTAGATGCCTTCTGCTTCCCAAACCCCAGAAGAGGTGGGCACCTGAGTGGGGAATCTCAGGTGACTTAGTTTGCCAGTGCCTACTCTATTGAAGAATGGGGTTTTCATGCTCGAGAAGAAACTCGTGGAAGGGCGTGTTTCCCATCACAGGTTCACATACTGATTGTTTTTGTTGAATTTCCTTGTGCGACTTATGCCAAGTAATTATGAAGATTTTTTGTTTTGTTTTGTTTTCCTGCTGAATATTTCATGAAGGCTACGAAGTTAGAACAGGCACATCCTGGGTGAGAAAGCTTTATCTACCTCATTTATTTTTTATTTTTTGTAGCCATATTGTCTATTTTCCTATTTCAAGACCGCTGAAGTATTCCCAGGCCCTGTCTAAAACCTAAGAGTTGATGTATTGGTGGGAAGAGGTGAACATTCAAGATGATTTTGTGATGCCTTTTTTTTGTCATTTCCTTTTGTATATGTGATATTGAGCAAACAAAACATTGCTCTTGGTTTAACAAGAAAGGTTTAAAAAGAAAGAAAGAAAAAAACTCTAACTTCTGGGAGAAGTTAGAGTTCTCCCAGAGGAAGTTAGAAGACCTTCCTCTGTATGTGGAAGGTCCTGACGGAAATATGCATCCAAGACGATTAGCCAAAGTGTTGTCCCTTCATCGTTGCACCTGACTTTAGGATTCCGCCCCCCTCTTTTTTTTTTTTGCCAAGTTGTGCCTTTCCTTCTGGAATTGTAAGTGAACACGATAATAGTACCTGTTTATACTGTGAAGTGGATATTGTTACAGAAAGCACACCAGTGCCTTTCTCACTGTTGAGCTAATAATGCCTTGTGAATGTATGATCTACGGAGAAACCCCTGTAGTTGTACCTGCTGATGCTGTCTGTCTGTTGGAGAATAAATTTTGAATTTTTTTTCTCAAAAAAAATGACAGCTTCTCATCATGTTTTAGTTCACATAATCAAAAAGAGTCCAGGGGTGCGAGAAGGTCACTCCTCGATTCTGATGCCTGCCCCAGTAGAGTTTTACACAAGACAATAAGATTCCTACTCCTAGAAATCCTGAAGAACACTTACATCTCTTATCAAAGCAGGATGATGCTTTTTTTTTTTTTTTTTTTTTTTTTTTTGGCAGAGTCTCCCGCTGTTGCCCAGGTTGGAGTGCAGTGACATGATCTTGGCTCACTGTAACCTCTGCCTCCTGAGTTTGAGTGATTCTCCTGCCTCAGCCTCCCTGAGTAGCTGGGACTACAGGGGAGTGCCACCACGCTTGGCTAATTTTTTTTGTATTTTTAGTAGAGACGGGGTTTCACCATGTTGGCCAGGCTGGTCTCGAACTCCTGACCTCAGGTGATCCATCTGCCTTGGCCTCCCAAAATGGTGGGATTACAAGTGTGAGCCACTGCACCCGGCCACATTTTTTAAAAATTCAGTTTATTATTAAAATATAATATATAAAGGAGAAAAGCACACTTTTTACATTCATGGTGAAATAAATTATACATTAAAATGAATCACAGTGGAAAACATCGGTAACTCAATAACCTTGCCGCTGACCTCTTATTCAGTTTAATGAGAGATAGTCTTAAAAACAGCTGGTGGTGGTTCACATTAAAATCAGGAGGAAGGTGCTTACTGTATGCAGAAGATTCTTCTCAAATGTCATAGATTTCTTCTGTACTTGCTTAATTCGTGGTTGAAATGACAGTATTTGTACTTTCTGTTATTTCCATTTCAGATCATGAATACAATGATTTTTAAAATCAAATTACATCATTGTTGAAGTCCAAGCGAATAAGATGTATGACAAGTGACTACTCATGTATGTATGAATAAGATGTATGACAAGTGGCAGGGCCACTGAGGATGTGACAGTCATTCATCCACTCTGAAACAACTCTTCAGGACCCCTAACATAGGAATGTCTGGCCTTTAAATGCTTTGATAAACAGGATCTATTCCTATCAAAGCAGAGGCCTCGTTCATCTCCAAAGCTCATAAAGGAACCTCAGACCTGGGCCACTCTGGTTTAAGGGCCTGGAGGTGACACCTCCCAATCACACAGACATTGCAGGCTCACTGGGAGGAGCCCCTTTGAAAGAGGTGAGCAGAGTCTGGGGCATTTGTGTAAATGTTGATGAGGTCCCCAGACAACTCACAGGCTCCCAGGGAACCCTAACTGGGGAAGAAAAGATGAGGATAAGCAGAGCCCACCATGGGTGAGAAGAGAGGAAAGCCAGGGTCTCCACCACCCAGGTCCTCAGTGTTCCTCCTCTGTGTGCCCGGCCCTGTCCTGTGGGTGGAGGGTGAGGAGAGGGAGAGAAGGACGGGCTGGCAGTTTTATAAGAACTGGAGCTCCTCCAATGAGTAGATGAAATAGTTTAATGAGATTGGTTTTGGATTTTTCAGCTTCCCTAGAGGCTGGAATCAGATTCCCAATATAAATTCTTGATTGCTGTGGTGAAAATTTGTGTGTATTTATCCCCTGAGAAGGTTCCCTAACCCTTACTGTGTCTTCTGTGTGAAGAGTGCAGCTCTAAGCACTCAGGGTACTGTTTCCCAGTGAATCTTTTTTTTTTTTTTTTTTTTTTGAGACGGAGTCTCGCTCTGTCGCCCAGGCTGGAGTCCAGTGGCATGATCTCTGCTTACTGCAAGCTCCACCTCCCAGGTTCACGCCATTCTCCTGCCTCAGCCTCCTGAGTAGCTGGGACTACAGGTGCCCGCCACCACGCCTGGCTAATTTTTTGTATTTTTAGTAGAGACGGGGTTTCACCGTGTTAGCCAGGATGGTCTTGATCTCCTGACCTCGTGATCCACCCACCTTGGCCTCCCAAAGTGCTGGGATTACAGGCGTGAGCCACCATGCCCGGCCTCCCAGTGAATCTTAATTAAATGGTTGGAGAATTTTTATTTCCTCCATTTAGCCTAACCAGAAACATTGGTTCTAGAGGTAGAACAGGTCACTCAGAGTCACCCGAGCAATCACTGCTGCGTGAGCTGCTGACTCGAGGTCTAAGTGATGGAAAAGTTCACCTTTCTGCCAGTTGCCTCTAACAAATATATCCTAAAATTAAATAAACACATTGTTTATAGCTAATCTTTCTAGGTGGCTTCATAAATCAATTAACAGACACACATTTTCCATGTGCAGATGGTGTGGAAAGTTCTAGTGTGTTCTGGTTAAACCTGGGGGTCAGATCAACTCAGGAGGCTACCCTTGAGGAGATAGGAAAGGTCCCCTGTCCCTTAATGAAGTGGCCTTGGCCAGACTTCTGACCATGGTGAGGGAGGAAGGGGGACATCCATAGTTCCTTCTCCTCCACTCTCAGGAAACCCTAACCCAGCAAATAATTCTAAAGAGATCTAGGGAGGAGGAACTGAGAGGACAAGTTGACTCAGACAGGAAGACCCTAGGACTCTCCATGGGGGACGTTCATAACTGAGAAGCATCATTGCTGGCCAGGGGACTGGAAAACACATCATCTTACATCCCTGCATTCCCGCTGCAAATGTCTGAAATCCCAGGAACCCACAGCCTGTCCTCTCACTCGAGCTCTCAGGGGCAATCCTGCTCTGTAGGAGATAGAAACTGTCCCTTCATTATCCCATTACATCACTTTTGCTGCACACAAGAGTCTTCCACAGTGGGTCCTAGTCATTTCTCCATGTTTCCCTTCATCTCTTTTCTGTCTTTTCTGAGAGTC
Organism: Gorilla gorilla gorilla; assembly: GCF_029281585.2. Lineage (NCBI taxonomy): Eukaryota > Metazoa > Chordata > Mammalia > Primates > Hominidae > Gorilla > Gorilla gorilla. The sequence continues at coordinate 23,457,473 of NC_086018.1, read as the reverse complement.
TGATTCCATCTAACACCTCTTCTCTTTTTTTTTTTTTTTGAGACGGAGTCTCGCTCTATCGCCCAGGCTGCTGGAGTACAGTGGCTCACTGCAAACTCTGCCTCCCGGGTTCAAGTGATTCTCCTGCCTCAGCCTCCCGAGTAGCTGGGACTACAGGCAGCCACCACCGCACCTGGCTAATTTTTTGTATTTTTAGTAGAGACGAGGTTTCACCATGTTAGCCAGGATGGTCTCGATCTCCTGACCTTGTGATCCACCCACCTGGGCCTCCCAAAGTGCTGGGATTACAGGCGTTAGCCACCGCGCCCGGCCCTAACACCTCTTCTCTTTCCTGTGAGGCCAGTTCTCCCCAGTCCAGCCTCAGGGCTGTAGTTCAGAGGTCACCCCCTTCCCCTTCCCCTTCCCCTTCCTCTTCCCCTTCCCTTTTTTTTCTTTCTCCCTCCCTCCTGCCCTCCTTCTTTCCTTCCCTCCTTCCTCTCTCTCTTTCTCTGTCTCTCTTTTTCTACTTTTGACAGGGTCTCACATCCAGGCTGGACTGCGGTGACATGATCACAGCTCACTGTAGCCTTGATCTACTGGACTCAAGGACCCTTCCACCTCAGCTTCGCAAGTAGTTGTGACCACAGGTACATGGCACCCACCTGTTTGTTTTTATTTTTATTTGTGCAAATCGGGTCTCATTTTGTCGCCCAGGCTGGTTTCAAATTACTGGCCTTATGCCATCTTCCCACCTTGGCCTCCCAGCTCTACATTTTCTTCTGAGCACTGGTCTCATGGCCTCCTACAAGTTTGATGTGTGTTTCCATTTTCGTTTATCTCAAAGAATTTTCGAACATCATTTGTAATTTCCGTTTTGATTCGTTGATTGTTTAGGAGTGTGTTGTTTAATTTTTATATATTCCTGAATTCAGATCTCCTTTGTTATTGATTTCTACTTTCACTCTACTGCAGAGACGATATTCTGATTTTAGTCCTTTTAAATTACTGAGATTTGTTTCATGGCCTAATACATGGTGTATTCCGGAGAATATTCCATGTGTACTTGAGAAGAATCTGTATTCTGTGAGTCTGTTGTAGATGTTGTCAGGTCTAGCTCATTTATAGTATTTTTCAAGTCCTCTACTTCTTTACTGATCTTCTGTCTCATTGTTCTAGCCAGTATTGACCGTATAGTATTGCAACTATTATTGCAAAGCTGTCTGTTTCCCTCTTCAATTCCATCAGTCATTACTTCCTATACTTGGGGGGCTCTGTAGTTAGATGCACATGTACTAATTGTTAGATCTTCTTTTTTTTTTTTTTTTTTTTTGAGACAGAGTCTAGCTCTCTCGCCCAGGCTGGAGTGCAGTGGCACGATCTCTGCTCATTGCAAGCTCCGCCTCCCGGGTTCACGCCATTCTCCTGCCTCAGCCTCCCGAGTAGCTGGGACTACAGGTGCCCGCCACCACGCCTGGCTAATTTTTTGTATTTTTAGTAGAGATGGGGTTTCACCGTGTTAGCCAGGATGGTCTCGATCTCCTGACCTCGTGATCTGCCCATCTTGGCCTCCCAAAGTGCTGGGATTACAGGCGTGAGCCACAGCGCCCAGCCTGTTAAATCTTCTTGATGAAATAACTTATTTATCAATATATAATGTCCTTCTTTGTCTCTTGTAATAACTTTCATTGACCGACCCGACCCATCTCTCTTTTCTTTCCTTCCTTCCTGCCTCCCTCCCTCCTTCCTTCCTTCCCTCCCTCCCTCATTTAAACTGTTGGCTGGACACAGTGGCTTACATCTATAATTCCAGAATTTGGGAGGCCGAGGCGGGTGAAGTGCTTGAACCCAGAAGTTTGACACCAGCCTGGGCAACATGGTGAAACCCAGTCTCTACAGTACAAAACAAAATCTAAAATTAGCCAAGCATCTATAGGCCCAGCTGTGCAGCTACTCAGGAAGCTAAGGTCAGTGCATCTATTGAGCCCTGTGGGTCAAGGCTGCAGTGAGCTATGATCACACCACTGCACTCCAGCCTGGGTGACAGAAAGAGACGGTGTTTCAAAAAAAAAAGATAAGAAAAAGAAAAGAAAAGTACATAAATAAACAAACTGTTTATTGGGAACCATGTATGCGCCAGGCACTAAGCTAGGGGATGAGATGGGATAAAGAGTCTGGAGACTTGGGAAAAGGCTGCACCTCTTGCTTCTCCTTAGTCAAAGAGGAAGGGGAGGTAAGATCCCTTGAAGTCAGGTCCTCCAGAGCTCCAGGACCCAAGGTGGAGCTCAGGGTGTGGGAAGGCAGCCAGGGGGCAACATCGGGCCTGGTGGCGGGCTGGGGCTGGGAGCGGGTGGGATGTAGGGAGAGGGCTGTTCCACCCTCACCTGTGAGCTGCATGAACACCCAGTGCAGCCCTGAAATACGCTCCCCCTCTCCCTGGCCACGTCTGTCTTGTTTTTCTCCTGTCCCACATCCCAGGCGGCAGCCTTGGCTTCTTCTTGCCTTAGTTTTTTCCCTGGTCACCCTGAGTTCTGGTTTAGGTCAATGTTAAGATTAACCTTAGCCTGGGGATTCCCAAGGTCAGCCAGCTGCAGGCAGGGCCACCAGAGCTGGGAAGGTGAATCCCCCACCCCCATCCCTTGGCCTGGCCCCCACCCTACTCTCACCTCAGACCTCGCTGCCCCTCCAGGCCTCCCTGGCCAACCCCTTCACCCAGGAATCTACTGGTTTCCTGAATGGCTGGTCCTCAGGTCCCTGACCCAGCTTCTCCTTGACCAGAGTGAAGGCTGGGCCCAGGGAGGGAAAGGCACTTGCCCAGGATCACACAGTGTGTCACCCACAGGCCCAGGCAAGAACTGAGGAGAGAACAGCAATGGCTGGGGGTAGGTGAGGGTCCCCATGGGCCTGGCACTCCCTAGGCATTCTCATTTAATCCCCAAAACCAACCTGTGGGGAGAAACTGTTATCACCCCCCCTGTACAGAGGAGGAAACTGAGGCCCATTGAAGGGAGTCAAACTGCCCAAGGTCAAGGGCTGCTGAGGGCTGAGCTTGGGTGGGACCTCTTTTCTGTCTGACCCTGTGGCTGGGGCTCCCACAGCAGAGGCTCCAGTTGGAAGAACACGCTCTGGGCTCCTGCAGGCCTTTGCCAGCTGCCCTCCCTCCTCCTAGCCGTTCAGGGGAGGGGTGGCCATCGGGCTCTGTAGCCCTGACTCGGCCTTACTCTGCTCTGAGGCCTCTTTTCTGCATCCCTGAAATGGGGTCAGAGCTGGGGAATGGTAAAGGGAGGTCACCCCACCTGAGCATATCTGGTGCCTGGCAGAGGGCAGTGCTCCATACAGGCACCCTCCATACAAGTGTGCTCCATACAGGTGTGCTCCATACAGGTGTGCTCCGATGTGAGCTTGGGCAGGCCCCTTCCTTTCCTGATCTCGATTTCCCCATTTGTCAGATGGGAGGCCCTGGGCTGAAAGTCAGGACACCCCTGAGCTGGCTCTGCCTCATTCTTTGGGATTTAACTGCTCTAGGCCTCAGTTATCCTACCTGTTAAATGGGACCATGATCCTGGCCATGGGCCCCACAGAATCCATGAGTGGCTCAGCTGGACAACACGTGTCCTGTATTTTATAAATGTACAGGGACAATAAGGCCACTCAATAGCGTCTCAACACAGGATGCAGCTGCCTTTAGGAGTTGCAGATCTGGCCAGATCTGAGGCATTCAGGGCCTTTATTCTCAGCCTTGCTCCCTCTGGGCCCTGTTCCGGCCCCTCTGCAGGGCTCTGGGGCTTAGGACACGTCAGCCTGCTGGCCCAGCCCAGCGTGCGTGCTCACAGACCTGGTCTACCGTCCACCCCAGAGAACTCCTGTGCACCCTGCAGGGCCCTGCCCTGGACCTGCCTCTCTGCATCCTCTGCTCATTCAGTTTTCTTTACCAGGTGGTCACTGCCTGTGTCCCATTCACGGCCCAGACCCCCTCTCTCCTTGTCCCCTGCCCCCGTGAAGGCCTGGCCCAGTGCAGGGCCCAGCCATGCGGCAGAATGGAAGGAATTTCTAGGTGGTGAGCAGGGTGGCAGGGCAGGTGGCATGGTAGACAGGTTCTAGGGTCTCTGAGATGATCCTTCAGGGTGGTTCCGCGGGGGCCCATGTGCACCTGCCATATCCACGTTAAGAGATTGGGCGCTGAGGTCACTCCTGTGCCTTTGCTCACACCCATCTTCCAGCATGCCCTTCCTCCCTCTGACCTCCAGCCCTGGTTGCAGCTCCCAGGCCTGTCTGAGGTTGCCATGGCCCCCAGGCCACCTTTGCTGACATGGGATCCCGAGTATCCCCTGCCACTCATCGTCTTCACAGAGGGTCTCATCTGCAGCCTGAGCTCTGGACTGGGCAGGGACAAGTACTCCCAGGGGACTCCAGTGCCACAGCCCCCTTCTCCCACGGTGCATGAGCAGGCACACTTCAGGTCTCACCTGGGGCTGGGCTAGGCTGATCCTGCCTTGCCTGGGACATCAGGAGCTGAGGGTCCTATATAGGTCCTCCTATATAGGAGGCCTCAAAGGGCTTGTGGAAGGATGGGTGTGTGTGTGCGCATGGACAGATATATGTATGGACAGACTGATGGAAAAATGGATGCGTAACTGTCCAGTCTGAAGTCCTGTCCATGGAGGAGGGACCCTGGAAGGCCTCTTGGGGACAGCTGTGCTTCCAGGTTCCTTGTTACTACCCAAGACCTTAGGGTCCCAGCGCAGCAATTCAAAGGGTCCCCATTTCCCTTTCCCTCCCTGTAACTGGCCCAGCCCCTGCTGAAATGTCCAGGGTCTGGAGGCGGCAGGTGGGGTGTGACCTGTAGGCACCCACTTCTAGCTTCGGCCAATGCTGCCCACCCTGGGTCCCTCTGAGTTCCAAGTGTCTTGCTGTGCCCTACAGTTTGCACAGCACTCAGCATTTTGAACAGTTCCTGCGGAGCCCTGAGGAGGAGGTAGGGCCTGCAGGAACAGAAGCTTCTGGAGCAGAAGATGCCGCTTCTTACCCTTGACTGACTGTGATCTTGAGACCCTGTCTAGCTCAGGTCTGGGCACGGGGCTTGGGCACCTCAGTGCCAGGACACAGTCCCATTTTCCAGCTGGGTTGGTGGAAGCTTCATTAACAGAACTCTCCTATACCCCAATGTCCCCACCCCCAGCAGCCTCCCCTCTAAAAACCATTTGGCAATTTCTAATAAACATGTGTTTATGCATATCAAGCAAACTCTACTCCTAGGTTTTTATCTAAATGGAATGAAAACTTATGTTCAAACAAAAATTTGTATGCAAATACTTATACGGGTTTTATTCATCATTGGCAAGAAGCAGAAACATCTGGTTTGACTCACCACACACACCACACACACACACACACACACACACACACGTGGAAACAGTCCAATTGTCATTCAACTGGTGAATGGCTAAACACATTGTGATACCTTCATAAATGGAATCATACTCAGCAATAATAGGGAACAAACTATTGATCCATAAGGCAACTGGGATGAATTACAACATTGTTAACACTGAACTCAGGAAGACAAACTCAGAAGGTTACATACTTAGACTCCTAGTCAGCATTAAAAAGGAAAAAACTATGTTGCAACCGAGCGACCTGGAGGAACACCCAGAAAACTATGCTGAGTGGGAGAAAGCCAGTCTCCAGAAGTCATATACTGTATGATTCCATGTGCAGAACATTCTTGAAATAACAAAATTACACAAGTGGAGACCAAATTAGTAGTTGCCAGGGGCTAAGGAGGGGTTTGGGACAGTGGCAAGTGAGTGTTCCTGTAAAAGGGCAACATGAGGGATGTTTGGGAGGGAACCATTCTGTTCTTGCTGTATCAATGTCAATCTCCTGGCTGTGATCTGTTACTGTAGCTGCAAGGTGCTACCCTTGAGGCAACTGGCCGGAGTACCTAGGATCCCTCTGTATTATTCCTCACAACTGCATGAAAAGCTACAATTATCTCAAAATAAAAAGTTTAATTTAAAAAACGGTCACATCCTTAACGTTTGCATTACTATGATATTCTGTAAAAAGCAAAAGTATAGGGTCAGAAAGAGATCAGTTGTTGCCATGGTTGGGGTACAAAAAGGGTTTGACTATAAAGGAACATAAGGGCTAAGAACAGGGGCCAGGAATTTGAGACCAGCCTGGTCAACATGGCGAAACCCTGTCTCTACTAAAAATACAAAAATTACCCAGGTGTGGTGACCACACTTGTAATTCCAGCTACTTGAGAGGCTGAGGCAAGAGAATCACTTGAATCCAGGAGGTGGAGGTTGCAGTGAGCCGAGATTCACCTCTGCACACCAGCCTGGGTGACACAGTGAGACTGTGTCTCTAAAAAAGGGGTGCTTAGATAAATTTGGGGGGGGTGGTGGAAATATTCTGTATTTCAATTGTGATAGTTACATGAGTCAATGATTTTTTAAAAATTATACTAGGTTTTATTAGCTACACCAAAAAGAGTAAACTTTACCATAAAGTAGAAATGTTTCTAATGTTTAAATGTTTTAAAATGTTTATTATGTCATTACAGTTGTCAAAAACATATTTATCTTAAATGTTTAATGTTTGGATGTAACAGTTTATTTTACCTCCCCCTACTGTTTGACATTAAAGCTGTTTCCACTTTTCCCTCCATGAACACATTTACTTTTTTTTTTTTTTTTTTTTTGAGACAGTCTCGCTCTGTCGCCCAGGCTGGAGTGCAGTGGCACAATCTTGGCTCACTGCAACCTCCGCCTTTCAGGTTCAAGCGATTCTCCTACCTCAGCTTCCCACACATTAAGAATTTTTAGCTGAAGTTTTATCTCTCTGAGACAAATTTCTAGAAGTGGAATGACTTGATTAAAAGGCATGTACATTTTTTTGATTTTTCATACATGTTTCTGAAATCCAGTCTCCCTCGGGCAGCCCCCGAGAATGCCCGCTACTCCCCATCAACCTCTGGTGCCCCCAATTCAGCTTCACCCTCCCACTTCACAGCAATCTGGGCCCCTGGGTGGCTTAAACCTGTGCCTCCTCCAGGTACCTCACCTCCCCCGGACCTGGCTAACCCCACTCTCCGCCCTGGGCCTCCCTCCTCTCATCTGCTCTACACCAGCCTCTCATCAGAAGCACACAAATCTGATGATCAGTCTCCTACCCAAATCCCTCCAAAGACTCCTCCTGGATCTGAGGATAAAGGCGGGCCACAAGGACCCTGTGGTCTGTCAGCCTCTCCCTCCATGTCCCCCAGGAGCTCCCCGCCATAGCCCTTGGTCTCCTCTCCACTGGCACTGCTGCCTTTGAGGGGCGCCCATCACCAGCCAGTGCTGCTTGATCTGTGAGACCAGTATTGGCATCCCCCCACTGCAGAGGGGGACCCCCTCCCCCTTTATTACTCCAAAAATGGGCCATGATCTGTCCTCCTGACTGGACAGTCCCCTTCCGTTTGGCCCACCCTCCCTGTGTCCCCCAGCCTGGCCCCTAGTAAGCCTTTATGAGCAAGACGATGAGTGGATGGCCTTGGGGGAGACCAAGCCAAGCCCTTGCTGCCTTCTGGGTATGCTTTGCAGACCACCACTTCCCTTGGGCATTTTGTTTAAAACACAGGATGTGCTGACATGATCACAGTGTTCTCTTAACTGTTCATCAAAAAAGCCCAGGGCTGTCCTTGTTCCTCCCTCTCCTGTTCCCCCTTCTCCTGAATCTGTCCTCATATCAGTCAAACTGCCTGGGTCACCACAACACCCTCCATGGGGTGTCTCTAGTTCTGGATTCACACCCCTGCCCACCCATCCAACTCTGGTCTCGTCAATTCCCTGCAAACAGCCTCCAGGACTCCCCAGATGAGTCTGTCCTCCAGGAATGAGTTCTCTGGGTCTGGGCCTGGCACCTGTCTAGCCTGCTCTCAGACCACCTTGGCCCCAGGACTCACTTGCTCCAGCCCTGTGGGCCACCTGGAGCTTCTAGAGGCTCTATGCCTGGGAGTCCCCTGCCAGGTGTCCCCTGCACCTGTCACTCATCCTCTGTGGAGACCCCTCGGGCTTTCCCTGTCCCAGTCTCTGTCCTGCAAGCATCACACTGCATATGGCCATCACCTCACACGACACCCTCCTTTTGTGGGCTTGAGTTGGGGTAAGTCTGGTTCCTCCAGGACCTCAGCCCTGGCACAAAGCCTAACCCTGATGGGGACTCCTTGCCTAGAAGTCCGGGCAGGACACTGAGACGCCGGTCCCAGCCTGGCACCCAGTAGTTTTAACCCTCCCCTGACAGAGGGACTGCTGGACTGCTGGTGTTGCACAGGGTCAGCTTTCCTCGTGGAAGCCCTCACCACGGCCACTGCAGGGGTGGGCATCAGGCTGCAAGGCCCTCACCAATCAGAAACCTCACTTTGCAGAAGGGGAAACTGAGGCTGCAGAGGTGCACACGTCAGCTCCATCAGCTCAGGGGACAGGGACAGGGAAGAGCTGGAGTTGGACTAGCTAAAGCCCTATGACTTTCTCAATCACTAGAGCTGCTAAGCTGACACTATCTTTATTACCTGGTTCCTCTCAGAGTTGATATTTGGAATAAAGTACATGGCCTTCCCTTTATTTCTGTGAAATGACATCGTGATCTAGTTGTACCAGTCCATTGCATTTGGTGCAATTGTCCAAGGTACTCATGAACTCTGCCAGCTCTGCGATATGAACTGAGTGAGTTGGGCGGGTCGCCTCACCTCTCTGGCTTCTATCCCTATTTGTACAATGGGGATCACAGCAGGACCTGCCTATGAGGCCACCGAGATGGAGGTTCTGTCCCTGAAATGACTATCACCTGGGGTATAAAGTTCACCAGTGATGAACAGGCCATTGTGACCCAGAAGGTTGTAAATGAACCCAGATGCTCAGTGCTTTGTCTGGGGACCTCTCACCACACACAGAGGGCAAGGACTAGGGTCACACAAGGAGAGGGGCTGCACCATGTCCCCCCAACAGGCCCTCCCCAGGGCCTTTCCCTCAGAGGCACCAGCACCGTGTGGTCTTGGCTTTCCTAGGGGTCAGTCCTAGGAGGTGACCCTGGCTGAGGTATAGTGACCCAGAGACCCCAGGGAAGGCCCCCACAACATCAGCTGGAGCCCATCACCTGGTGCTCAGGGAGGTGGCCCCTGCCCAGTGGGGGAAAGGGTGTGGAAGTGGCACATACATAGTGGGAGGAGGAGGGGAAGAGAAAGGGAGAAAGGAGGAGCCTGGGTGCCCTGTGGGGACAGCGGCCGCCATCCTCTGTGGACATCCTGCCCTCACCTCCATTCCTGCCCCTGCCTCCATTCCTGCCCTATCCAGAGGACTGGGGGGAGGCCAGTGAGATGCTGGCCTTGGTGCCAAATTTAAGAGGGGCCAGAAATCTCAGGAATCAAGGTAAATAATATTTTAATATGATATTTAAAAATAAAAATTAGGCCGGGCACGGGCTAATTAGGAGAACTGCTTGAACCTGGGAGGCGGAGGTTACAGTGAGCTGAGTTCACGCCACTGCACTCCCACCTGGGTGACAGAGTGAGACCCCACCTCAAAAAAAAAAAAAAAAAAGAAAATTTAATTCAAATAAGTTCATGATGGACAAAACAGCTAACTCTTTAGTGAAAACTAGTGTCTGCCCAGGCCCCTCTAGGGGTTGATGTTCCTCCTCACCCCTCTGGCTTGTCTCCTCCAGAGGCCTCTACATTCCATAAAATCTCTCACCCCTTACCTGCCCCACAGGCTTTTGGGGCTGGACCGACAACTTCCCTCCCAGGTTTCCAGCTCCAGCTGGGAGGAGCCAGGTGGGGCCTGTTTATAGGGGAGCCTTGCCTCATTGTACTTCTCCCAGTACCTGCACCCCAGCTGTGCCATGTGATGCCCCCTTCCCATAGAGCCCCAGGTCCCTTCAAGACCCCTTGGCCAGAGCCTATGGCTTCCCGTTGGCGTCAGTTGGGGCGCAGCTCTTTTTGGTGTGAGACACTGGCCTCCACTCTAGGTCTTCCATCTCAGAGTCAAACCCAAGCTCTTCTCAAGGGCTGCTCTGACCAGGCGTGAGTCTCCAACTCCTTTGAAATATTTGGGGTGGGAAGCGGGGGCTTTCTTGGCTCCCCTACTCTGGGGCAGTGGTAGGGAAGAGCAGAGGGTCTCCTGGTGTGCCTGGGCCCCATAGCAGTGAGGTGCGGGATCTCCCAGGGCTGGCTGCTGCCTCTCAGGCCACTGTGCCCTGCTATGGCAGATGCCCCCTGAGATGCCAGCGACCAAAGGCTGGCCCTCCCTGGGTCCTCTGCGCCTGCCCTCTCACTCAGCCCCTGACATGGCTGTCACCTACAGCCTCCTGCTGGCTTCTCAGGCCCCTGGCCAGGCAGCTTCGTGGGGTGACGGGGAACTTACAAGTTCTCCTGTCAAACCCACCAAGTTGCTCTGCAAAATCCTTCCTGCGCCCTGCAGGCCAAGCAGCATGGGAGCGGGTGTGGCCGGTCCACCCTCAGTGCCCTTTCCAGTCGTGCAGGGACCCACGATGTCATCAGCAAGGGTCTGATCCACTCACTGATGTGGAAGCTGTAGAGAGAGGAGCAGCTCCGGGAGCCTGTCCTGGACCCGCTGTCCCCTGCCTGCAGGAGGATGCAGGGGAGGGTCTGGCACCTCTACCCCATGAGGAAGGCGAGAACAGGAGAAGCACTGGTGACGATCCTGACACCCAGCGGTCACTGAGTGGCTCCTGCATGCCAGGCATTGTCTCCAAACCTCACATTTAGACAACCCTCCAGGGAGCCGATGTCTGCCTTCACAGGTGAGGAAATGGAGGAACATTGTCTCTCACCCCAGGTCACATAGGATCACAGTCTACATCCTGGCCTCAAAACTGGGGGAGCACAAAGACTCAGAGCTTGCAGTGGTTGGGGAGTGTTCCCACACTGGGCCTCTCATTGGGAGGATGGGCCAGTCACTGACCCCCAGAGTCCCTGCCTTGGCGGTGGCCATGTCCCCTTGCTGGCGGGGGGCCGGGGGCGCCTCTTGCCTTCCCTAAGTCCGGGCTTCTCTTTCTTCTGAGAGTCTCATTAGAGGCCCGGGTGAGTATTTCTCCAAGTGTGGCCCCTGAACCAGACCCTGGGTGGTCTGTGGAAATGCATGTTCCCAGGCCCCATCCCAGCCCCATCCTTCTTAGGTTTGCACAAAGGTCCCTTTCCATGGGATCAGGAGAGTGGCTTTCCAGGAGAGAACTCTCTCTCTGAAACTGCAGCCTCCCTGCATCCTCCTGTGTCCACTGTGACCACCATCCTTGCCATCACTTTCTGTGTCATCTCCAAGGGGAGCTCCTGAGGACAAGGCTTTGCTCTGTTTGCTGCTCCAGACCCAAAGGTCACAGCAGGGGAGCTTTGGCCCCAAGTTGAGAATTACCTGGCCCAAAAGACTGCTGAGGTGGGGAAACCCAGCTCTTGCCTCAGCATCTCGCTGCATGAATGAATCAGGGAATCCCTGCAGCAGTGGGACAGGGTGGCACCTCCCTTTGAGACTCTGCAGGCACCAGGGTCAAAAGAGGGCTAGGGTGAGAGGGGGTGAGAAGAGGCCCCCACAAGCTGTTAGAAATTCCATGTTGGTGGCCTGCTGAGAAGTAGGTGGCCCTGGACGCACAAGCCATCAGCCTGCTCCTGAAGCTGCTACACTCATGCATGGGCAGGGTGTGCCTGAAAGCCACCAAGGCCCTCACCATGCTGCCAGAGGCCCCTGAGGGCTGCAAGGTCCTGCAGGCCCATGTGCACACCTTCCGTGTCCTGGAAGAGGACTCTGACAGCAAGGCTTATGAGGGCGAGGCCTTATAGAAGGTGACCCAGATTGCCATCGATGTCATTGAGTGGAAACCCTGAGCCCCTCATTGGGTCAGACCTCATCAGCCACCTCTGCACCTGAATAAATGCGCTCAGTCTCTTTATTTCAAGTTGGAATGGCACTTTCTGCTCGTGGAGCACAGTCACGTCTCTTCTCACTCTCTTGCCAAAGGAGAAATGCCAGGCCCAGAAGCACTGGGTCCTGGATGGTACAGGCCAAACCCAGTGCTGGGGGTGGGTGGGAGGCGGCCTTGGACTTTTGCTCTCTGCTGGGGCTAAGAGTTTTCCTCAGAATGTAGAGAGGATTGAGACCTCCAGGGCAAAGCTGGGCGTCCTGCAGCACGCGCTGGCCTGCCCTTTGGGTCAGCACCCTGGTCAGCTCCACAGAAGGGCTTCACCCTGGATGAAGAAGAGACAATCCCTTTTCAGTGACAGCAGACTCCCAGCTTTGTGCACTATGACATCATCCCACTAAGCAGCCTCCATGCCAGCATCTCCTGGGCTCCCGCCTCTGCAGTCCAGGCTGAGGAAAAATTAGAGATGCGGGAACTCATCAGCCAGGGACAGAGGTGCCTCTGTTACAAGGGGAGGGCCAGGAACACAGCCTATGTTGGGACCTAGAAGTCCTGAGCACCACACCCTTGCCTCCATTCTCCAAGGCCTATTTACCACACTATTATCAGTTTCTGGGATTTAAGAAGCTGCTGCCAGGAGAGGTATGGGAGCCAGCCTGGAAGAGGCAACTGGTCATTCAACTGTAGCCCAGAGGCACAAACTGCCACCCCAGACAGCCAAGGCTGGACAAGGGCAGTGGGACAGCCAGTGGCTATGAGCCCACACTATGGAGGGAGGCTGCTGTGTTGAGACCCCAGCTCTACACTGACTGTTTATCTATGCAGCCTGGGCCAAGTTGATTAACTGCTCAGTGCCTCAGTTTTCCTAGCTCTAAAGTGGGGTGAGTAATTGTGCCTATCATAAATGGGTATGATTTTGGCAGTGCCGGGGGCATCATACTGAAAATAAGTGCCTTGTACATTGTGGGTACCCAGGAAGCCAGTTTACGGCCCCTCGAGCCCTGCATCCTGCAGGTGCCTGGGGTCCTGTGCCCAGGAGAAGCTGCTCCCTCACTCCACAGCAGTCTACAGAGCACCCCCTGACCAGGGGTACACCTGTTTGTGCAGGTGTCAGGAGGGAGCCCTGGGCCTGTCTGGGCTCTGACCTTCCCTGGCAGGACTGTAGAGGGCCCAGAACCCTGCCTTCTCCCAGCCAGGCCCTTCCCTCCCTTCCCCAAACTCACGGCCTCCTCACCGCTCTCTGCCTCAGATTCAGGACTAATCTCATTATGTCCTTCATCCCTGTTTGCATCAGGGGCTGCAAGAAGCTCAGCTCACTTCCCCCTCAAGGCCCTGAATACTCCTTTTCTGACCTCATCTGCTGAAACCTTTTTTCCAAGCCCTCTGGAGGCCCTCCCTGGAACATTCTTTCCTTTCTTGCTTGGACTGAAACCTAGCTCTCCCAAGACCTGCTTCCCCTCCCTGGGCATCCTCCTATGTGGGGCTGCTTTCCTCCCTCCCTGCCCCTCATGCCCTCACTGGAGTGGGACAGGTCCTTACGAACCATCTCCTATGCCCGTTCTGAGGAGCCCTCTGGTTCTGAATCCCTGCACAGGCTCTGTGGCCCTGGCCCTCTTCCCTCCCCAGCACCACACCACCAGATGGCTGTTGTAGGGCATGACGTGGTCTCCATGTGGCTGAGCCCAACCACCAGTCCTCAGGCCTCATCTTTCTTTGGTCATGAGGCTTTCCCCAGTGGAGCCTCACCACCTCCCCCTCCCTGAAACATTTCCAGGAAATGAGGCCACTTCTTTGCAATTTTGGTTGTTCAGTAATGTGCTATTGTGCTCTTTAAGAAACTGATACACATCGTGGTGTGTTTAAGCCTTTAGGGAAGTGGGAGGATACTGGGGGCTGCTGTGTGAGCACCTCTATGCCATACCAAGTAAGACCAGTGAAGGAAACTGGACCGCTGAGCTGCAGGGCTACCTCCCCTTCCAGGATGTTTTTCACATCTTCCAAGATCCCCTCACTGGAGACCTTCCATGGCCCGGACTCATTTCAGGCCTCCCTGATCTCTCCATGTGCTACTGGGGTGCCTGCTGATCAGATAATTAGCAATGCTGTCACTGAACTGACTGCCCGCGGGGACTCGTGGTCTTTGGTGCATTCCAGGCTCCACCACAGTCTCTGCATCCACAGGCAACTGTGGTCCTGGGCTGCTCTCTGCTGTTAGGTTTCCCTTCCATTTTTACTTATTGCCTAAAGAACTTCATACAAAACTCTATTTAAAAGCAGTTTATTCCACAGTCCCACATAGAACACATCAACTATTTTAATTTTTTTCTTCTTTCCTGTCACTGTCTAAAAGCACTTTTTTTTTTTTTTACACAGTAAGACCCAGTGTGGCTGACTCTATCTAATTTTTAACCTATTAGATGGGCAATTTTTTTTTTTTTGAGATAGAGTCTTGCTCTGGGTGATTCTCTTTGATTCTCTCTGTTCTCATTCCACCACATGCTCTATGGACGCATAATCCTTCAACTGCACTCATATAACCTGTCAGTAACTTTTCACTCCCTGAGCCAAGAGCTTCTCCTTGCAAGCTTCAGCAAGACCAATTTCTGACCCATGGAGCAATGGGTAACACCAGCCTCACTGAGCTCACATGCCCAGCTGTGGAAGCAAATTTCATTTTATGTTAATTCTATTTTGCCAGTACAGGCGGTGTAGCACGTTAGTTTATAGGTTAACCTTTGGCGTTAAAGAGATCCAGCTCTTGGTGTGTCTCCTCAGTAATTTACTTAACTGAGACCCACATTCTTCATCTGTATAATGACTAAAACAAAACTAATTCCGTCTCAAAGTGATTGTGACACTTCAAGGAGGCAACATACAGAAGTGCCCACATACCCAATTTATAGCTGTTCTTATTTTCATTCTTTTTTTTTTTTTTTTTGAGATGGAATCTCGCTCTATCGCCCAGGTTAGAGTGCAGTGGGCATGATCTTGGCTCACTGCAAATTCCGCCTCCCAGGTTCACACCATTCTCCTGCCTCAGCCTCCCAAGTAGCTAGGACTACAGGCGCCCGCCACCACACCCAGCTAATGTTTTGTATTTTTAGTAGAGACGGGGTTTCACTGTGTGAGCCAGGATGGTCTCGATTTCCTGACCTCGTGATCCGCCCACCTTGCACCTGCTTATTAACTACAGCCATATGTAGCAGAATGACATTTTGGTCAATGACAGAACACATGTATGACAGTGGTCCCGTAAGATTATAACAAAGCTGAAAATTTCCTTTTCCCCAGTAAAGTCGTACCTGTTGGAAGGTCGGCGCAGTGCATTACTTACGTGTCTGTGGTGAGGCGGGTGTAAACAAACCTACTGCGCTGCGTCATTACAGTAAAACAATATTTCTTTTTGGTGAACATTTTAAGTAATATGTTATACAAATGAAAGACTAACCACAGTGATGGAATTTTTAGAAAGAGATAAAACTAAGAGTCCGTGAGGATTTGGAGAAACGGCTACTCACATATGCTGTTACAGGAGCATGAATTGGTGTCATCATTTTGGAAAAAGTTTGGCATTATTTATAACAATGAAAGATATGCCCCCTTCTAACAGTCTACTCCACAGAAGTGAGTGCTGGTGTTATTCCAAAACCACTGACAAAAATACTCAAAGCACCATTACTTGAGATAGCCACAATTACATTAAAAATAACCCTGGCCAGGCACAGTGCTCATGCCTATAATCCGAGTACTTTGTGAGGCTGAGGTGGGCAGATCGCCTGAGGTCAGGAGTTTGTGACCAGCCTGGTCAACACGGTGAAACCCTCTCTCTACCCAAAATACAAAAAATTAGCCAAGTGTGGTGGTGGGCACCTGTAGTCCCAGTTACTCAGGAGGCTGAGGCAGGAGAATGGCATGAACCCGGGAGGCAGAGCTTGCAGTGAGCCGAGATCGCACCACTGCACTCCAGCCTGGGTGACAGAGCGAGACTCCATCTCAAAAAAAAAAAAAAAGTCTAGAACTTAAGTGATGAATACAACTTAGAGAACAAAACGAAAGCCAAATTTTTGAAGACAGGAAATAGTGTGATACTGTCTTTTGTGGGAAGGAACTTTTGGCTTCCCAAAAAATTAGAGAACTGGGAGAAAGAAGCCACATCTCAGAATCTGTGACTGGGTTGGGCAGTGGAGGCTGGAAAAGTGCTCAAGGTCAAACTTTTCTCCTCCCCTCAAAGGAGACTGGAGTTTTACCAGTGAGCCCAGAGTGAATATTCACTCCACCATCCACTCCGGGAGATCCCTTTAAACCAGGAGCGCACAGTGAGGACAGAAACATGAATGTGCACTAACAAGTCCTGAAAGTTCAGAGGGTGATTCTCAATTTCCCCTTGGCACAGAGCAGAAGAACTGTTTCTCTAGGTTCCAGGAAATGCCTGTGAGAGAGTTGCATCCCCCAGTTTCCCTTCATCACAGATGACACCCAGTGCTTAAGCCTATACCCCTTGTGCCCATTCCCAAGGAGTGTTGACTAATCCAAACCAAAGGCTATGATGTTCCACAGGGCAGAAAAGAGCAGGTGCACTGCAAAGATAATCTCTCATGAACGCAGCACCATCACAGCCCATAGAGACAGTTCTTACCATGATGCCAAGAAACTCTGAAAACAACAAGCCAGACCTCACACATATTTCCATTTTCTTTCTGATTTCATACCCCCTCCTTCAGCCCCTCCTCACAAGCAGCAGGGATAACCTGGAGGCTCCTGGGAACCTTTTCCCATTGGGTTTTTGCCGGCACGTAGTTCCCTACCTGGATGAATCTCCTCATCACTTAGACTCTCCAGCGTCAAGTCTTTAGAAACAAAAACACCAAGATAAGTCATTAGAGAGAGTGACTCACCCACTCCTCCTACTTTAGCTGAAGCTGAGTGATGAGCTAGTCTCCCACTCCATGCTGCTTCATACATGATCCCCTAATCTTTCTTCTGGGTCGACAAACCTTCCTACAGCTTCTCAGGCCAGAGTTCTATACTGGCAGAATCACTTTCATGAGAACCCCAAGCCTCTTTCCCAGCAGGAACCCAGAATCAGGTTTCTATACACTGAAGCTAGCAAGTTTTTCCCTCAGGAAGTGAGTTATTTCAGGGTACATACCACTTTCTATCCGAGCTGTTATCTGCAATTATATAAAAGAAAACATTATGAAAATCAGATTCTGCTGTGTGCTTCACACAGATCTGTTATTTTCTGGACAACGATAAAAAACCAGAAGGCAGTATAGTGATTGAGCCATAGGTCAAAGTCCCCAAAGACTAGCACAGAGGATAGCTATAGAAAAACAAGACCTCTATTTGTAGAATTTACCTTTAATTTTATATGCAAATGCACGATGCTTAATTCAAGGAGGAAAACTGTTGTTGTGGAAAATGCCTCAGTATTCCAGTTGATAATGGATGCTGTCATTTAAAAGCACCCTAGTGGACCACATATAAGTTGGGAAGACACTCCTACGGAATTCCAGCCCCACAAAGAGAACAGTGTACAGTGTACATAATGTGCATTGTCAGATTTTCATATCAAAATTAATTGAGAAGTAAAGGAATCAGGACAGCAACATTGCTATAGAAGACAAGAAAAGGGGTGTCTTACATGGGCATGAACATCATCATCATCATCTTCATCTTTGTATCGTGGTGAGCATCTTAAAAACAGGCGGTCCTCCGGCCAAGCTGGAAGGACACAGAGGAAAGATCAGTGCCCTGGTTGTTTGAGACTGTGAGTCACTCAGGGAGCTTTGCTGGATGTGCTGTATGGAGGCGGTTGATTAACAAGCCTAAACTGAGTGGATGCTGGGCTATTCCCCTGAGTGGAAGAGGGCTGGCAGAAAAGGGGAGCAGTAAAGATGAGACATGGAGATCTTGGCCTTGTACTAGAGGCGTCATGCAGCAACACAAAACATTCAACCCAAAATGGAGCTAAAATGCACAGTAAGGGTTAATGGAAGAGTGCCTTCCTCTCTCTCCAATGTTTTAAAAGTCGTCTAAACAAACAGCATTTTCTTAACATATTCAACACCGTGTCAGTACACTGGGATCCAATTATGATAGTACTTCATTTAGCATCTGTTTAAAAAAATTGTTATTTGATTAAAAGCCTATTTTATCAATGAAATGCACTCAATTTTACCCAAATTATTCTACAAAGCACACTTTTTTTTCACAGAAATCATTTTAAAAATTAAATATTAAAATACTACAATTAAAAATAGTCATGATTTCCTCTTTATAAGTCTTCTTCTGGAACCAGGGTGTGTGCACAAAACCTACTGGGCTCCTGTGATCAGGGGCTTCAGTAGCTCTGTGTCACTCTCCCTGAGGAGATTCCCTAAAGATCAGGCTTCATTCAAACAGGCCAAGCTCACAGAGCCTCCTCTACCTACACCAGTGAAGCTGAGAGACGTGACTCTGAACACTTTCTGCCATGAGGATAAGTTTCCAGGTTCAAATATACATTATCTACTGAAATGAGGAAATGTATAACAATAAAAATGAACAGGAAAAAATTTCCATGAGTACAGGGGTGATTTTTTGCTTAACTAGCTTACAAAAAATTTTTATTTGATCCCTATTCAGTCAGATAAACAAAATATTGCTATAAAAAAATCACAAATTTGCCTGGGCATGGTGGCTCATGCCTGTTATTCCAGCACTTTGGGAGGCTGAGGGGGTCAGATCACAAGGTCAAGACATCGAGATCATTCTGGCCAACACGGTAAAAACCATGTCTTTATTAAAAATAAAAAAAATTAGCTGGGGGTGATGCCACGCGCCTGTAGTCCCAGCTACTCGGGAGGCTAAGGCAGGAGAATCAGTTGAACAAACAACGCGGAGGTTGCAATGAACGGAGATCACATTACTGCAACCCTGTCTAATGACAGAGTAAGACTCCGTCCAAAAAAAGAAAATCACTAATTTTTATTACTCATGTTAAATCTACCTTATGAGCTGTCAACATAAAGATTCTAGAAACTAAAGAAGGTGCAAATAAGTTGAAAGGCATCCCATATTCATGGATAGGAAGACCAAACATGACTAACACACACTACTACACACATGATCTATAGACTCACAACAACTGCTATCAAACTGGCAACAGCCCTCTGTGCAAAAATGGAAAAGTTAATCCTAAGACTTTAATGAACTTCTGTGTGCCTCAAATAACCATAGCAACGTTGCAAAAGAATAGTGTTGGAGGACACACATTCATGAGATTGACATCTACAAAAAACAGAGAAATTCAGACAGCATGCTTCTAGCGTGGGGGCACCCATAAGTATCACAGATATAGAATCGAAAGCCCAGAATTAAATGCACACATACAGAGTCAGCTGATCTTCAACAAAGGTGCCAAGAATACACAATGGGGAAAGGAAAGCCTCTTCCACAAATGCTGCTAAAACTGCATATTCTCATTCAAATGAAGAAATGGAATGCTGATAGTGTGCTCAAGGTTGTGCTTCTCCTAATTCCAAGACACTGGAGCTTTTGCAGTGAGCCCAGAGTGAATTTTCATTCTGTCCTCCATGCCCAGGAAGAGCTCTTGATACCAGAGGTAAACAGCAAGGACACAGAAATGACTGTGCTGCCATAAAACCTAACAGTTCATAAGGTGAGGATCCATTTTTCCTATGCATCTGGGCACATTGCGGAAGAATTCTGTCTCCAGGATTAAGTAACTGCCTGTGTCAGAACTGCATCCCAAACCAAAGGCTCTGACATTTTGCAGTGGCACAGGCAGAAAAGAGCAGGTGTTCTCAGAAAAGTCATCTTTAAATAATAAAGAAGAGGTGAGCGAAAACACAGGTTACTTAAAAACACAGTACTTCTCACCATGAAGACATTAAACTCTGAAAAGAACAAAATCGGCTTATATTTACTTTTCCTTTTTCTCTTTCTACACCCTCCCTCAGCCTCCCAAGCAGCAGGTAAAAGGTGAAGGTTGCTGGAAATGCTGTTTTATTAGATCCCACCTGAAGTCTCATTGCCTACCTGGAAAGGCTTCCTCTTCCCTGCTGAGATTCTCCAGAATCCACTCTTTAGAACCACCAGTATCAGGATAAGTCAGTGAGAGGTGCACTCACTTCTCCTACACCAGGTGAAGACACACTGGCTCACACAAAATCTCCTGGTTGGTCCTCTGGGTTCACACACATTTCTACAGCCCCTCTGCTCATAGTGATACACTTGGGAAATCATTTGCTCTCACCACACCCCCTAATACTTTTTAACAAGAACCCAGATTAAGGTTTCTATATATTAAAGCCAGCAAGTTTATTTCTCAGAAAATGAGTTAGTTCAAGGTACCTACCCTGGATAGGTGATGGTAAAATCTGCAATGAGACAAGAGAAGATACTGTAAGGATCAGATCAATTCTGCTGCACCCCTTACACAGATCTGTTAGTCTCTTGATCACTTCACAAAACTAGTTGTGAAACAGTGGTTGAGTCAAGGGTTGAGTCAATGTTGAGTCATTGTTGAGTCAATGTTGAGTCAATGTTGGCTCTGCTAGCCAAACATTCTAGCAGAGAGGACACCAGTGGAAAAGACAAGAGCTTTTCCCACATAATTTATCTTTGAGGTTTAGGTTGGTAAATGCACAATGCCTAATCCAAGGAGGAAAACTGGTGTGGAGGAAAATGCCTCTGCATTGCAGTTGATGATGGATGCTGTCATTTAAAAACATCTTAATGTGTCATGTATTAGATGAAAAGAAACTCCACTGAACTCCATCCTCACAGAGAGAGTTGTGTATGTTGTACATAGTGTGTCATGTCATATTTTTATATCAAAATCAATTGAGAGGGAAAGAAATTTTAAAAACGTATACAGTGGTCCATTTTTAAGAGAAAGTGCCTTGAACCGGTTTAGGTCAGCAAAGTACAGAAGAAATACTAGGCTCCTGCTCAGATGGGCAATGCCTGCTTCTTGGTCGCCCCTCCTCCCCACTGAGTTGCGCTCACTTCAACCAAAGAAGATGAGTCGAAGATGAAAGTTTACTAGCCTACAAACTGCTCACTTTGTCTGTTCTAATCAGGCTGCCCAGCTACTTAGGTCATAAATGAAATACTTGAGCCCCTGAGCTGAGTAGGATGGCAATGCATTGTGGGCTACAAAAAAATGCAGTGACAACCCTAGAAAAATGCCTAAAGCCTCTCCCCAAAAATCAGTAGGCAACACCCAGGAAGATTGTGACCCCATAGTACTCAGCGTATGAGGAACCAGGGGCGGGACCTGCACACTAGGGGATAAAGTGCTGGGTGTGTCTGCCCATCAGACACCAGATCTTGCAATACTGTCATTAAAAGTCTCACTTTTGGCCAGGTGCAGTGGTTCACCCTTGTAATCCCAGTACTTCTGGAGGCTGAGGTGGGCGGATTACCAAAGGTCAGGAGTTTAAGATCAGCCTGGCCAACATGGTAAAACCCCATCTCTACAAAGAATATAAAAATTAGCTGGACATGGAGACACATGCCTGTAATCCCAGCTACTCGGGAGGCTGAAGCAGGAGAATTGATTGAGGCCAGGAGATGAAGGTTGCACTGTGCCGACATGGCACCACTGCACTCCAGCCTGGCTAACTGAGCGAGAATCTGTCTCAAAAAAAAGAAAAAAAAAAGAAAGAAAAATAAGGAAAGAAAATCTCACTTTTGCTGTTTCAGCTCCCTGAGTCCATTCTTTCAGTTTGGACTGGTGAGTTTGTTTCTCACATCAGAAAATCAACATATCCTTAGAAGACAAAGAAAGGTGGTCTTACCTGAACATCATCATCATCATCATCATCATCACAGTCATCATCTTCACTTCGTGGTAGGCATACTAAACTCAGGCTGTCCTCAACAGAAGCTGGAAGCACACACAGGAAAGATCAGTGCCCTGGTTGTTTGTGACTGTGAGTCACTCAGGGAGCTTTGCTGGATGTGGTGTATGGAGGTGGTTGATTAAGAAGCATGGACTGAGTTGATGCTGGGCTATTCCCCTGAGTGGAAGAGGGATGGCAGAAGAGGGGAGCAACAAAGACACCAGACATGGACACCTTAGCCTTGTACTAGAGGCATCATGCAGCAACACAAAAGAGTGAACCCAAAATGGAACTAAAATGCACATTAAGGGTCAATGGAAGAGTGCCTTCCTCCCTCTCAAATATTTTCAACTCTTCTAAACAAACAGCATTTTCTTAACATAATCAAGACCATCTCAGTACACTAGGATCCAATAATGGTCGTATTACATTTAGTATCTCTTTTAAAGGATTTATTACTTAATTAAAAGCCTATTTTAATGGTAAAATGGATTCCATTTTACCCAAATTATTAATCACACATTTTCATAAAGATCATTTTAAAAATTAAATATTAAAATGCTACAATTAAAAATAGTCATGATTTCCTATTTCTAAGTCTTCTTCTGAATCCAGGGTGTGTGCGCAAAACCTGTTAGGACCCTGTGATGAGGGGCTTCAGCAGCTCCTGTGTCACTCTCCCTGAGGAGATTCCCTAAAGAGCAGGCTTCATTGAAGCAGGCCAAGCCCACAGAGCCTGCTCTAACTACACCAGTGAAGCTGAGAGACGTGACTCTGAACACTTTCTGCCATGAGGATAAGTTTCCAGGTTCAAATATACATGATCTACTGAAATGAGAAAATGTATACCAATAGAAATTAACCAATTCACGAAAAAATGTCCATGAATACAGGGTGATTTTTTGGTTAACTAGCTTACAAAAAAATTTTATTTAATGCCTATTTACTCAGACATACATTCTTAAAAAAAGAATCACATATATGGCCGGGCACAGTGGTTCATGCCTGTAATCCCAGCACTTTGGGAGGCTGAGGCAGGCAGATCACAAAGTCAAGAGATTGAGATCATTCTGGCCAACAAGGTAAAACGATGTCTGCACCACAAAAAAATTAGCTAGGGGTAATGCCATGCGCCTGCATTCCCAGTTACTTGGGAGGCTAAGACAGGAGAATCACTTGAACCCGGAAGGCAGAGGTTGCAGTGAGCAGAGAGCACGGTACTGCACCACTGTCTAATGACAGAGTAAGACTCCATCCAAAAAAAAAAATTCACAAATTTTTATTAGTCATGTTAAATCTACCTTATGAGCTGTCAACATAAAGATTCTAGGAAGTAAAGAAGGTACAAATAAGTTGAAAGGCATCCCGTACTCATGGATAGGAAAACTAAACATGACCAACACACACTACTACACAAATGATCTACAGACTCACAACAACTACTATCAAACTTGTAACAGCCATCTGTGCAGAAATGGAAAAGATAATCCTAAGACTGCAATTGATTTTTATGTGCCTCAAATGACCATGATAACGTTGAAAAAGAATACTGTTGGAGGACACACATTCATGAGATTGAAATCTACAAAAAACAGAGAAATTCAGACAGCATGCTTCTAGCGTGGGGGCACCCATAATTATCACAGGTATAGAACAGAGAGCTCAGAATTAAATGCACACATACAGAGTCAGCTGATCTTCAACAAAGGTGCCAAGAATACACAATGGGGAAAGGAAAGCCTCTTCCACAAATGATGGTAAAACTGCATATTCTCATTCACATGAAGAACATGGAATGCTGACACTGTGCTCAAGGTTGTGCTTCTCCCTCCATTTCCAAGACACGGGAGCTTCTGCAGTGAGCCCAGAGTGAATTTTTCATTCTGTCCTCCACGCCCAGGGAGATGTCTTGATACCAGAGGTAAACAGCAAGGACAGACGAATGTGCTGCCATGAAACCTAACAGTTCATAAGGTGAGGATCCATTTCTCCTATGCTTCTGGGCACACCGCAGAGGAATTCTGTCTCCAGGATTAAGTGACTGCCTGTGACAGAACTGTGTCCCACACCAAAGGCTCTGATATTTTGCAGTGGCAGAGGCAGAAAAGAGCAGGTGTTCTCAGAAAGATCATCTTTAAATAATAAAGAAGAGGTGATCGAAAACAGGATACTCAATAGTCCATAAACATAGTACTTCTCACCATGATGACATTAAACTCTGAAAAGAACAAACTCGGCTTATATTTACTTTTTCTACACCCTCCCTCAGCCTCCCAAGCAGCAGGTATAGCCTGAACGTTGCTGGAAATGCTGTTTTATTAGATCCCACCTGAAGTCTTGTTGCCTACCTGGAAAGGCATACTCTTTCCTGCTGAGATTCTCCAGAATCCACTCTTTAGAACCACCAACACCAGGATAAGTCAGTGAAAGGTGCACTTACTTCTCCTACTCCAGGTGAAGACACACTGGCTCACACAAAATCTCCTGGTTGGTCCTCTGGTTCACACACATTTCTACAGCCCCTCTGCTCATAGCTATACACTTGCAGAATCATTTGCTCTCACCACACCCCCAATATTTTTAACAGGAACCCAGATTAAAGTTTCTGTATATTAAAGCCAGCAAGTTCGTTTCTCAGAAAGTGAGTTAGTTCAAGGTACATACCCTGGAAACGTGATGGTGAAATCTGTAACGAGACAAAAGAAGATGCTGTGAGGATCAGATCAATTGTGCTGCACCCCTTACACAGATCTGTTAGTCTCTTGATCACTTCAGAAAACTAGTTGTGAAACAGTGGCTGAATCAAGGGTCAAAGACCAAACATTCTAGCATAGAGGACACCTGTGGAAAAGACAAGAGCTTTTCCCACAGAATTTATCTTTGAGGTTGACTTAGATTGGTAAATGCACAATGCCTAATCCAAGGAGAAAAACTGGTGTGGAGGAAAATGCCTCTGCATTACAGTTGATGATGGATGCTGTCATTTAAAAACATCCTAGTGTGTCATGTATTAGATGAAAAGAAACTCCCACTGAACTACATCCTCACAAAGACAATTGTGTATGTTGTATATAATGTGCCTTGTTATATTTTTATATCAAAGTTAATTGAGAAGGAAAGAAATCAGGTGAAGGAAATAATGTATACCGTGCTCCATTTTTAACACAAAGTGTCTTGAAACGGTCTAGGTCAGCAAAAAACAGAAGAAGTAGGATATGCTGGGCTCCTGCTTGGATAGGCAATGCCTGCTTGTTGGGCCCCCTCTCCTCCCCACTTCGTTGCCCTCACTTGAACCAAAGAAGTTGAGTCTAAGAAGAAAGTTTACTGCCCTGCAAAATAGCTCACTTTGTCTGTTCTTATCAGCCTACCCAGCTACTTAGGTCATACGTCAAATACTTGAAGAGCCCCCGGGCTGACTAGGATGGCAATGCATTGTGGGCTGCAACAAAATGCAGTAAGACAACCCTAGAAAAATACCTAAAGCCCTTCCCCAACAATCAATAGGCGACACCCAGGAAGATGGTGACCCCATACTACTCAGCATATGAGGAACCAGGGAAGGGACCTGCACACTAGGGAATAAATTGCGTTGATACTGTTCTGGGTGTGTCTGCCAATCACACACCAGATCTTGCAACACTGTCATTAAACGGCTCACTTTCAGCCAGGCTTGGTGGCTCACGCCCGTAATCCCAGCATTTCAGGAGGCCAAGGTGGGCGGATTACCTGAGGTCAGGAGTTTGAGACCATCCTGGCCAACATGGTGAAACTTCATCTCTACTAAGAATACAAAAATTAGCTGGGCATTGGGACACATGCCTGTAATCCCAGCTACGCAGGAGGCTGAGGCAGGATAATTGATTGAGGCCAGGAGATGAATATTGCAGTGAGCCAAGGTTGCCCCACTGCACTCCAGCCTCGCTTACTAAGTGAGAACAAAGAAAAGAAGCAAGCAAGCAAGCAAGGAAAAGAGAGAGAGAGACAGAGAAAAACAAGGAAAGGAAAAAGAAAGTCTCACTTTTGCTGTTTTTCAATTCCCTGAGTCCATTCTTTGGGTTTCGACTGTTGAGTTTGTTTCTCACATCAGAAAACTAACATTTCCTTAGAAGACAAAGAAAGGTCATCTTACGTGAGCATCATCATCATCATCATCATCATCATCATCATCTTCATCACCGTCATAATCTTCACTTCGTGGTAGGCTTACTAAACTCAGGCTGTCCTCAGGAGAATCTGGAAGGACACAGAGAAAAGATCAGCACCCTGGTTGTTTGTGACTGTGAGTCACTCAGGGAGCTTTGCTGGATGTGGTATATGGAAGTGGTTGATTAAATAGCATGGACTGAGTTGATTCTGGACTATTCCCCTGAGTGGAAGAGGGATGGCAGAGGAGGGGAGCAGCAAAGACATGAGACATGGAGGCCTTGGCCTTGTACTAGAGGCATCATGCAGCAACACAAAAGACTCAAGACAAACCGGAACTAAAAAGCACGCTAAGAGTTAATGGAAGAGTGCCTTCCTCCCTCTCAAGTATTTTGAAACTCTTCTAAACAAACAGCATTTTCTTAATGTGTTCAAGACCGTGTCAGTACACTAGGATCCAATTATGGTGGTATTACATTTAGCATCTGTTTTAAAGGATTTATTACTTAATTAAAAGCCTATTAGCAAAATGGACTCAATTTCACCCAAATTACTCTTTCATATTAACCACAAATTCTTTTTCATAGAGAATATTTTAAAAATTAAATATTAAAACGTTACAATTAAAAATAGTCATGATTTCCTCTTTGTAAGTCTTCTTCTGGAACCATGGTGTGTACACACACCCTTAAGGGACCCTGTGATCAGGGGCTTCATCAGCTCTGTGTCACTCTCCCTGAGGAGATTCCCTAAGGATCAGGCTTCATTCAAACAGGCCAAGCTCACACAGCCTCCTCTACCTACTCCAGTGAAGCTGAGAGACGTGACTCTGAACACTTTCTACCATAAGGATAAGTTTCCAGGTTTAAATATACATGATCTACTGAAATGAGGAAATGTATACCAATAGAAATGAACAAATTCAGGAAAAAATGTCCATGAGTACAGGGGTGATTTTTTGGTTAACTAGCTTACATAAATTTTTTTATTTGATGCCTATTCATGCAGACATACAAAATATTGGTATAAAAAAATCACAAATTTGGCCAGGTGTGGTGGCTCATGCCCATAATGCCAGCACTTTGGGAGGCCGAGGCGGTCAAGAGATTGAGACCATCCTGGCCAACATTATAAAACCATGCCTCTAATAAAAATTAAAAAATTAGCTGGGCATGGTGCCTTGTACCTGTAATCCCAGCTACTGGGAAGGCTAAGGCAAGAGAATCACTTGAACCCAGGGTCAGACGTTGCAGTGAGCAGAGATCACATCACTGTACCCCGGTATGGTGACAGAGTGAGACTCTGTCTCAAAAAAATAATAATAATGAAAAATAAATCACAAATTTATATCAGTCATGTTAAATCTAAGTTATTAGCTGTCAACATAAAGATTCTGAAAACTAAAGGTACAAATAAGTTAAAAGGCATCCCATATTCATGGATAGGAAGACTAAACATGACTAACACACAATACTACACACATGATCTACAGACTCACAACAACTGCTATCAAACTGGTAACAGCCATGTGTGAAGAAATGGAAAAGATAATCCTAAGACTTTAATGAATTTTTATGTGCCTCAAATAACCATTTTAACGTTGAAAAAGAATAGCGTTGGAGGATGCATTCATAAGATTGAAATCTACAAAAAACAGAGAAATTCAGACAGCATGCTTCTAGCGTGGGGGCACCTGTAAGTATCACAGATGTAGAATAGAGAGCCCAGAAATAAATGCACACATACAGAGTCAGATGATCTTCAACAAAGGTGCCAAGAATACACAATGGGGAAAGGAAAGCCTCTTCCACAAATGATGGTGCAACTGCATATTCTCATTCAAATGAAGAAATGGAATGCTGATAGTGTGCTCAAGATTGTGCTTCTCCGTCCATTTCCAAGACACTGGAGGTTTTGCAGTGAGCCCAGGGTGAATTTTCATTCTGTCCTCCATGCCCAGGGAGGTGTCTTGATACCAGAGGTAAACAGCAAGGACAAATGAATGTGCTGCCATGAAACCTAACAGTTAATAAGGTGAGGATCCATTTCTCCTATGCATCTGGGCACACCACAGAAGAATTCTGTCTCCAGGATTAAGTGACTGCCTGTGACAGAACTGTGTCCCAAACCAAAGGCTCTGACATTTTGCAGTTACAGAGGCAGAAAAGAGCAGGTGTTCCCAGAAAGATCATCTTTAAATAATAAAGAAGAAGTGATCAAAAACACAGGATACTCAAAAGCCCATAAACCTAGTACTTCTAACCATGATGACATTAAACTCTGAAAAGAACAAACTCGGCTTATATTTACTTTTTCTTTTTCTCTTTCTACACCCTCCCTCAGCCTTCCAAGCAGCAGGTATAACCTGAAGGTTGCTGGAAATGGTGTTTTATTAGATCCCACCTGAAGTCTTTTTGCCTGCCTGGAAAGGCATTGTCTTCCCTGCTGAGATTCTCCAGGATTCACTCTTTAGAACCACCAGCATCAGGATAAGTCAGTGAGAGGTGCACTCACTGCTACTCCAGGTGAAGACACACTGGCTAACACGAAATCTCCTGCTTGTTCCTCTGGTTCACACACATTTCTACAGCCCCTCTGCTCATAGTTATACACTTGCAGAATCATTTGCTCTCACCAGACCCCCACTATTTTTTAACAGGAACCCAGATTAAAGTTTCTATATAATAAACCAGCAAATTTGTTTCTCGGAAAGTAAGTTAATTCAAGGTACGTACCCTGGAAACGTGATGGTAAAATCTGCAATGAGACAAAAGAAGATACTATGAGGATCAGATCAATTCTGCTATACCCCTTACACAGATCTGTTAGTCTCGTGATGACTTCAGAAAACTAGTTGTGAAACAGTGGTTGAGTCAATGGTCAAAGACTAAACATGCTAGCATAGAGTACACCTGTGAAAAAGACAAGAGCTTTTCCCACAGAATTTATCTTTGAGGTTGATTTAGACTGGTAAAAGCACGATGCCTAATCCAAGGAGAAAAACTGGTGTGGAGGAAAATGCCTCTGCATTACAGTTGATGATGGATGCTATCATTTAAAAACACCCTAGTGTGTCATGTATTAGATAGGAAGACACTCCCACTGAACTCCATCCCAACAAGGACAATTGTGTATGTTGTACCTTATGTTCCTCATCGTATTCTTATATCAAAGTTAATTGAGAAGGAAAGAAATCAGGTGAAGGAAATAATGTGTACAGTGGTCCACATTTAAGACAAAGTGCCTTGAACCTGTTTAGGTCAGCAAAGTACAGAAGAAATAGGATATGCTGGGCTCCTGGTTGGATAGGCAATGCCTGCTTCTTGGGCACCCCTTCCACACCGCTTAGTCCCCATCACTTGAAAAAGAAGTTTAGTCTAAGTTGAAATTTTACTAGCCTGCAAAATAGCTCACTTCGTCTGTTCTTATCAGCATGCCTAGCTACTTAGGTAGTAAGTCAAATACTTGAAGAGCCCCTGAGCTGACTAGGATGGCAACGCATTGGGGGCTGCAACAAAATGCAGTAAGACAACCCTAAATAAAAAATACCTAAAGCTCCTAACCAAAATCAATATGGAACACCTGGGAAGATTGTGACCCCATAGTACTCAGCCTATGAGGATCAAGGGGAGGGACCCGCACACTAGGGGATAAATTGCTTGTTGAAACTGTGCTGGGTGTGTCTGCCCATCAGACGCCCGATCTTGCAAGACCATCATGAAAAGTCTCACTTTTGCTGTTCTGCAGGCCTCTGAGTCCATTCTTTGGGTGTGGATGGGTGAGTTTGTTTCTCACATCAGGAAAGCAACATTTCTTTAGAAGGTGAAGAAAGGGGATCTTACCTGGCCATCCTCATTGTCTTCCTCACTTGGTGGTACAAATTTTAAACTCAGGCGGTTCTCAGGGGGACCTAAAAGGACACGCAGTTAATGTC
This sequence comes from Gorilla gorilla gorilla, assembly GCF_029281585.2. Taxonomy (NCBI): domain Eukaryota; kingdom Metazoa; phylum Chordata; class Mammalia; order Primates; family Hominidae; genus Gorilla; species Gorilla gorilla. The sequence goes on along the minus strand of NC_086018.1, from coordinate 23,427,647 downwards.
AGTGTCCTCGTGGTTGAAGACTGTTAGCCCCTCAGGGAGCTTTGCTGGATGTGGCATATGGAGCGTGGGACTGAAGATTTGGAGACCATCTCAGGGAAACAACTGTGTTCAAATAGCATGAGGGAGTCTCACCAGATACCTTGCATCTTAATCAGTGCCTAGACCTAATAAGACTCTTGCATTCCCAAGTCCCAGAAGATGTTAACCAATCAAAAATTAAGGCTTTGATGTTTGTTGTGACATAGACAAGAAAAACTGGTCTTCTGCAAAGATAACCATTAAACACCAGAGCAAGAAAAAAAATGGTTACAAACACAGCACACAAAGCCCATGGACACATATTGTCTCATCTCTGTCTTATTAAAATACAAAAGGAACAAGTCAGACTCCTACACGTATTTCCTTTGGTTCTGACTTCATTGTCCTTTTCCTAGGTCCCAAAGCAACAGGTGTCACCCAACTGCTCCCAGAGATCCTCCTAGAGTATCATTCTCTAGCTGAAGATCTGCCTCATTGCAGCTGCCCTCATGAATGGTGTCCATTGGCCAATCATTACAGACAAAAACATCCGGTAGGAGTTATTCCAGAGAGCAACTCGCCCAGCCTCCTACTGCAGGTGAGGCCACATTGGGTTGCACGAGATCACTCTGCCCTTTCCTCAGTGTTGTCAGACTCTTCCTGGTCTCTGTGGAGTCAGGGGTCTCTAAAAAGGCATTGCTCACACCTGTCAGCCTTCAAGTGAGAAAGAGGAACTGAAGGAACCACCTTTTAACTTTTTCCTTCCACTGGCCCATTACAGGTCTCACCTCCAATCTCGCAGCCCTGAGATTTCCCACTTTGATGTGTGCGCTTTGAGTTAGAGGAGTTCAACAATCAGTCCCTCGGCCAGGCTCACAGCAGATGTGAAAGAGCATTCTGCGGGGATGGAAATCTCTCCGCTGCATGAACATAAGGCTGCTGGGCCATTGCACGGTGCCTGTTGTGATGAGGTTCTGATTTTTTTTTTTTTTTTTGAGACGGAGTTTCACTCTTGCTGCCCAGGCTGGAGTACGATGGCATGATATCGGCTCATTGCAACCTCCAACTCCCGCGTTTAGGTGATTCTCCTGCTTCAGTCTCCCAAGTAGTTGGGATTACAGGAATGTGCCACCACACCCAGCTAATTTTTGCATTTTTAGTAGAGATGGTGTTTCACCATGTTGGCCAGACTGGTCTTGAACTCTTGACCTCAGGTGATCCACCCACCCTGGCCTCCAAAGTGCTGAAATTACAGGTGTGAGCCACCACGCCCGGTCCTGAACTTTTAATTGTAAATATTTACATGTATTTAAATATGAGGAGGCACATATATGACTGAGAACCACACTAGACGGCACAGGAGATCCAGACATGAGGAAGACATGACTCCCCTCCCCTGGTGTTTTCTTGCAAAATAGTTTGCAGCTCTGCTCCTACCATATGTTTGTGGTTACTTCCTGGGCATCTACACAAGGACCAGTCACTGTGTGGGGCTGGGGATATGACAACGAGGACAACATCCAGGTCCAGAGGGATTCCAGCAGGGGGCGCACGTGCACACAGGGGAAGATCGTGGCCCTGCACAGCCTGTCTAGACAGGATCAGAGCAGCAGGAGCCGAGGGGCAGGGGCACCTCACTGTCCTCAGGAACTCAACTTCATCTCCAGGGACCCTGATTCAGAAGCTGGGGCAGGCTATAGCATTGCTGTAGGGCTCAACAGGCTGGACACGCTGAGAAGGGAACATTTCCACACCTGCACTAGATCCCAGCCCAGGGGCGACCTAGAACTCATCCCAGGGATGTGTTCGTTACAACGCCCATGGGGCCTATCATTTTCTCCCCAGGACTGAGCTCTGGGATAAGGACTAATGAGGAAGACACAGTCACTGTCCTGGCAGGAAACACCCATAGCCAGGGTTCCTCTATCCACCCTGTGGGAAGACACAACACAGGTAAGAGTTTGACACCGAAGATTCCAAACCTTCTATAAAATAAGTGGAAACTGATGTGTGCTGGATTCCACAGAAGAGTTGCAAGGATGAGCTGGACTCTGGAATCAGTCCCCATCCCTCTGCTGAGCTCATGGTGCACTGGCACTCGTGTCCCTCCCCACCTCCCCTGCTATTCGGGAGTGCTGCAGCTACAGGCCCAGTGCTAGGGGGCTCTGTCCAGCTGAAACACATGTCAGCCAGGCACGGTGGCTCACGCCTGTGATCCCAGCACCTTGGGAGGCTGAGGCAGGTGGATCAACTGATGTCAGGAGTTCGAGACCAGCTTGGCCAACATGGAGAAACCCCGACTCTACTACAAATACAAAAATTAGCTGGGCGTGGTGGTGCATGTCTGTAATTCCAGCTACTCAGCAGGCTGAGGCAGGAGAATCACTTGAACCTGGGAGGTGGAGGATGCAGACTGCTGAGATCGCACGACTGCACTCCAGCCAGGGTGACAGAGTGAGACTCCATCTCAAAACAAACAATCAAACAAAACAAAAAAACCACACACACACACTTCTGGGCCAGACAACCCTTGGCCAACAGTGTCTCCTCAAGGACCATTCCTCAAGTGACTTCCAGAAGTGGTGAAAAAGAAAAACTCATCTATCGCAGCCCCAGGAAGATCAGGCATGGGACCTGCCTGTGTCTGTGCTGACCCTGAAGTCCATCCCTGCTGACTTGTGTCCTGTCTGCTCCATGTCAGAGAAGTGGGGACCTGATTCCTGTTCTGCCCCCTCACCAATTTCGGCTGAGTACTAACCCTGTGATATTTCTCCTCTGCTCTTCCCTTTTTTTCTTTTTTTTTTTTTTTTTTTGAGATGGAATCTCGCTCAGTCACCCAGGCTGGAGTGCAATGGCTCAATCTCGGCTCACTGTAACCTCTGCCTCCTGGGTTCAAGTGATTCTCCTGCCTCAGCCTTCCTAGTAGCTGGGATTACAGGTGCCCACCACCACACCCAGCTAATTTTTGTATTTTCAGTTGAGATGGAGTTTCACCAGGTTGGCCAGGCTGGTCTCAAACTCCTAACCTCAGGCAATCCACCCACCTCGGCCTCCCAAAGTGCTGGGATTAGAGGCTTGAGCCACCGTGCCCAGCCCATGTCTTCCGTTTCTTTACACTGTATGTGCATCCATTGAGTCAGTGGCTGCTCATGCTCACAACCAGCCCCGGACAGTGGGACAGTCTGTCATGAGGATCAGTACATGGTGAGTGCTGAGCCTCACTAACCTAGCGGTGCAGGAGGTCTCCAATGAGGGTGATGTTCACCAGGGTAACAACAATGTTGTCCTCTGAGTTCTGATGTGGCACTGGCGGTTGTCTGTCTGCTATGGATTGCAACATTTCTTTTTTTTTTTTTTTTTTGGGACAGAGTCTCACTCTGTCACCCAGGCTGGAGTGCAGTGGCTCAATTTTGGCTCACTGCAACCTCCACCTCCCAGGTTCAAGCGATTCTCCAGCCTCAGCCTCCCAAATAGCTGGGATAACAGGTATGGGCCACCATGGCCGGCTAATTTTTGTATTTTTAGTAGAGACAGGTTTTCAGCATGTTGGCCAGGCTGGTCTCAAACTCTTGACCTCAGGTGATCTGCTGCCTCAACCTCCCAAAGTGCTGGGATTACAGGCATGAGCCACCGTGCCCGGCCATGGATTGGAGCATTTCTAAGGCTTGAGGTAGTCATGTTACTAAATACAACGCAATATCTTCCTGATCCTTCCCTGCTTTGACCAAGTGCTGAGGAATGACCCCAGCACTGACAGATGTTGACCTGCACTGTTCCATGTGAACCCTTACACTTCTCAGAATCTGTGAGCTGACCAGAAGCCTGTGGGCTTTCTATGTGTATTTCACAGTAATGCCCATGACAACGTCTATTGTTCCGTGTACCTTTTGCTACCCAGGGTTATGTGACCACTGGGGCCCCATTTGATGGTGGGCAATGTTTGGCACACTTATAGGCCATCCACTACCACTACCAGGGCACACATAGGTGGCTGGAACTCCCTGGTGTGGGGTCATATCACCAAGCCTGAGTGATGACACAGTTGAGTAATACAGACCATCAACATCGGGACCCATTTCTGGGTTCACTTCTGCATCTTCCATTCAGGAGATAAAAATCTGGGTTCACTCCTTTCTGCACTCTCTCCATTTAAGGAGTAGGGATATTGAACAAATTTTTAGGTATAGCTGTGTTGAGGGAGGAAAGGGGACACTTATGTAAAGTGTATGGTGGTGTTGAAGTTTTTCTTCCTTTTTATTAGAAGAATGACATGACCCGGGAGGCTGAGGTGAGAGGACCACCATAGGGCAGAAATTCAAGAAAAGTGACACTTATACTGTGCTGGGCATGCGGGTCCACGTTTTTGGAAGAAAACACACATTTACAAACACATTCACAATCACTACACATTAATTCACCCCTAGCTACCTCCCAACCCTCGTGCACACAAACCCACATCATCTAAATGATATGGCTGTTTCCAGGGACTCCAGTGGATGATGACAATTCTTCACTGAGCCATCTGATTCTCACACTGCACTCCAGGTCCTCACTCCAATGAGGAACCTGAAGCCAGGCAGACTCTCCAGACAAAAACAGGCAAGAGAGTCCCCCGTGACCCATCACTTAGATTTGTCATCAGCAAGGGAGTGGTCTTAGAATACGTACGGTGTTAGAGAGGGAATGACACACACTCAGGCCTGTCGGGGCAGGGGAAGGGCGAGCATCTGGATACACAGCTAATGCATGCAGGGCTTCATACCTAGGTGATGGGTTGACAGGTGCAGCAAACCACCATGGCACACTTTTACCTATGTAACAAACCTGTACATCCTGCACATGTATCTCAGAACTTAAAAAAGAAAAGAAGTTAGAAAGAAAAAAAAAAAAGAAATGGCCAGAATAAGCAAATCTAGAGCAATACAAAGTAGATGAGTGGCTTTCTAGAAACAGGGATGTGGGGGTTGGGAAAAGAGAGGAGTAACCACTAACGGATACGAGGTTTGAGGGGAAATGAAAAGGTTCTAAAATAAGATTGTAACAATGGTTGCACAACCCTGTAAATATAGTAAAAACACCGAATCACCCACTTTACATGGGTGAATTGTTTTGCATGTCAACTATGTCTCAATAAAGCTTTTTTTAAAATAATAAAAAAAAGGAATACATACCGTAGGAATTTTGGGCTGTATAGTTGACCTACAATAGGAGAAAGGAAAACACCATAAGGATTCGATCATGCTGGGTCCTGTTGGCACAGGTATTTTATTCACATGGTGACATTAGAAAACCACATGTCAAACAGTGATCAAGTCACTGGCCCCCAAATAAAGCATAGAAAATGCTTGTGGAAAAGGCAATGGGTTTTCATGGAACATTTGCAAGTCCACGTTCGCTGGCAAATACAAAATTACTTTTCAAGAAGAAAAAGTTGCTACTAAGAAATATGCTCACTACCAGACAGTTTGTAGGTGATGCTGTCATTTTTTACTGTCATTGTCAATCAGGCCTCAGTTGGTCATAAACTCAAATGGCTGTTTGCTAGAGTCCATGATCAATGGAAGCTTGATTGACAATGGCAATCAAATACGATATTCACTTGATATTCCCCCCACCAAGAAAATTATCTTAGTCATCTGTTATGTACATGGTCAGATTTTTATATCTCCATTTTATTAATAAGGAAAGAAGCCCCAGAAAAAAAAAATTTCTCTTCCAGATGAAGGAATGCATCTTACCATTTCAGGTAACATGTCCTCCACAATGTCAAGTGCACAATCCTCCAGATATGGAACAGAACCTAGGAGAACATAGAGTGACAGTCAGTGCACTGGTGCTGCTGAGGAATCCCACTAGGAGCCTTGGGGGATGTGGGGACCAGGGCTGGAGTCTATGGAGGTGGGTGGTTGACAAGCATGGACTGAGCTGCTGCTGGACCATTCTCTTTGGTGTGGAAGGAAAGCAAAGGAGAGAAGCAGAAAGAAAGAGCCTTGGCTTTCTAGCTAGGGCAACCTAACCATGTGAAATATTCTCATTAAGAACCGGTTAATACAGAAAGGCACTGTATGGTTCAGTGAGAGCGTCTCATCACACCTCCTGCCCATTTGAAGGTCCAGGCCAATCTCCTTATTTTTCAAAATGTTACAAGACCATTTAATTCTGTGGATTTACATATCCTGCTACTACATTTATCATTTATCCTGTGTTACTTTTTAAATTGTGGTGAAACATACTTATTAATTATTTTAATTATTTAGTGTACATTTCAGTGAGATTGAATTCAGTGAGCTACATTCATGATGCAGTGTCAATAATGAGAAAAATCTAAATTCATATTCTAAGCTAAAAAACAAAGATTGCAGAAATCAATGGCATAGAAAACAGGAAGTCATCCGAGAAAATCAACAAAACAAAAAGCCAGTTCTTTGAGAAGATCAGTAACATCGATAAACCTCTACCTTGGCTAACCACAAAGGAAAGAGAGATGTTACAATGTACTAATAGCATCAATTGAAGAGCAGTTAAATCACAAAATAATAAAGGAATATTCTGAACACATCTATGCCCACAATTTGATACATGAGATGAAATGAGCCCATTCCTTTTTATCTATTTTAGAAGACCAAAAGTCTTCTGGGGAAAAACAGATCATGTGAATAGGCCTATATTTATTTTAGAAATTGAAGCAATAATTGAAAAAAGGAAAAACCAAAAACACTACATTCATATGGTTTCACTGGAAAAAAAAAATTCTACCAGTTTTTTTTTTTTTTTTTGCAATGCAGTTTTGCTCTGTCACCAAGCTGGAGTGCAGTGGTGCGATCTCAGCTCACTGCAACATCTGACTCCCTGGTTCAAGCGATTCTCCTGCCTCAGCCTCCCAAGTAGCTGGGATTACAGACACAGGCCACCACGCCCAGCTGATTTTTGTATTTTTAGTGGAGACGGGGTCTCACCATGTTGGCCAGGATGGTCTTGATCTCCTGACCTCGTGATCTGCCTGCCTCAGCTTCCCAAAGTGCTGGGATTACAGGCGTGAGCCACCGTGCCCAGAATTCTTACGAAGAAAAACCTGGTCTTACCATATAAGCAAGTAATCATAATCCTAAGTGTTTCCTTAGTTATATTTTTAAAATTATGTTTCCAAACAAGACACAGCAAGGTTTTTAACAGCTATATTCATAATTGCCCAAAGTGAAAGCAAATATCTACACATTTGAGGTATATTTTACTATTAAAAGTGAACCAAGCCTGGACAACATGATGAAACCCCATCTCTACAAAAAATAAAATAAAAAATAGAAAAATTTGCATGATGCCTTAGTGCCAGTTACTTAGGAGCCTGAGGTGGGGGGAACACCTGAACCTGAGGAGGTCAAGGTTGCAGTGAGCTGTGTTTGCACCAATGCATTCCTGGGTGACAAAGTGAGGCCTTGTCTCAAAAAATAATTTTGAATTTTGAATTTAAGAAATCTCCAGCTGGGCGCGGTGGCTCACACCTGTAATCCCAGCACTTTGGAGGGCTGAGGCAGGCAGATCACGAGGTCAGGAGATAGAGACCATCCTGGCTAATAAGGTGAAACCCACCTGTACTAAAAATACAAAAAATTAGCCAGGTGTGGTGGCACGCTCCTGTAGTCCCAGCTACTCAGGAGGCTGAGGCAGGAGAACTGCTTGAATCCGGGAGACAGAAGTGGCAGTGAGCTGAGATCGTGCCTCTGCCCTCCAGCCTGGGCAACAGAGTGAGACTCCGTCTCAAAAAAAAAAAAAAAATCCAAATATTTGGGCCTGAATTATCCCAATTATTCAGTACCTTAAGGGATGGGAGAAAAGAAACATCTGACCCTAAGCTGGTTCCTTCATTTAGGTACCAAATCGGCCGGATAGGTGAGGCTAGAGAATGGGATGGGGACTCCAAAATTGGGGTATTTGAATTTTCATTGAGAAAAGGGCTCTCCCTCTTCTAGATCAAAAAGTCTCAACGACAAAGACAGGAGGCAGAGCCAGCCTTTGTCTCCCATGCCCCAGACCTGGGAAAGCTGGCTATGGACAGGAGGGAGCTGGAAGCTGAGGATGTCTCTGGGGATGAGGGTATGGGAAGGGGGTGGCGGTGGCCAGAGGTGTGCCAGAGGGTAAACGGCACCCGTGGCTTTTTTACCTGTGGGCATCTTTTGGTTGCTGATGTGCTGCAGGTCTTGGCCCTCCGTGGCTCCCACATCCAGCTTGCCAGGCTCTACAGTAGTGGATTCTGATGTTGCAGCAGCCACGGCCTCATAAATATCAGATTCATAACTGGATGCCACCTTCCCCCTAGGCCAGCCACAGTTGGAGCTGACTTTGGGGCACACACAACAGGTCAGTATATTCCCCATGGGACACCTACACTCCTCTCCACTCCTGCCTGAGCCTTCGATGAAATTGTAACTGTGCTGCCCTGGCAGCCACACTACTGAGGGTGGCCCTGCACTTGTAGAAGCAGCCTGATCCCAGGCAGATCTGGGGCCTCAGCCCGTAGTCTGCCACCACCTCCCAAACTGGATGGTCTATGAGGTCAGGGACCTGCTGTTTTACTTCAAAAAGAAACGCACGACAAGCACTGAGAGGCACAAAAACTGCCGTCAAAGAGCACAGTCGGAGCTCCTCCTCCTCCCTCCACTGCCAGCTACCGACTGAGGGCGGCTGGCCTTGGCTGATGCCTATAACCCACAAAGCTTCCTATGTCACCTGGTTACCAGGCAACAGCCAGGTCAGGCTAGTGACTCACAATGTCCAGCCCCACAGCACCCCCCAATGCCTCACAATGCCCATCCTAGCTGCTGCCCACCTTGTGGCCGCCCAACCCCTCCGTGGGGACTGCACTACTCAGGCTTTTATTCACCCTGGGCTGCCTGAGCTTTCCAGTCCTGAACAAAGTGCAGGGGGGGTTGTTATTACAAGACACCCTTGGCAAGAATCTCAATAGAAAACCCTGGTACAGCCGGGCGTGGTGGCTCACACCTGTAATACTACCACCTTGGGAGGCTGAGGGAGGGTGGACAACTCGAGGTCAGGAGTTCAAGACCAGCCTGGCCAACATGGTGAAACTCCATGTCTACTAAAAATACAAAACATTAGCTTGGTGTGGTGGCGGGCACCTGTAATCACAGCTACTCGGGAGGCTGAGGCAGGAGAATCACTTGAATCCAGGAGGCGGAGGTTGCACAGTGAGCTGAGATCATGCCATTGCACTCCAGCCTGGGTGACAAGGGTGAAACTCTGTCTCAAAAAAAAAAAAAAAAAGAACGAAAAAAAGAAAACCCCAGTTACTAAAGTCAGTTCCACCAGCAGTTCTGTTTTTCTGAGTCTGACAGCTTTCATTTGCTCACCAAACGCAGTTACACACAAATTTTTGATTGCTTTTGTAACTAAATGCTTCTCTCCTGTCTTACAAGTGTTAGTTCTTGTCTGCAACTTGACCATAGCTACCCCCAGGGCCCTGGTCCCACTCTCAATAGAGAGTTATGGCTGTGTATCCTCAGTGAAACCCTGGGACACATCACACTTCCCTCCTCGTCTATAAAATAGGGACTGAACACATCCTTCCCAGCTCTGTAATGCTAGGACCTACCAACTCCCTTTTCTCGCTCTGTTTCTTCTTTCCACGGCAGGGATACTCAGATATTTCTTTTATTTACTTATTAATTTTTTGAGATGGAGTGTCACTCTGTTGACGAGGCTGGAGTGCAGTGGCACGATCTTGGCTCACTGCAACCTCCACCTCCCAGGTTCAAGCAATTCTCCAGTCTCAGCCTCCCGAGTAGCTGGGACTACAGGCGCGTGCCACCGCATCTGGCTAATTTTTATATTATTAGTAGAGACGAGGGTTTCACCATGTTGGTCAGGCTGGTCTTCAACTCCTGACCTCAGGTGATCCGACCGACTCAGCCTCCCAAAGTGCTGAGATTACAGGTGTGAGCCACCACGCCCAGCCTCAGACATTTCTTTTACTAATAATGCATAAAACATTATTTTCTTATACAAAATTGAGAACACCACAGTGGGGAACCACTGTCCTCATTGGATAAGGATGAATAGTCAACATCTGGCAAGCATTATGTGCCTGACACTGTTACAACTGTGGCCTACTAATTTAACCCTCAGAAACAGTCTCATTTTACAGATTTTACAGAATAAGTCTAGATAGAAAGGTCAAGTAACTTCCCCAAGGTCCCACAACTGCTCAAGGTGGGGCCAAAATTTAGTCCTGAGGAATCTTGATCCCCACAAGATGATTGTGATTATCAGAAAGTAAAGGTAGAAGTCAAGCATGGAGGGGAAGTGACATTGTAGACTAGTATATTTTAAGAAAAATGGCTGGGCACGGTGGTTCACAGCTGTAATCCTAGCACTTTGGGAGGCGCAGGCAGGTGGATCACCTGAGGTCAGGAGTTTGAGACCAGCTGGGGCAAATTGGCAAAATCCCAACTCTACTAAAAATACAAAATTAGCTGGGCATGGTGGCACATGCTTGTAATCCCAGCTACTCAGGTGGCTGAGGCAGAAGAATCACTTGAAGCCAGGAGGCAGAGGTTGCAGTAAGCTGAGATCGCACCACTGCACTCCAGCCTGGGCAGCAGAGCGAGACTCCATCTCAAAAAAAAAAAAAAAAAAGTTTTTTATGTGGATTTTTAAATTCCTCCCCTTCATTCAACATTAAATCCCTTCTAAGGATGAGGCACTGCATGGGCCTGAAATAGCCCCAACACTCAGTGAGTTCAGGCAGATGAGCAAACCAAGGCTTAGAGAGTTCAGTTGTCTAAGACTACAGTGCCGGGCAGTGAATGAAACTGGAATACAAAGGCTCATTCTCTGTCCAGCAGTAGAGTTTAAGTAGAGTTTAAATTTTATTCTGGAAACATGACAGTCACTGAACCACACAGAGGTGAGCAGTCTCTATCAGATGTGTTTGCAGTGAGGTCTCTCTGCACAATAGAGAAGGACTCACGGAACCAGTGGGACCAATTAAGAGATTATGTTGGGAGGCTAAGGTGGGTGGATCATTTGAGGTCAGGAGTTCGAGACCAGCCTGGTCAAAATGGTGAAACCCCATCTCTACTAAAAATAAAAAAATTAGCCTGGTGTGGTGGCGGGCACCTGTATGTAGTCCCATCTACTGGAGAGGCTCAGGCAGGAGAATCACTTGAACCCAGGAGATGGAGGTTGCAGTGAGCCAACATCACGCCATTGCACTCCAGCCTGGGCAACAGAGAGAGATTCTGTTTCAAAAAAAAAAAGAGAGAGAGAGACATTATGTTCATCTGGAAGAACAGATAAGGCTAAAGGCAGTGGAAATGACTGAAGTGGACAGAAAAGTTTTGTGATCATTTGGGAGAGAGAACAGGAAGCGTTAGGTGATTAGATGTGGAAGAACAGGGGAAGGAAAAGGAAAAACAGGCTGCTAAGGCTCTAGTTTGAAGGACTGGGTAAGTAGCAGTGACTTTCTCCTACACAGACAATGTAGGAAGAGGAACAGGTATGGGGAATAAGATAGTTTTCGGTCGGATGCAATGACTCACGCCTGTAATCCTAGCACTTTGGGAGGCCGAGCTGGGTGGATTACGAGGTCAGGAGTTCAAGACCAGCCTGGCCAACATGGTGAAACCCTGTCTCTACTAAAAATACAAAAATACAAAAATTAGCTGGGTGCGATGTCAGGTGCCTGTAATCCCAGCTACTTGGGAGGCTGAGGCAGGAGAATCCCTTGAACCTGGGAGCCGGAGCTTGCAGTGAGCCAAGATGGTGCCAATGCACTCTAGCCTGGGTGACAGAGTGAGAATCCGTCTAAAAAAAAAAAAAATCTAGTTTTGGACTCTTAAGTATCAGATTGAAATGGAGCTCTCTAGTTGAAAGTTGGATAGAAACTTCTGTAGGCTAAGTCCATTCTGTGACATCACAACTCATGTTTTAAAAAATAACACATACACTAAGTCAAACAACTAAGGAAATTTCCTAAAATTTACATACTAAGAAAAAATTACATATTAAGAATATGACAATTTTTTAGTTATTACTTTCTTAGAGCAACTTTGAATTTATGATTCTAGTGAATGAGGTGTCATGTAAAATAGTTATTATATAAAAACATTTAAATTTTATTGTCATCAGAGCATATAGAAAACAATTAAAGCCATGGGTATGGCAGGGATTGCTTTAAAAAGCTGTGCCTAATAAGGGGAGTTGGAAAGAAAGGAGACTTGGGGGCCAGGCATGGTGGCTCATGCCTATAATCCCAACACTTTGGGAGGCCTAGGCAGGCAGATCACCTGAAGTCAGGAGGATTTCGAGACCAGCCTGGCCAACATGGCGAAACCCTGTCTCTACTAAAAATACAAAATTAGCCGGGCGTGGAGTTGGGCACCTGTAATCCCAGCTATTCGGGAGGCTGAGGCAGGAGAATTGCTTGAACCCAGGAGATGGATGTTGCAGCCTGGGTGACAGAGTAAGACTCTGTCTAAAAAGAAAAAGAAAAAAGAAAGGAGACTTGGGGAATAGGGAGATTTAAGTGGCATTAAATAAAGCCTGCAAATGTGAGCAGTGAGAGTCAGGGTACCTGAGTGTTCATCAGAAACGGCTGATCGGGTGAGTCTCATCACAATGGAGCTGGTGTCTGCTTCTGATTTCTGTAATGGCCGAACCTAGCACTGTACCTGGTCAACAGGGACTCAATACCTAATACCCCAATGAACCGAGTAAAATTCTGTCAGTTCAAAAATACGTCCATACCCACCAACTTCCCTCATGGAGTTTTACTTCTTTCACTTACTGTAATGTTTTGAAGTTCATCCCTCCTGTGACCTGTACCCATAGTTTCTTTTCTTTAGTCAACTGAGCAGTACTCCACTGTATGCACAGACCACATGGGTCTATCCATTCTCTAGCTGACGGACACTTGGGTTGTTTCCAGTTGCTGCCTATAGTGAATGAGGCTGCTGAGAACATTTATGTACATGTCTTTTTGGAACACAAGCTTTCCTTTCTTCTAGATAAATTCCTAGGGCTGGAATTGCTAGGTCAAATGGCTAGTTTATGCTTAACTACTTTTTTTGCCTTTCTTATTAATGGAAAAGACTATACTGATACATGATATTGGACATTTCTTTTCTTTTTTTTTTTTTTTTTGAGGTGGAGTCTCCCTCTGTCACCCAGGCTGGAGTGCAGTGGTGCAGTCTTGGCTCACTGCAAGCTCTGCCTCCTGGGTTCACGCCATTCTCCTGCCTCAGCCTCCAGAGTAGCTGGGACTACAGGGGCCCGCCACCATGCTCAGCTATTTTTTTTCTATTTTTAGTAGAGACGGGGTTTCACCATGTTAGCCAGGATGGTCTCGATCTCCTGACCTCATGATCCGCCCGCCTCGGCCTCCTAAAGTGCTGGGATTACAAGTGTGAGCCACCACACCCGGCCTATATTGGACATTTCTGAGTTACATGTGCTGTTTGGTTCCATGCATCCACCATGTCATCATCAAGTCAGGATATTTGGGGTATGGCTTGAGTATTTATCATTTCTACGTGTTGAGTATATTTCAAGATCTCTCTTGTGGCTATTTTGAAATATACAACACATTATTGCAAACTATAGTCACCCTACTCTGCTATCCAACATTACAACACATTCCTTGCACCTAACTGTAAGTGTGTATTCATTGACCAACCTCTCTGCATTCCCTTCTTATACCCAGAGAAAGAGAAAGGAAAGAGGCAAAGGATCTGTGGTTGGCTGAATTAGGGCCCAGGGATGGCTGTGTCCCAGTCCCGGGACATGTCCATGTGCTGTGTTGTATGGCCTCAGGGACTTTACAGATGTGATGATGTTAAGGGGCCTGAGGTGGAAGATGATCCTGGGTTATCTGGGTGGGTCCAAGGTGGGGTCTTTTTTTTTTTTTTTTTAAGATGGAGTCTCGCTCTGTCACCCAGGCTGGAGTGCAGTGGCACAATTTTGGCTCACTACAAGATCTGCCTCCCGGGTTGATGCCATTCTCCTGCCTCAGCCTCCTGAGTAGCTGGGACTACAGGCGCCTGCCACCACGCCTGGCTGATTTTTTGTATTTTTAGTAGAGACAGGGTTTTACCGTGTTAGCCAGGAAGGTCTCGATCTCCTGACCTCGTGACCCACCCACGCTGGCCTCCCAAAGTGCTGGGATTACAGGCATGAGCCACCGTGCCTGGCCAAGGTGGGGTCTTTATAAGGGAAAGAAGGAGGCAGGAGGGTCAGAGTGAGAGCAGCTGTGGGGGTAGAGGGAAAGAAAGGGAGAGAAGGAGAGAGGGTGAGAGAAGGTGGTGGGGAGAGAGACAGAGAGAAGAGTGGGAGAGAGATTTGAAGATGCTGAGCTCTGGCTTTGAAGTTGGAGGAAGGGGCCGGGAGCCCAGGGCACCCTCTAGAATCTGGGAAAATCCTGGAAACAGATTCTCCCCAGAGCCCTCAGAAGGAGCCTGGCCCAGCTGGCACCCTGATTTTAGCACTCTATGATTCATTTTGGATGTGTGACTCCAGACCAGGGAGAGAATCAACCTGTGATGTTTTAAGCCTTTAAATTAGGGGTCATTTGTGACAGCAGCCACAGGAAAGTGAAACAGGAGCCATGGGAGAGACTCCCTAGGATGCCCTGAGGGTCCCTCCCTGGCCCCACCCACAGAAACACAGGCCTGACCACTGCTGGTGCCCCCACCCCTCTAACACCCTGCTCAACAGGAACCATGCAGGAGGGGCTGGGTGTGGCTGGGCCATGTTCTCTCCCCCCAACACTTTCTTCTCAGAGAGGAGCTGGAGCCCCAGACCCAGGGAGCCTCACAGAGAAATGCTCAACACAGGACCTGGTTTTCCACCTGAGGCTCAGGATCCAATGGAGAAGAGTTTCCCAAAAATGATGCTTCCTCCAAAGATGGCCAGTGACTGTCTGTGCCAAGCATCTGAGAAACTCTCCATGTCCTAGGGCTGCCAGGCAGTCACCTGTGCACATGTCAGAGCCCAAATCCCATCAATAGTGAGGCCTTGGGTAAAACACATCCCCACTTTTAATTATGAGGAAATGCCTGGCCTCAGCATTGAGAACACCAACTTCCCTCGAGCAAAGACTTGTTTAATCTCTTAGAAATGATGGAGCACACCAGCCTGAACAACATGGTGAAACCCCATCTCCAATAAAAATACAAAAATTACCCAGGCATTGTGGCACATACCTGTAATCCCAGCTACTCAGGAAGCTGGGGGCAGGAGAACTGGTTGAACCTGGGAAGCGGAGGTTATGTTGAGCTGAGATCGTGCCGTTGCACTCCAGCCTGGGCAACGGAGCAAGATTCCATCTAAAAAAGAAAAAAGAAAGAAATGATGGAGCACCTATTACCCTTCTTGCACTGGTTCCTGGGGAGCTCAGAGCCTATCTTTTGCAAGTGTCCTGATCCTCTTGCAGGCCTTTCACGTGTGTTTCCTTCCTGGCTTCCTCCTATTTTTCTCACACCTCTCAACCTGCTGTCAGGTGAAAAATCAAGGTGGGCCCAAAATGTAAGAGCTCATGAATTTGATGGTGTTGGAGTGTCCTGGACAGTCCAGCTCTCAGGGGTGGGGAGCTGGGCAGAGACGAAGGAGGGCATTCCAGGGGCCAGGGCCAGAAGCAGAGGGACTCCACGCCCAGAGTAGGATTTCCAGGCTGAGGAAAGACAGGCCGCGGGTGGGTAGAGGGTCCAGACCAGGATAGGGACAGAGGGCGTATCTGGAGGATCAGCCAGAAATAGCTCCCTCCAGAAAGCAGGCAGCGAGTTGGGGGTTGAGCTGCAAGGAGGAAGGGGGGGAGGGAGAGAATGGAGGGACTGGTGTTCAGTGAGCCGACTCCTCCTATCCTGGCCTATTTCCCGAGGGGACACCCCTGGGAGACTGTGATCCTCTCCTCCAGGCTGCTTTCCCACTGGTGCCAGGATTCCCCCAGTGCCACACCGAGAACCCAGGAGAAGCATCACATTATACGAGAGATAAGAAATGAAGAGAGGGAGAAGGATTTCTGGTTGACAAAGGATAATTATTCAGGGTTTACTGGGTACAGGGAGAAGGGCTGGATGGCTTGGGATGCAGAGAGAGACCCCTCCCCTGGGATCCTACAGCTCCAGGCCCCTTTGGGTGGGGTGGGGACTGGGAACCTATGAACGTTCTGCAGGGGCCACTGTCTTCTCTGCGGTGCTCCCTTCATGTGTGACCTGGCAGCTGTAGCTTCTGCGGGACCTCCACTGCTCGGGCGTCAGGCTCAGGTAGCTGCTGGCCGCGTACTTGTTGTTGCTCTGTTTGGAGGGCGTGGTCATCTCCACGCCCTGGGTGATGGGGGTACCATCTGCCTTCCAGGTCACCGTCAAGATTCCCGGATAGAAGTCATTCATGAGACACACCAGTGTAGCCTTGTTGGCTTGGAGCTCCTCAGAGGACGGCGGGAACAGAGTGACCGAGGGGGTGGCCTTGGGCTGACCTGTGTGGACAGAGGAGGAGGTGAGAGATGGCAGAGGGAGTGTGGGGTGTTGTGGAGCGCCTCTCTCTGTCTAAAGTCTCTGGGAGGGTTCATGGTGTGGCCGTCTGGCCCACCCAAGGCCTCTCCTTCCCTCCTCATTCCCTCCTTTCCACTGGAGCCCTCTGGAGAGCAGACAGCCCTGTGCCTTCCTAGGAGCCCTTCCCAAGTCACCTTTCCCAGGTGTCCTTGCCCAGCCCTTTCCTCTGCAGCCTCGGTTTCCCTGTGTGTACCCAGGGCAGGCTGTGCTCCCTCCTTCCTGGTTTCTGGAGTCTGAGTTTGGAATCTAGGAGTCTCCCTCACAGCACACAAAACTGACCTGGCAGGGTGTGGGGAGGCCCAAGCCTGGCATGGCCTGGAGCTTCCCGTCCCCTGGGGCACCAGGCTGTGCCCCAGCCTGGCCCACTCAGCTCTCCCGGTGAAGCGTGGGCTCCACCCAGACACACCCTGGGGCTCTGCCGTTGCCCCATACCCACCAGCCCGACCACAGGACCCTTCACAGCAGCTGGGTTCTTGGGGCTGCTCCCCCAGAGTTCGGGGGACCGCAGCCCCCATGCCCACCCCAGCAGCCTCTGATGCCCCTGGACTTCACCTGGCGGCCGTGGAGTTCTCTGCACCCCCGTTTACTCCCTGCTAGTCACCTCCTGAGTCTAAGGTGCCCTTCCTCAAATGAAGGCAGGAGATCAACCTGTGAACAAAGAGACACCGGGTCCCAGAGGTGATCGGGCTCCAGGGACAGACACATCTCTGCCCTAAGAGACCCTCTCCTTTCTTGCGACTGTCCTGGGAGAGGTGGGCTCTCGAACCTCACCCAGTCTCACCCATCCCTCTATGTCCCCATGTCCTTACGACCCTGCACAGGCCACAGAGCTGCAGCCTAGACCCAGAGCCCTCTCTGTGCCCTCCATTGGTCTTCCCTCAAGGTGACCCCTGTGTCCCCAGGGCCCCGTGTGGCCCTCCCAGGCTGGATGGGCATCCAGCCCTCAGCCTAGACCCTGGGGTCCCCGGGACTGTCTCTAAGGCCACTGCAGGGCCCCTCATCAGAACCGGCCTCTGTCCCTCACTCAGACATGTGCCCTGGGAGAGGGGTGCAGCCCTGATCCCGCCCAATCCCAGCCCAGGCCCCGGGACCAGGCTGTGTCCCACTGTTGGAACTTGAAGGCGGCTGCTCCCACTCTAGGGGCCCTTCAAACCAGTTAACCTGAGACTAGCCCGCTTCCCCCAGACCCCATGGAGAAAGGAAGGGTTTCGTGCCTAAGGCCTGGAGGCCAGAGGGGAAGAAGCCCCAGAGAAAAAAAACAGATTTTTCCAGAGACAGGAGAGGGTGGGACAGGCTGGGAAGTTAGAGCCACGTACCTAAAACGGTGAGCTGGGTCCCGCTGCCAAACACATGCTTCACTGAATTATGCTTGGATTGAAACCCCCGGGGCCAGCACCTGGGGCCAGTCCAGGAGCCGCGCTGGAGCAGGAACCTGCTGGGTGTGAGGGGCACACGGCTGCAGTGTGTAGGCTGTGACCTAGGCACAGGGCAGGGGGGTGGCCAGTCCCCCAGTAGTGTCCCCCAGTAGTGTCTCTGTGCCTGTTCCCTGAGGCAGGTGCCGCCCACAGCCTTGGAGTCACCCCAGCATGTGTCCCCCTCTCTGAAGCTGTTGGTGCTGATGGCAACGCTGGGCCCAGTAGGTCCCAGCAACTCCCTGAGTGACACATCCCCTCAGGCAGCTGTGCCGCGTGGCTGAGGAGTCCTCAGCTGGCTCGGACCAGTCCAACCTCACTTGGCCTCATTTTAAGGGCCTTTAAAATCTGCCACAAGTGTCCCCAGTCAAGGAGGCTGACTTCCTCCCTGGACCAGGACACTGGGTCATTCCTGACTCAAGAGGAGAGTCCTCTGCTTTTATATCTACCCATGGAGATGCAGCTCAGTCTCACTTTGTTCATGAAGCCTTTTCTGATCATTCATTCCATCTGTCCATCCATCCATTCTGTCCATCTATTCATCTGTCTTTGCATCCATCTACCTGTCCATCCATCCATAAATCCACCCTGTCTACCAGGCACTGTTTCGTGTGCTGGGGACATGGTGTGGTCCCCCAGGCTCTCATCCCCCATCTCTCCCAGGTCATGGCCAACAAGGCCCTCCTCATGGTCATGTCCAAGGTCCTTCTGCTGTACCTGGTGTCTCTGCTGGATGTGACACGGGGCTGGCCCCTCCCTCCAGTGACTCTTTTCCCCTTGGGGTCTGACTCCCCTTTCCTCTTCCCCTGGCATCTGTTTCTCCACGGCCCATGCCTGGCTGCTGACTCCCCAGACCCCCGCCCAGACCTCTTTCTTGGCCATCTTCACACTCTGTGACCCCCACTATTGCCCACATGGTGAGGCTGGAGTCTATCCCAGCTCCAAACCCTCTCAGCTCCTCAACTGCCTACTGACCTTGCCCAGTGGGCTACCCAATAGGAGTCTCAAACTAATCACTTCCAGAGATGACCACCATCCCCCAGCCCAGCTCATTTTCTGTCTTCATCTCATCACAATGACCATGGACGGTCTCAACCCTCAGCCAGAAACCTGGAGTTCCTGGATTCAGTCACCTCGCCTCCCACACTGAAATGGCTTCTGCGTACTTAGCTACTGCATCTAGACATTCCTTTTTTTTTTTTCCTTTGAGACAGAGTCTCGCTCTGTCACCCAGGCTGGCATGATCTCAGCTCATTGCAACCTCTGCCTCCCACGTTCTAGACGATTCTCCTGTCTCAGTCTCCAGAGTAGCTGGGATTACAGGCATGCGCCACCACACCTGGCTAATTTTCTATTTTTAGTAGAGACGGGTTTTCACCATGTTGGCCAGGCTGGTCTCGAACTCCTGACCTCAGGTGATCCCCCCGCCTTGGCCTCCCAAAGTGCTGGGATTAGAGGCATGAGCCACCGCACCTGGTGACGTTCCCTTTAAAGCTAAAAGAAGACTGAATATAATTAAGAAACAATAAAACCATCTTCTGAGACTCCAAATCCAGAAGAAGCGTGAACTTTGCTTTTCTGGATTTTAATCTCCAACTCTCTTTGGTACAAGGATGTGGTGTTGAGCTGGGGCTTACTGGGTGCAAGCTCCCTGCCAGGGGTTCAGACCAGAGTGTTAGAAGCTGGTCTAGTAATTGGTATTGGTTTTGTGAGGTAAATATAAGATTTTAAAAATTTATTTGTTGAGACAGGGTTTCGCTTTGACACCCAGACTGGAGTGAAGTGGCACCATCACAGCTCACTGCAGCCTTGATCTCCTGGGCTCAAGCGATCCTCACACCTCAGCCTCCTGAGTAGCCGGGACCACAGGCATGTGCTGCCATGCCCAGCTAATTTTCTTTTAATATTTTTTTGTAGAAATGGGGACTCACCATGTTGCCCAGGCTGGTCTCAAGCTCCTGGGCCTCCCAAAGTGCTGGGATTATAGGCACGAGCCACCATGCCCAGTGAGATTTGATTTTTTTTTCTTTTCTTTTCTTTTTTTTAAGACAGAATCTTGCTCTGTCACCAGGCTGGAGTGCAGTGATGTGATCTTGGCTCACTGCAACCTCTGCCTCCTGGGTTCAAGCAATAGTCCTGCCTCAGCCTCCAAGTAGCTAGGACTACAGGCGCGCAGCACCACGCCCAGCTAATTTTTGTATTTTTAGTAGAGTCAGAGTTTTAAGGTCTCACCATGTTGGCCATTATGGTCTCGAACTCCTGACCTCATGATCCACCCACCTTGGCCTCCCAAAGTGCTGGGATTACAGGCGTGAGCCATCGCGCCCGGCCACGAACGTACATATTTTGATTGTGTTCCTCTGCCTCTGTCCTTTCCACCAAAGGCGCCTGTTTTCCCCCTGGGAGAGCCAAGCTCCCCACTACCCACATCTATAAGAAGCAGGCTCTGAAAAACAAAGTGGCTTCCAAACCGCAGTCTCGGAGGAATGCTTCATCCAGGTGTCTCCTGGGAGCCATGCTCAACTCCAGTCCCCTCTCAGACACACCACTGCTTTTACAGGATCCCATGTGCCAGAAACCTGGGAAGATGGGGAGAAAGAGGCATAACCTCCAGGCTGCCCTACCACTCCCGCAGAGCACAGTCAAGTCCCACATGATGAGAACCATGACAATTTCTTGAAAAGGGATACTGAAGTTGGAGCTTGGCGCACAGTTCTTGGGAACTACCAAGACTGCCTGGGAGTCTCCTAGCTCTGGGACTATATGGGACATCTGTCTCATTACCGCCCTGCCTGGCACACCTCCCTGTCCCCTAATACGCAATATTTCCAAGTGGCCTGGAGAGAGCAGGAGGATGACAAAGACCACTGGGCAGTCACTGCAAGCCACGCATGACCATTTCAACCCTTAAGGCTAAGAGTCAAGAGAGTTATCTGCACAAGCCTGTCAATTAAAGGTGCTGGGAAGACCGATGGATGGATCAAGCCTTCTGGAAGGATGAGAAGGGGCCTGAGCCTGACCTGACCCTGTGATGAGAGGGGGAGGAAGGAAGAACTCATCACATTTAACACCCAGCATGGAGTTTGGGGAATGCTTAAGAGAGGCTGGCAACTACAGCCTGCTCCAGGCCTCCCGTGGCCACCAGCGCCCGCAGAACAAGGGTCAGTAGTGTTCACTGCACTGATTTCAGATGCTTAAAGACAAAGAAACTCCAGATACAGCAAGGGAAGCAGAGGTCACTTAGCACCATGATGAAACCAATCACTCTTTCTCCTTGGGTAGGTTAAGTCCATGGCCAAAGCCATCAGGATGGTTGGAGCAACAGAACAATGAGATGAAGCCAGGGGCTGGGAAAGCTAATGCCTGCTTGCATTGCAGGCAAGAGCACAGCACATTCAGGAAGAAAGAAAAGACTCCATGGGCCTGGGGCACCCTGGCCACAGCCAATCCCTCCCTGTCTCTATCCAGGTCCTTCCCCCCAACTCCCCCACCACCTCGTCCCACACAGACCAGTTCTGCCCAGGCTCATACCCACCTGGCTGCCTCCTTGGCCCCCACCTGGCTGGTCTTGACTACTACTGGTGGGGCTGTCACCACCAGACATCTGACCTTGGTCACCAGGGGCACAGGCTCAGGGAGAGAAGAGTGGGAACAGTTCTGATCAACCCCCTTCGCCTTCATGCAGCATTTAGTACCTTTCCGTCGCATCTCCACTCACATGATCTGACTTGAGCCTCATGAGCCCTTTGTGGGGAGGCAGAAACGGAGGCTCACAGAGATGAAATCTATCATCACACCACAGTCAGTAGGTGAGCCAGGAAGAGAACTTCTAGCTCTCTGTGCAGGGGGCTTTTCATCTCCACCCCACAACCGCCACTCATTCTATACTCAGAATCAGGAACCGGTCCCATCCATCTGCTTTTCTATCAAACACATTTTCCTTTTCAGCCCTCAAAGCAGACCCAGGCTATCTCAGACCAGCCATCCCATACATCCTTCTGGCTTTAGAGAGCTGACCTGTTCACCACCACTCCACAGATAAAATGCTGAAGGGCAGAAAACAGAAGGGACTCCAAGTCCAGGGGAAGATGGGCTCCAGAGTTCCCACAGCAGCTTCTTCTGCTAGACACACATTCCCCTGGCATCAGTCATTCCTAGACCACTTGCAGGATTTCCACTATATTTGATAACACTTGTACTATTATTACTACTATTTCTATTAAATAGATTCATTTCAGCCGGGCGCGGTGGCTCACGCCTGTAATCCCAGCACTTTGGGAGGCAAAGGCGGGCAGACTGCCTGATCTCAGGAGTTCAAGACACCGTGGTCAACATGGTGAAACCCCCGTCTCTACTAAAATAAAAAATTACCTGGGCGTGGTGGCGGGCGCCTGTAATCCCAGCTACTCGGGAGGCTGAAATCGAGAATTGCTTGAGCCCCAGAGGCGGAGGTTGCAGTGAGATAAAGACTGCACCCACTGCACTCCAACTTCAGCTACAGAGTGAGATTCCGCCTCAAAATAAATAAATAAATAAATAAATAGATTCATTCTTGTGACTTCATATGTTTAAAGTGATGCTTTATATCACTACCACAAATGGAAAAAAATCAGTACCACTGACTATTAACCAGGAAGAAATCCTAAAAATAAATGAAACAAAAGCAAAAACAACCTAAGCTCTAGTCAGGCACTGTTCCCCACTTAGAGGACCTGAGCCATAGGTCTGCTCTTTATTACGAAAGGAAGATTAGCAAGGGTTTAAAAGGTGTTAAAGGCAGACTAGCACCAACCTGAAACTTTCCCCTAAAAGAAATCACAAGGATTCGCAGAGAACTGAAAAGGGAGGAACTTTCTCACTAGGAGACTCAATGTTATTTCATGCTTAACCACCTTATGTCATTTCACTGGAAAGTCATTCTGTGCTGTGGGAAACATCTTGTTACTCTACATTATAGGAAAGAGGGATGAGAGGAGTGGGGGACAACCTACCACAAAGGCAATTCATGCCAGCTTCTCAAAGACCCCCTATTCACTGCCTACCACATCCCAGGTAAGTTCAGCCTGTGGGCAAGTCCAAGGGCTGCTGATCACCCCCAGGTGTCTCTGTCTCCACTGCCCGTGTCTTACAGGATGCGGTATTAACCACTCCAAAATTCCTCTGGAAATTAGGATCCAGCAGGGTCACTGGAAGCTACCCCAAATCCTGGCAACATCTCTGCGGGCAGTCAGCTTCCATACTCCCCTACCCTCATTGCTGGAGGCTCTGTCATGCACCCTGGCAGAACAGGGAGGCTTTGTGCCAACGACCTGCCTGGGTAGCTCCTTGACATCTGGTGGATGTCAGACCTGCAGCTGAGGGTTGCAGTCCAGTCCAAAAAGCTTCCCCAGAACCTCCCTTGCCCACCCCAACACCCACACCTCTCACCACAAAGGTCGCCCCAAATGTCTCTGAAATAGCTAAACTATTTTCAACACCCAAGAGCACACAGAAGAGCAAATTCAAAAAAGAGGAAGAGACAAAGACAGAAAAGCCTTAAGTCACCCCTGGGGGTGAGGCGAGGGGGTGGGTGGGAAGTGAGCAGCCTCCAAACTTGCTCCTCGCCTGCCGGCACCGGGCGCAGAGCAAGCGGATCGCGGCCAGGCAGGCACCACCTGGGCTCAGCCAAATTGCAGAGAAGACAAGGGCAACACCAGCGCACTGAGCCGCTCGGGCTGGATCAACGCTATCCACGGCTGCAGGCTTCGGGAAAGGGGCCGCAGTCTGCAAAGGCAGGGTCTGGGGACGACGGGCTTGGGGTCCCTCTGTCAGGGATCCACCCCGATGCGCCGTCCTAGCCGCCCTCCTATTCTGCCAAGATCCTGCCCAGGCTCCCTTGCACCAGTCAGTGTCTGGGGCGAAGCTCTGAACTCTCTCCCCGCGACGTTACCTGGAGGGGAGGCTTTTTTCCAACCAACACCAACTGGAAAAGTCCACCCCAAAGTAAACTGGAATTTGGCAGAAGAGCGGAGGGAAGAAGCAGGCGGCGCTGACAGGGTTTATCTTTTCTCTTTATTCTGTCTCCGGGGTTTGTGCAGGAGTCAGATGAACACCGTGGCGGCGCGGATCCCCGCCTTCCGGCAATGCCTCTTCCCCGCCGGCTGGGACTTAGCGAGGCCGCGGGTGGTGCCCGACCCGTCGCGCGTCCCCACTGCCCCCGCTCCGCACCCTGCCCCTGCGCCCGGCCCCTGCCCCGCCTAGGTACGCCCCGGGGGTCAGGAGATCGCGCGCTCCCCCACTCCCTCCTGGGGACCTTCAGCGTCTTCTCAGGTCCCACGGCGCAACCTCCGTCCACTCCCCCCGGCGCTGGCATTTGCAAGGCTCGCTCCGGGCGCTGCCCGGGCCGGCAGCTCCTGGCTCCCGCTCTGACTAGCCGCCCGCACCGGGACCCGCCCCGGCCCAGCCTCCCGCGCCCCAACCTCGGCCACCCGGATGGTGGAGAGCGTGGGGAGCAGGGACCGGGCAGAGGCGGACAGCGCTCCCACGACACCCGCTGCCCGGCTCCCAGGTGCCCTCCCGGCCCCAGCCTCGACCCGGCCTCCCCTCGTCCGCTCCTGTTGCGGCCCCGCCCGCATCCCAGTCGGCGGCCCAGGGCTCTCTCCCCAGGCAGAGGCGGCTGCCGCCCTCCCCGCCCCGGCCCCGGGATACTTCCCCGGTTCTGTCAGTCTTTAAAATGGAGAGAGAGGCCAGGCGCGGTGGCTCACGCCTGTAATCCCAGCACTTTGGGAGGCCGAAGCGGGCAGATCACGAGGTCAGTAGATCGAGACCATCCTGGCTAACACGGCGAAATCCCATCTCTACTAAAAATACAAAAAAATTAGCCGGGCGTGGTGGCCGGCGCCTGTAATCCCTACTCTGACTGGAGGCTGAGCAGGAGAACGGCGTGAACCCAGGAGGCGAAGCTTGCAGTGAGCCGAGATCGAGCCACCGCACTCCAGCCTGGGCAACGCAGCGAAGACTCGTCTCAAACACAAACAAACAAAAAAACAAAAACCCAAAAACGGAGAGAAAACAGGCACCGAGAGGAAACGCACGTCCTCAGTCCAAAGGAAACTGCCTGCGCGCGGTCCCCTCCCAGTCGCCCCAAGCTTACAGGGGGCACCGGAGCCCGGCGCCCACCTCGCCCCCGGTCGCATCTCCCGGGCCCTAGTCCTGGGGTGGGGGCGTGTGGACAGAGCGGAATGAGGCGGGATTCTGCCCCCAGCATCCCCAGAGTCCGCGGAAGGATGGCCAAGCAGGGGTGCAGGGCGGGCTGGGGTCGACTCCCCAAGAATAGTGACTCTCCCGGCCCTGGGAGTTTGACTCCACACAGGTTCAATGACCAACTTCACTGCGACCCCGCTTTCTCCTGGCGGACCGGGCGCTCCCACTCCACCCTCCCCGCTCCCCCCAACCCCCACCCCCCGGGCCTGACCACTGTGCACTCGCCACGTGATCGCTCCCGCCCCTGCACCCCGGGCGCGAGCCTCATTGGCTCAAGCAACTGCCCTATGTATTGGTCAGGCACAGTGGCTCAGGCCTGTAATCCCAACACTCTGGGAGGCCGAGGTGGGCAGATCACTTGAGGTCAGGAGTTCCAGACCAGCCTGAACAAACAACATGGTGAAACCCCTTCTCTACTAAAAATACAAAAATTAGCCAGGCATGGTGGCATTTGTCTGTAATCCCAGCTACACAGGCAATCCCAACACTTTGGGAGGCCGAGGTGGGCAGATCACGAGGTCAGGAGATCGAGACCAGCCTGGCCAACATGGTGAAACCCCCTCTCTACTAAAAATACAAAAATTAGCCGGGTGTAGTGGCGGGCGCCTGCAGTCCCAGCTACTCTGGAGGCTGAGGCAGGAGAATCACTTGAACCCGGGAGGCAGAGGTTGCAGTGAGCTGAGATCCAGATCTTGCCACTGCACTTAGAGCGAGACTCTGTCTAAAAACAAAACAAAAAAAAACTATATCAATTTTGTACTATTATTTTGTAAATAAAATAAAAAGACAAGTAAATGTTAATGCACACGAAAGCACCCTGAAAGTCATCTGTAAGTGGCCTTGTTCGCTGTGCTGTTGGAGTTCATGTCCTCGCAGTGACTGTTGTCACCTCTGCCACTCACTGGGAAACCAGATAACCCAGCTTGACAAAAATGAGAACGAGTACCTGAGGCTTTCCGATCCCATCTGTAGAACCTCTCTGGCTCTCCGTTTTTCCTCCTGACTTGTGTCTGTTTGCTGTTTGCAAGAGTTTTTAGAAAGACTAGGCCGGGTGCAGTGGCCCACGTCTGTAATCCCAGAACTTTGGAAGGCCGAGGCAGGCGGATCAGTTGAAGTCAGGAGTTCAAGAATAACCTGGCCAACATGGTGAAACCCCGTCTCTACTAAAAATACAAGTTAGCTGGGCGGGATGGCACGTGCCTGTAATCCCCGCTACTCGGGAGGCTGACACAGGAGAATCGCTTGAACCCGGGAGGCAGAGGTTGCAGTGAGCCAAGATCGAGCCACTGCACTCCAGCCTGGACGACAGAGCGAGACTCCATCCCCCCCACAACAACAAAAAAAAGTTGGCGGGATGGGGGGAATTAACTGAGTCATTTTCTCCACCACAGACGTCGCCTCCCAGACCGAGGTTGCAATGAGCCGAGATTGCGTCACTGCACTCCAGCCTGGTGACAGAGCAAGACTGTCTCAAAAAAAAAATGTTGCCAACACCTAGTACTGCCTTCCAGACCCTGAGCTGTAGAGACTTGCGCTACACAGGGCTGGTTGCACAGGCAGCTGCCACAGCCTCCCTGACCCAGGCTTTCTCACCTGCCTGTCAGAAACTGCTGGGAATGCTGTGGGGTCAGGAGGAGCAAGAGAGAAGGGAGGGAGGAAAGCCATGGCCCCAGGGAGTCATCGCACCCATCCCTGGGGTAGCCATGGCCCTTCTGCGCTGTGTGTGAGACTTCACAGAGACCACATCAGTCACTTCCTCTTCCTTGTCTTACGGGGATTTGGGGAACAGGCCAGGAGCTGACATTGAGGCCCAGGCATTTTCCCAGTCCATACTCTCAACATCTTCCTGCCTTCAGCGTTTCTCTGACATCTACCATTCCAGGATGGCTTTCCTGCTTTTGAAAATGTCCCCATATCTCTTGTAACTTTTCTCTACTTAATATTTTTCTTTAAATGGACTTAATTTTTAAATTAAATTAATATATTTAAAGACCTTGTGTTTTTTATTTATTTTTAAAATTTTAAAAAATTGTTTTTCGAAACAGAATCTCGCTCTGTCGCCCAGGCTGGAGTGCAGTGGAGCAATCTCGGCTCACTGCAACCTCTGACTCCCAGGTTCAAGAGATTATCAGTCCCAGGCCACTACACCCAGGTAATTTTTGTATTTTTTGTAGAGACAGGGTTTCACCATATTGGCCAGGCTGTTCTCTAACTCCTGGCCTCAAGCAATTCACCTATCCCAAAGTGCTGGGATTACAGGCGTGAGCCACGGTGTCCAGCCAAGACTTTATGTTCGCATCATAAATGGATATAATCATTTCTCATAAATAGAAGGTAAAGTAAACATAAGCCAGACATGGTGGCTTGTGCCTGTAGTCCCAGTTACTCATGAGGCTAAGGCAGAAGGATTGCCTGAGCCCAAGAGTTTGAGCCCAACCGGAGAAACACAGCAAGACTCTGTCTCTCTCTTTTTTTGTTGTTTTTTTAAAAAAGGAAATATAATACCCTACTCCTTAAGTGTGAACAGTATAGTGTGGATGGAAGAAAATAAAGAATAACAGCCAGGCATGGTGGTTCACGCCTGTAATCCCAGCACTTTGGGAGGCCGAGGCAGGCAGATCACCTGAGGTCAGGAGTTCAAGACCAGCCTGGCCAACATGGCGAAACCCTGTCTCTACTAAAATTATTAAAAAATAGCTGGGCGTGGTCGTGGGCACCTGTAATCCCAGCTACTCAGGAGGCTGAGGCAGGAGAATTGCTTGAACCTGGGAGGCGGAGGTCTCAGTGAGCCGAGATCGCGAGATCGTGCCACTTGCACTCTAGCCTGGGCGACAGGGTGAGACTCTGTCTCAAAAAAAAAAAAAAAAAAAAGGAACACGAACATCATCCTCCTTTCCAGATGAATAAACTGAGACCTAGAAAGGCTAATTCTTCCGTCCAGGATAGCACAGCTACTAAGAAGCAGAGCTGAGACCCAGACACAAATGGTCCTGTGGACACTGACTTCCACAAAATCCAAAATGAAGAGGGATGGAGCGCCAGGAAACGAGGAGCTGACTCAGCCAGAGACTCATGATGCCTGTCACCAGACGAAGTGGAATCTGCCTTTCTGCCTGCTCCATGCCCAGGCCCCTTCGTCTGGCCGACAATACCTTGATGCTCCCCTGGGGAGCACTCTGACACCACTGTTTTTTGTGATTTAGATGGGGCTGTCCCTTTCTCAGCCTACCCAGCGTGAGCTCTGGGGTAGGTACATGATGCAGGCTTGGCCAATTCAAATTCAAATTCATGTTTGTTTGCTTTTCAGAGACAGGGTCTTGCTCTGTTGCCAGGACTGGAGTTCAGTGGCACAATCATAGCTTACTGCAGCCTCAACCTCCTGGGCGTGAGCAATCCTCTCACCCCAGCCTCCTGTGTGACTAGGACTACAGGTGTGCACCACCATGTTCAGTTAATTTTTTAATTTTTTGTAGTGACAGGGTCTCAATTTGTTGCCCACACTGGTCTTGAACTCCTGGCCTCAAGTGATCCTCCTGTCTTGGCCTCCCAAAGTGCTGGGATTACAGGTGTGAGCCACCGCTGCTGGCCTCAATTCATGTATTCTATTCACCAATTCACTATGATTGCTTCAGGAATGGGCACATATATCTAGTCGGTCCAAGCAGAGTGAACACCGAATTTTTACAGGTACTACAGAAGGAAGCAGCTTAATTATACCCACCGAGGTTTGCAAAGCGGCGGACTGGAGCTGCCGGTGGCTGCCTTACAACATGGGAGGAGAGGTGCCTATGAATGAAATGAATGCAGAAAGTAGAGCCAAGAGATAGGGACAAATAGATGGTCTGATGCTGCTGCAACTGCCTGGATCTAGCTGGTCCTGAAGCCACCTTTTTTTTTTTTTTTTTTTTTTTTGGAGACTGAGGCTCACTCTATCACCCAGGCTGGAGTACAGTGGTGTGATCTTGGCTCACTGCAACCTCCACCTCCCGGGTTCAAGCGATTCTCGTGCCTCAGCCTCTCGAGTAGCTGAGAATGCAGGTGCCTGCCACCACGCACCATGTTGGCCAGGCTGGTCTTGAACTCCTGACCTCAGGTGATCTACCCGCCTTGGCCTCCCAAAGTTCTGAGATTACAGGCTTGAGCCACCGCACTCAGCCAAAGCCAGTGTTCTTAACCTTACCTATTACACAAGTTTTCATGGACTTTGTTTTTCCTTTAGGTTTCTTTTTTTTTTCTTAAGCCAGTTTGAGTGAGGTTTCTGTCACTAGTAACCTAGTTAGTGAACATAGGAGACCTCTACCCATGAGCAAGGAGGAAGCACAAGAGGGAACAAAATAACAGCTTCAGGCAAGGGAGCCGGCCACACCACTCATTCTCCTGCAGGGAGCACCCCCCCAAAGGGGTTATGGGACATCTTCCCAGGAGGAGCCCCTGAAGCTACCTCCTAACACCAAACACACCCAGATGCACCAACACACCCCGCCAGTGGTTTGCCAAGTCTGCTGTTCTATATTTATTTGGAAACAGGGTCATACTCTGTCACCCAGGCTGGAGTGCAGTGGTGCGATCATAGCTCACTGCAGCCTTAAACTCCTGGGCTCAAATGATCCTCCCACCTCAGCCTCCTGAATAACTGGGACTACAGTTCACCACATCCAGCTCTGTTCTGTATTTAAAGAGACAAAAGAAATGTGACAGCCATGTACAATGAGCGACCATTAACAATAAGTTCACGGTGGCTCACGCCTGTAATCCCAGCACTTTGGGAAGCCGAGGCGGGCGGATCACCTGAGGTCAGGAGTTCAAGACCAGCCTGGCCAACATGGTAAAATCCTGTCTCTACTAAAAATACAAAAAAATTAGCCAGGCATGGTGGCAAGCGCCTGTAATCCCAGCTACTTGGGAGGCTGAGGCAGGACAATCGTTTGAACCAGGGAGGCAGAGGCTGCAGTGGGCCAAGATTGCTCCGTTGCACTCCAGCCTGGGCCACAGAGTGAAATTCCGTCTCACGAAACAAAAAATAAGTTAATAATGTAATCTAACATACAGTCCATACTCCAATAAGGGGCCAACTGGAGACATTTAGATATGGACTGTATAATAGATTATATTATTAAATTAATATAAATGTTCTCATGTGACATAATAGTATTGCAGTTAGGTTAGAGAATGACATTATTTGGGGTCAACATCTACTGAAGGATTTAGATGTGAAGTGCCATGACGTCTGCAGCTTACTTTCTCTACCTTACTGTCACTATAGAGGAAAAGAGAGAGAGAAAGAGAGAGTTAGAGAAAGAATACCTGGGGCAAAATGTGAAAAGTGGTGAATCTAGATGCATACAGGTGTTCATTGTACTAGTCTTCTAATTTTTGTGCAGGTTGGTTATTTTCTCTTTTTTTCTGAGACAGAGTTTCATTCTTGTCACCCAGGCTGGAGTGCAGTGGCACGAACCTGGCTCACTGCAACCTCTACCTCCCGGGTTTGAGAAATCCTCCTGCCTCAGCCCCCCAGTAGCTAGGATTACAGGCCTGCACCAGTATACCTGGCTAATTTTTGTATTTTTAGTAGAAACGGGGTTTAGATATGTTGGCCAGGCTGGTCTCGAACTCCTGACCTCAGATGATCCACCTGTCTCGGCCTCCCAGAGTGCTGGGATTTCAGGCATGAGTCACCACGCTCAGCCAATTTAATTTAATTTAATTTAAATAAAGGTCAGGTGGATGGTGAAGGATTCCCTGGCATAGTGAATGGGGTAGGAACCGAGGCAGAGGCCCAGATGAGATGGACCTTTCTTTCTTTTTCAGATGGGGTCTCGCTCTGTCACCCAGGCTGGGGTGCAGTGATGCGACCACTGCTACCTGCAGCCTCAACCTCCTGGGCTCGAGCAATCCTCCCACTTCAGCCTCCTTAGTAACTGAGACCACACCCAGCTAGTTTTTGTATATTTTGTAGAGATGGGGTTTTGCCAGGTTGCCCAAGCTGGTCTTAAACTCCTGGGCTCAAGCAATCTGCCCACCCTGGCCTCCCAAAGTGCTGGGATTACACGTGTGAGACACCACCTCAACCAACATGGTCCTTTCTATCATAAAGTTATTTCTCAGGTGGTGTGGGTAGGTGACAGAAACTGTCTGCAAGGTCAATCCTCTTCCCACTCAACTGCCAGATTCTAGGACTCCCAAGGGACCGAGTTCTTAGAACTTGACCCTGGGTTTGAGATTGGCAGAAAAAACCCCTGAACTAGCCCAAGGCAATTGGCTGGCTGGGCTCAATCAGCAAAGGAAATGCATTTGGGCTTTAAACTGTGGCTTCCCCAGGGACCCTCAGGGCAGAACCTGTATCTCAAGAACTGGGATAGGATGAAAATCTAAAGGACCCAAGCCATTAATGCAAATTCCTAAAATGTCAAGGATAGAAAAGAGCAGGCTGGATGCTAAACCAACCCTCCCATTTTATAGACGGGGAAACTGACCCAGAAAGGGTAACATTTTGCCCATGTGTTAACCTGGGGGTATATCCCACACGCAAGCCTCCTTCTCCTGCAGGGTACTGTTGCCACCTCCTCTCCAGTATTCCAGCGTGGCTCCGTGGCCCCTCTACCCCTATACTGCGGTTAAGTAAATCCTTGCTTCTGAGTGTCCAACTCATCCAGGTACCACAGACCCCATTCAATCTGGGCCTCCAGCAGGGGGATGGGCCCCAGCAAACCAGGGGCCTTCTCACCCACAGAGTTGTGGAGGCACAGGTACGTTCCACGGCCACAGACTCTATATACACAGCCCGAGAACATCAGGGAAAGAAAATGGGGAAGTAGGGTGGGAGGCAGGTGTTGAGAACCACTCAGCTCCACCCACAAAGCACACACCCAGATTCACATCCCAACTCCATGACTTCCTCACTGAAGACCTTGAATGAGTTTCCTAAACTCTCTGGGTCTCCATTTTCTCATCTGTAAAATGCAGAGAATAATGGTACCTGCTTCATAAGGTGGTTACAAAGCCTCAGGAAAACAGTGCAATGAAGCCTTAGCACACAGTCAATGCTTAATAACGGTGAGGCCAGACCCCCATCATCAGAGCTGCATGCCTCAGGGACGACGCCTGGGGAGGTGTCAAGGACACCAGGTCCCTGAGGAGGGAGCCAAGGCGACCAGAGAGCATCGGATGCAGCCCAGGAGTATCTGCTACGCGGCAGTGAATGCAGTGAGCTGCTGCAGAAGGAGAAATGCCTCACCCGGCAGAGGGAGGAGGCATCTTGGTGACTCAGGAGCCCCAAAGGTGGGGACTTGGCTGCCTCATCAATGCACCAGAAATGCAAGGGCTTATTTCTGAACTCTGAATTCTACTGGATCAATCTGTCTGTCCATCTTCATGTCAGTACCACACTATCTTAATTATCATAGCTTTGCAATACTTTTTTTTTTTTGAGTCTGTCTCACTGTGTCACCCAAGCTGCAGTACAATGGTGTGATCTCAGCTCACTGCAATCTCCACCTCCTGGGTTCAAGTGATTCTCCTACCTCAGCCTCCCAAGTAACTGGGACTACAGGTGTGCACCACCATGCCTGGCTAATTTTTATATTTTTAGTACAGTTGGGTTTTCACCACGTTGGCCAGGCTGGTCGCAAACTCCTGACCTCAAATGATCTATCTGCCTGCCTCAGCCTCCCAAAGTGCTGGGATTATATGCGTGAGCCACCACGCCCAGCCACAATACATTCTGAAATCAGAAAGAATGAGTCCACCAACTTTGTTCTTCTTTTTCAGGATTATCTTTGAACTTCTATGTGAATCTCAGGATCAGCTTATCAATGTCTGCGAAGAAGCTAGCTGGGATTTTGATGGCAACAGGTTTCTAGTTCCTGGTTCAACTGCTCCTGAGCTCCAGCTCTGCTTCCTCCCTTGGGCTCCCTGGGGCACCCTGCTTTCTTTCCCATAAATTCCATCTTTTGCTTAACCAGATGACACCGGGTTTTCATTTCTTGCAATCAAAGGAATCTTAAACAATAAAACTAGAAACACAGTGCTACACACTGTCCCAAGCCATCATCCCAATATCACCTTCCCAGATATCACCCAGAGACCCCACTGGGGTCCCAATCTCAACACTGGCCCATGCTCCCAGCTTTTCACTCTACCCTGTAACTGGTGCACTTCCAGGTTACAAATATTGTATTTACAAACAGACCCTCCCTGGATAAATGCTTTTGAGATTGAACTATATGTCCCCAAACAGCACCAAAAGAACACTCTTACCACTCTACACACCTTAGTAACTCTGCTTCATGCCTGGCATCTCACTCAGTATGCAAATATGCTCTAGAAAGCTCTAGGAAAGCCAGACATTATTGTGCCCAATGGACAAAAGATATAGAAACCTAAAGCCTGGAGAAGGCACGCATCTTGCCCTGGGTGACTTGCCCTGACAGCTCCAGATTGAATGGTGTCTGCACTGATGCACACACCATGCCAAGCCAGCACAGACATGGGGGTCCCACTGTCCTGCCCCATCTTTAAGAGCTGCTTTAGAGGCCACCTCCTGCAGGTAAGTCTTTCAGGACTGCTCCATGGTACTTCTGGTATCAGCTCTAAACTTTTTTTTTTTTTTTTTTTTTTGAGATGGAGTTTCACTCTTATTGCCCAGGCTGGAGTGCAGTGGCACGATCTCGGCTCACTGCAACCTCCGCCTCCCAGTTTCAAGCAAGTATCCTGCCTCAGTCTCCACAGTAGCTGGGATTACAGGTGCCCGCCACTGTGCCCGGCTAATTTTTTCTATTTTTAGTAGAGTCGGGGTTTCACCATGTTGGCCAGGCTAGTCTTGAATTCCTCACCTCAGGCAATCCGCCTGCCTCAGCCTCCCAAAGTGCTGGGATTACAGGCATGAGCCACCATGCCTGGCCTCCTGGCATCAGCTCAACAGACAAACTGAAAGCTCTGAAAGGGCAGGAACAGTCTGTCCTCCATCCCGGCCCTGCTAACTGCCCAGCCTCATCTTTCTGAGAAAAACCAACCAAAGTGGGAAGCCTCTTATTTTGACCCTTTTCTATGCCAACCCTTAAGACTGGCCGTACTTTCCCCAGGGACCTGCATCCAGGGGATACACAACCAGTGCTGGCAACTGAATGGCATGACAGAGGGAGACCAGGCAGGAAAAACCTTCTGCTGAGATGGGGGAATGACAACCCAGAGAAGCTGCCTCAGAAGGAGGGCAACTCATTGGAAAAATTTTCCATGTATCAGCTAATTCACATGTGCCGGGAGAATGTTTTGAGCTAGAGGACAATGCTTTTTTCCTCCTAGAATTTCCCTCCTTTTCAATTCACTCTATTGGAGCAGGTGGTTAGCCAGTACCCACTGCCCCAAGGGAGGGATGCAGCTGGAAGTCGGCTATACTTTGGTTAAGTCTCAAAGGAAAAAGGGGATCAGGATGCAGAAAAAACAGTTTGGCCGGAAACATAGAGGAGAAAGGAATGAAGGTGGTGAGCGGAGAGAGGTCAGAGGTTCTAGGAGAGTGCTGTGCCTGCTTAGGACCTCGGCAGATGGACCAAGAGACACACGGTAAACTGAGGCAGGCAATTCCCTGACCCTGAGTCTGGCATGGAAGCCTCAGAAAGCCCCAGGGCCAGGCTGCCCATGCTGACATACCTGGCAACAAATGACTTGATGAGCGGCTGAGACCACACACATGCACACACACACACCCTGGGGTGTTTAGTCAGGTCCTAGTAGGTGGGGAATGTCAGAAAGTCACTGACAGGATTGGGACTTCACATAAAAATTAAAGTGATAGGAAATACAATTATCTTTCTTTCTCTCTCTGTTTTTTTCTTGTTCCTGGGAAGTCGAGAGGATGTTTTTGTTTGGTTGGTTTTAGTTGGGATGTTCTTTTAAGAGCATCATATAATTATTTATATATAAATTATTAATGTTGGGAAGGGACAAGGAGCATACATTGCAGAGGGGGCGCGCACACAGGGATCGGGGAGGGTCAGGGGTAGCAAACGATGCTACGCAAAACAGCCACATCTAACAGATGAAATAATCACACCAACGGGGTGGGGTAGGGGCGGTGGCCACGGGGATTGGGCATGAGGGAGGAGAAAAGCAGGGGGACAAGAAGAGAGACCTGGTCCAAGATTCTGTGCGCTTTCTGTCCCTACCCTCGCCTCCTCCCCACCTCCGCACACCACACCAGGCCTTGGCCTTCTGTCTGTGTCTCCCTCACCCCCTCTCTCTGTCCAGCTTCGGAGGCCCTGCAACTGAGCAGCACCCTCTTGGCTCTGGGTGGCAGGCCAAGGGCAGGGTGGGGGGAGTGTGGGGGGTGCTCCAAGGTCCAATGTAGGAGCCATGGTGCTCTCTTGATCGCAGGTTCTACAGTGGCTTGTCGCCTTCCTTCTTCAGGTGACTGTAGTAGTCCTCCTGGGCAGGCAGCCGCACACTGTGCAGCAGGTGATGGGCATGCAGCCACTGCTGCTGTTCCAGTGCCAAGCGCTGCAGCTCAGCTGACTGTGCATGCATGGCCTGCAGCTGATGAGCTACTGACATCGGGGCAGAAAGGGAGGCCGGCAGGTCCCGGTAAGGGGCAGCAAAGAGCTAGTGACAAAGAACTTCGTTCTCGTGCAGAGGATGAGGAAGAAGGTGGTTAGAGAGAGTCCCAGCTGGGTAGGGGATCCGGGTCGGGTGAGATCCTGAGGCCAAGGGTTCAGTGAGACAGTGCACCGAGGCAGAGACTGCATGGATAGCATCTTGCTGGTGCAGGCAAAGGTGCAAGTAGAAGTGGGAGTGCTGGTGGTGATGGGGAGTCACACTGGGCATCTGCAGCTGAGCCAGTGGGTCATTGCCCAGGGCTGCCACTCTTTCTGCATGCTGTCTCTCAGCTGCCAGCTGCTAAGCATAGGACATGTCAGGCCACAGGGCTGTCCCAGCTGCCCGCACTAGACGTTCTGGCTCCAGGGGCCCCAGGCTCAGATGAACCCCAGGCTCGGATGAAAAAGGAAAGGGTGCAGGCCAGGTGGGCCAGGCTGCAGAGCCAGGCCCCCATGTCAGGGAAAGTGATCCAAGTCCGGCCCAGGGACCCCGTGTAGGGGTTCCAGCTCTAGGCTGCACCTCAAAGCCAGGCTTGAGGCAGTCATGGAGATCTCATTCATGGGCTTCCTGTTTCCTCTCCCAGGCAGCTGGATCACTGCTGTACAGGGCCAGGACGCTGTAACCCAGGAGCCCCAGGTCCACTGGCCCCAGAGTAACGTAGAATGGATGGTTGTGATTGCCAGGAGACATGACATGAGGCTGGGCATATTCACTGAGTGTGCGGGGCTGGAGTGTCAGGACCCAGGTAGGGGGGCACTGTAGCCACTGCACTGCCTGGTTCAAATGGAGGACAATGGGGCACTGGGCCCAGAGACAGGCACTCCACCGGAGCACAACTTCACGCTGTGCCAACTCCTGTGTCAACTTCACGCTGCGTTCGAGCTCGCGCTCTTTCTCACGCTCGTGCTCTTTCTCGCGTTCCTGCAGGCAGGCGCTCTTTCTTCGTGGGCGCTGCTTGGCCTCGCCACCACACCTTCTCCACCAGGTCTGTCTGCTTCTCGGCCAGCTTGGAGCCCTCCAGCAGCATGAAGTACAGGTCACTGTGCATGCACGAGTTGAAGCCGCGATCCAGGTGTTTGTTGAACCTGGCAGGCTGACTGGCATGCCTGGGCACATCTACCACCTTGGGAGGGGGCGAGGGGCTGCGGGCTGGGGGCACTGGGCTCTCATACTCCTCAGCCAGCTCCTGTTTGATCTGCATGGTGCTCAGGGGAGGCCCTGAGGCAGGGGCCACAGGTGGTGGTGGCAGAGATGGCAGGCCTGAGGGCTCCACAGGTGGCAGGGGCCCAGGTCCCACGATGGGCGAGCCCAGGTTGAAGGTCCCTGGGCCTGCAGGTAGTGAGGTGCCTCAATAGCCCGGTGGGGTCCCCGTTTGGGAGGAGGCAGGCAACCCAGGCTTGTATCCGGATGGGGTGGCTGTCTTGTAGGCCCATGGGGACGGGGCTCTCTTTCCGTACAGTGGGGGCACAGGTAGGGAGGCCGTTTTGTATCCTGCAGCCAAGGAAGCCACGGTGGCAATAACAGTGGAAAAGGTAGCTGAAGAAGCAGTAACCATAGGCACCGGTGGGAAGGGGTAGGGCGCCCCTTGAAGGCCCTGGGAAGGGGAGGGGTGTGAACATGGGTAGGACCCTTGAGAAGTGGAAGATGAAGAGTTGGAAAAGGAAGAGACTGGTGGGCCACCGGGGCCTGCTTGGCTATAGGACACCTAGCTGTGAGGTGGGGCAGGTGTGCTGGCCCTAGTGGGTCGGGCCTCAGAGACCCCAGGGAGGCAGACATGGCATAAGGGTGTGAGTGCTGGGAACTACCGCCCTCCAGGGGGTGGGGAAATGCTCCAGGAGGAGGGGCCCAGAGCTTCTGTGCTGCTGGTGCTGCTGTTGCTGTTGTTGCTGGTGGTGATGGTGATGTGTTGAGGCTGGTGGGTGGGCAGTGGACTGGGCCCCAGTAGAGGGAGGGAAGGGGCCTGGATGGGCATTGCTGTTGGCTAAGAGGCGGCCATAGGAAGGAGGTGGTGGGGGACCTTGGCTCCACACAGCCTAGGACGGGAGAGAAGGCTGAGTATACTTGGGGGGCTGATTGGAGACAGAGAGGCTTGTTGGAGGAGGGGAAGAATGGGGGTAACCGGGCAATGCCTAGGAAGCTGGGTACGGGGAGGAAGAGGAGGAAGAACTGGAAGAGGAGGCTGCTGCAGGGCTACTACTAGAAGATGAATAAGAAAACCTCATGGTGGCAGCTGGGGCAGAAGAGGAGGAAGCAGGAGGCAGAGAGTGGGGTGAAGGAGCCAGAGTCGGGCCCTTCTCTGGGCCAGGAGGAAGTCCACCCATACCCTGCCCCATGGTATGGGGAGAGGGCAGATGACCAGGTAGTGGTTGGGCCCCCAGGCCAGGGGGAAAGGCTGATGTATTGTTGTGGGGTCTCAGGGCAGGTAGGGGAGGCAAGCTCGGGGTCACATGGGGGAAGCTGGCTGGTGGTGGAGCAGAAGGTAGGTTCCCACTACCCACTGCAGTGGTAGGCGGCTTTGCTGGCGGAGTACTCCCACTGTCAGCATCTCCTCTTGTGGAAGGGTCATGACCACCACTGTCATCAGCACTGCCACCAGCACTGATGCTGCCTTTGTCACATCACTACTCGTGCCACTATCACTGTCGATGTCACCAATGCTATCATCAGCGTCGCCATCACTATCAGCTTCACTAAAATTGCCACTAGCTCCAGGATGCTGGAAACCCTGGAGACTCTTTCCAGCACCCTTGTCTGACCAGCTCAGCTATGCCTCAAGCTTCCTACACGCACAACTTGGGCAAGGCAGGGCAGGGCCGGGGCCGGAGGGGGGGGGGGGGGGAAGGGGGGAGGGGAGGGGAGGGGAGGAGAGGAGAGGAGTCGGACACAGAGCTGGGCCAAACCACAAATCACCCTAAGGCTCTGAGCTAAGGGCGGGGTCCTTTCACTCTGAGTAAACTCCCAGCACCTTCTGATCTCAGTTCCAACAGCAAAGCAAGTGGCACCCCGAGGGGCCTGGCCCACATCTCTCCCAGTTTCTTCCTCACATGCCCTCTTGAGTCCCTTCCTTGGGACTTCCACTACTGGTCCCTGAGAGTCTCACCCTGGAATCCCTACCCGCTTTGGGATGCAGACCCTCCTCTTCCCCCATTTAACCCACAGACCCCCAGATCTGAGCAGGACTCAGAGCCCCAGCCTCTGCTCTAATGCGTGTAACCCAGAGCCGCCCAGTGGCAACCCCTAACAGTAGGTACTTAGGTTTTACATTTTCTCAAGGAATCTCTTAATTCTTACAACAGCTCTCTGTTGTGGGTAAGGCAGAAATCCCCCACTGACACATGGGGAAACTGAGATCCAGAGAGAGGAAGTGTCCCATTCCAGTTCCTCAATGGTCAAGGTGGAGTCAGCGGTGGAACCTGGGCTCCTGGGCATGGACCTCTGAGCTCTGTCTGGTCAGCCCTGCCCACCACAACGTCCACAGGCACCACGGTCACAGCAGCCCCGGTCCACGAACCATGCCCTAACCTTCCATGCCCGGAAGGCCCTGCCACCCCTTCAACCTCAATGGGCCCCAAACAGACAACTGCTGTGTACAAAAGACCTCAATGAGTCCAGTCCACAAGCATCGACTGAGCCTGTGTGACATCCCAGGCTTCCACATGAATGTGATGGGGCAGGACCTGCCCTCCTGGAACCCACAGTCCAGTGGACACTGAGTCAGCACATGGGGACCTCTGGGACATCCTAGGGCTCTTCCTCCACCTTCGGCTTTGCCTTGAAGGCAGCCCTGGCCAGCCACACTGCTGTCTTACCCCTCACCTGCCCAGATTCAAACCTCAGGCCCGGCTTTGCCTTGGACTCTGGAGCAGTGGGTCTCAACACAGTGGGGCTTCACATGGAATGAAGCTAGGCTCAGACCCGGACCCATCCTCAGGGAGCTTTGTGAAGACAAGCCTTTCATCTGCTCCACACCTCCCAGAGAAAGGTGGGCCTTGGAGGGCACAGTCTCATTGCTGTGTCCTGCCCTGCACGGCTCCCAGCCCAGACACATGCACCCCTCCCAACCAGAAGCCAACTCCTCCGCTGCCTCCCAGACACTGGCCCCTACCTTCGGGGCAGCAGCTCCCAGGCCCAGGCATCAGGGAGGGCCCGAGATCAGACACAAGCCACACTGTGCCATCTTCTCATCCGCACCAACCTGTCTGCCAAATATACGGTGCCCATGGTCCCTCCCTGCCAGAGGATGGATGGCAAAGTGCTTTTGAAGAGGAGGAAGGAGGAAATAAAAAGCCACACACACTTGGAAGCAAAAAATTACTGAGGAACACAGCCCCTCTCTCCCTCGCCCTTTGTGCCATCCCCATTAGTCCACCATTTTCCACACCGGGCCACCCCTGGCCACCTCCCTTAGAACCCTCTCCCAGTCTGACAATGCCCCCAGCCCAGGAGCTGAAAGGAAACCGATCATGAAAACCACCAGACTCTGTTCGCCAGCTGCGGAGAAACTGCCAGTGCTGGGAACCAGAGACAAACCTTTGGCTTCCATGTGCCTACTTTCTGTCCCCCGGGGAGGAAAGATCACATTCCTTGTCCCAGACAGAAGCTCAGAGGCAAGAGTGGCCAGAAGGACAGACAGGAGGCTGGGGACAGATGAAGCTGCTCAGGCTAGGACACAGCTAGGGTGGACTGCCTGGGGTGCAGGTGGGAGACCTCCTCTCACAACCCACCCCCAAGAGAGCGGGCAGACCAGACGTCTAGCAGGTCACAGACTCCCCCACCACAAGGCCACACCTATGGCATAGACTAGGAGCATCACACATGCATACACACAGACATGAGCACACACAGATGCAGAAGGCCAGAGGTGCAGACAGGCAGCTGCTCAGACACAGTGCATGGGTGTCCACATGCATACACCTCACACGTGGTCACAGACTGGCAGTCACAGCCACATACACAGGCCTGCACACACAGGCTCAGACACACACACACACACACACGCACACACACGCACACGAGAACCTGCGGACACACAGACACACACATTTAACTGCAGTCACACAAGGTGCAGACCTCTGGGATTTGCCAGCAGATCGTGCCCAGGGACAGTGGGGGAAGGCTTACAGTCTCTGATGTCCCGACCAGGATCCTGCATCTCGACTTACCAGGGCATCGGCAGACCCAGCTCTCAGGCACAGCCCGAGCTCCTCTGTTCCCCTGGCCACCAATGCACTTAACGAGACTTCACTTCTAAGTTCTCTCCCATTATTCGACCACTCTCCCGCCTGGCACCCACCATCCGAAGCCCCC
Organism: Gorilla gorilla gorilla; assembly: GCF_029281585.2. NCBI lineage: Eukaryota > Metazoa > Chordata > Mammalia > Primates > Hominidae > Gorilla > Gorilla gorilla. The sequence continues at coordinate 23,386,519 of NC_086018.1, read as the reverse complement.
AAAGGAGACGCTGTGCTTCTGGCCAAACATGGTTGTGGCTGCAGAACCCTGGGTCCCAGCGATGTCCCCGGGGCTGTCCGCAAGAGGGCCATGGTACAGCGGGGTGTCCGGCATGGCACCTCCCTCTTCACCTGCCCCAACCTGAGCTTCCTGTGGGTGAGGCTGCAGGGCTGGGAGGTGTGTCCTGCATTCCAGGAGGCATCAAGATAGGCCGAGGAGGTTGTGGAAGGCAGCTTCCCCACACCCAGAGGAACTCACAGCTGTAGAAACGGCTCAGATGGCAGACTGCTCCACAGCCCCAGTTAGCAGCCCGGCCCACACAGCCCCAGCTTCCTGGGACCCAAAGGCACCCCAAGGATTCCCGCAGCCATGCCCAGGAGTGACAGAAAAATCCAGCTGGAAGCCTCAAGGGCGCCTGAGCACTGGGGCCCTTCACACCCACTCCCGAGGGCTGCCTGAGACAGGAACCTTTGCCTGCCTGCTCCACCATGGCTCGGCACATGCCAGGAACCAGCCACACACGTCATTCCACTAGCACACATGGATGTAAGGGTACATGCACACGTGTGGGCACAGGGGCACATGGGACGCACACATGGGCACACACATGCACAGGACACCCAGGTACACACATATATCTGCATGCGGACATACATATCATTAGACACCTGTACACACCTAAGCACAGCGCTGCACACTCGTGCATAATGCACACTCACATGCGACTGCGTATAGGCTTCAACAGAGACACCTGCACACACTGCTCATATACTGACAAATCCCCACTGGACACACGCACAGAATGCAGGCTTGTGCTCACAGGCACTCATCAACATACTCACACTGCACGCACACTGCAAGGGGCATTCGCATGTACACAAACACAGGCACAGATCTGTACCTGTCAGCCCCACCCCCCCCAAGTGTCTACACAGAGGTCAGAGCAGTGCCATGCTTCACACTGGCAGTGTGGGGTGGGTGAGTGGTACCCATGTGCGGGTGTATTTGTCTTCCCAGCTGAACCGCAGGGCTCGTCCTCATCTCTACATGCTTGGGTACTAGTCCTCACGCCAACAGGGCTAGCGTGTCCTGCCTCATACCACAGGGCTAGTGCTCATCTCTGCATGCACTGGTGCTGGCCACGCCTAGTACACAGCAGGCACTTACTAATGGCAGCCTCTCAAAGGGATGTGGCCCATACACTACAACAGACACTGGGATGGGTGGGCACAGATAGGGACCCAGGCCCTGCCTACTCTCAGGCAGTGGAGAAAGGGAAAAAAACGGCCCAGCTGGTGCCATTGGCCTCTCTCCCGCCAACCCTCCCTGAAGTTTCCTCTCTGGGGCCTGCTACCACTGTGAAGGTCCCAGACTCTGTGCTGAGGTGCCAGGGGCCAACCCCAGGTTGTGGACCAAGGACACAAGGATTTCTGTTTTCTTGACTCCTTCACACCAGGGGATACCACAGGGGCCTCAAACCCCTGGGAGTACAGGCGTGGGAGCAGCTTCAGGGTCCTGGGCCAGTGCAGGGCTGGGGGCTGACTCTTCCTCCAAAGCAAGTAGCCCCCAGCAGGAGCCTGGAGGCTTCCCCCCACCCTCACTTCTGCCCCAGGGAAGTTAGGATTGTGGGGTTCATGCTCCGGGGTGGCTTCAGGCCGCTGGCTTCCCACTGGATGGCCACTCCAGAGTGCCACAAGTGCCTCTCACCCCAGTGGCACCCACCCACAGCCAGGAAATGCTGGTGGACACCTTGGGTCCTGCCTGCCCTGCCTCCATCTGGCCTCCTTCTGAGAAGAACACCTCTGCACTCAATCTGCCTCCAGGGTCAGAAGTGGGCACCTGACCAAGCCTGGCCAACCAGGGCATCTCATCTGCTCCTGGCTGCGGGGACTGGTTCAGGAGACCTAAGTCAACCCAACAAGATACCTTGCCAGGAGGCTTCCCCTGCTAAAGCACGAGATGAAAGCCTAGGGCATTCGAGAGTACAGGAAAATGAAACTCCCCTGCAGGAAAGCAGGGAAGAGAACTGACAAACATAGGAAAAGAGGAGAAAGATAGCGTCTTTGTTTTCTTGAGAAGAGTCCCTCTCTGTCACCCAGCCTGGAGTGCAGTGGCATGATCTTGGCTCACTGCAACTTCCACCTCCCAGGTTCAAGCGATTCTCCTGCCTCAGCCTCCCAAGTAGGTGGGATTACAGGCGCCTATCACCACGCCTGGCTAATTTTTGTATTTTTAGTAGAGACGGGGTTTCGCCATGTTGGCCAGGCTAGTCGAACTCCTGACCTCAGGTGATCCACCCATCTCAGCCTCCCAAAGTGCTGGGATTACAGGAGTGAGTTACGGTGCCCGGCCTCTATGGGCTTTTGAGGCAGGTAGAGCCAAGAAAGCTGGCTGGGCTCAGAGGAGAGGGCAGTCCAGGCTCCTGTCAGCAGCAGCCCCTCCACTATGTCCCCTGGCCCTTGGGGCAGGACGGGGGGAAGGGACAATGTGGTTTCCTCTGCTTGGGCAGCTCAGGCCTCATAGCCACCGGTGGGAGCTGAAAGATGAGACAAGCTCCTTTCCCAGGCATGGGGATGAGGCAGTTACAGGAAGTTCAGAAAACAGATGTCTTGAGAGAAGCAGGCGCTAGGTGGTCTGACCCAGATCCTCCCCTCTCCAAACAGTACCCATCCGGCCCCAGTACTAATCCCCTGGAGCTCAGCTCTCATCCCAGCTCCACCTCTAAGTCACTGAGGGCAGGCCATCTACTCTTTTGAAACTTCAGTCTTCATCCAAGGGGAGACTTAGATTGACTTCTGTTTCTTTCATAAATCACATGAAGATAAAGGATGATGGAGAGGCCGGGGGTGTGGCTCACGTCTGTAATCCCAACACTTTGGGATGCCAAGGCAGGCGAATCACTTGAGGTCAGGAGTTGGAGAACAGCCTGGCCAACATGGTGAAACCCCATCTCTACTAAAAAGACAAATATCAGCCAGGCGTGGTGGCAGGCACCTGTAATCCTCGTTACTCAGGAGGCTGAGGCAAGAGAATTGCTTGAACCCGGGAGGCGGAGGTTGCACTGAGCTGAGATAACGTTACTGCACCACAGCCTGGGCGACAGAGGGAGAATTCGTCTCAAAAAAAAAAAAAAAAAAAAAAAAAGAATGATGGAGAAAGACACTGGTCTCCAGGGAAACAGGGCACAGTGGGCATTCAGAGCCAGCAACCCCACATCAGTTAGGAATTCATGCCTCAGGTTTAAGAAAAACACAGCATCTAGTATCTGCACAGTGATTTATGGTTCACAGATCACTGCCCACCTGCATTATCTCAAGAGCCTGACTGAATTTCCCATTGCACAAGTGCTGAAAAGCAAGATGATTGCAGATTGCAATAATAGGACTTGTGAAAACTGAGTTCCAAGAGCAGGGCCCAGACATATACCACGATTGCATAATTTCTTCTTTTTTTTTTTTCTTTTACATGGAGTCTCACTCTGTTGCCCAGGCTGGAGTGCACTGGTGCAATCTCAGCTCACTGCAGCCTCCACCTCCCGAATTCAAGCAATTCTCCTGCCTCAGCCTCCTGAGTAGCTGGGACTACCGGTACGTACCACCACGCCTGGGTAATTTTTTGTATTTTTAGTAGAGATGGGGTTTCACCATGTTGGCCAGGCTGGTCTTGAACTCCTGACTTCTGGTGATCTGCCCACCTCAGTTTCCCAAAATGACTGCACAATTTATTTTTATCTGTTTAGTAAGGCCCTTCTACCATGAGAGTTGCTAGGAATACATGTCTATGAACTGAAGAAGCTACAAATTTTACTACAATTGAAAATTTTAAATAATAACAAGGTATCACTTTTACCCATTAGATAAAGTTTTTAAAAAATTGGTAATGTCAGGTGCAGTGGCTCATGCCTATAATCCTGGCACTTTGGGAGACCGAGGCAGGTGGACCACTTGAGCTCAGGAGTTCGAGATCAGTCTGGACAACATGATGGAACCCCCATCTCTACAAAAAATACAAAAATTAGTGGGGCATGATGGCAGGCACCTGTAGTCCCAGCTACTTGGGAGGCTGAGGTGGGAAGATCACTTGAGCCCAGGAAGCAGAAATTACGGTGAGCCATGTTTGTGCTACTGCGCTCCAGCGTGGGTGACACACAGCAGACCCCGTCTCAAAGAAAAGAAAAGAAATGAAAAAGCCGGGTACAGTGGCTCACGCCTGTAATCACAGCATTTTGGGAGGCCAAGGTGGACGGATTACTTGAGATCAGGAGTTCAAGACCAGCCTGGCCAACATGGTGAAACCATGTCTATCAAAAATACAAAAAAATTTGCCGAGTATTGTGGCGTGCGCCTGTAATCCTAGCTACTCAGGAGGCTGAGGCAGGATTGCTCGAACCCAGGAGGTGGAGATTGCAGTGAGCTGAGATCACGCCACTGCACTCCAGCCTGAACAACAGAGCAAGACTCCATCTCAAAAAAAAAAAAAAAATTTGATAATGGTGTAAAGGTAGAAGAAAACGAGCATCCCACTAATGTGTAGGTATTTGGCAGTATCTCTGTGCTGGTTAATTTTACATGTCAATTTGACTGGGCTAGGGGATGTCTCCATAGCTGATAAAACATTATTTCTGGGTATGTCTGTGAGTTGTTTCTGGAAGAGATTAACCTTTGAATTGGTAGACTAAAGAAGATGCCCCTTTACCAATGTGGGCAGACATCAACCAATCCACTGAAGGCTTGGGGCTTGAATAGACCAAAAAGGTGGAGGAAAGGAAAGCTCATTTTCTGCCTTAGCTGAGACACCCTTCTTCTCCTGCCCTCAGCTATCAGCGTTCCTGGTTCTTGTGCCTTAGGACTTGGACTAGAACTACACCACCAGCTTTCCTGGATCCCCAGCTAACAGATAGCAAACCGTGGGACTTCTTGGCCTCCAAAATTGCATGAACCTGGCCAGGCACAGTGGCTCACGCCTGGCTGGGCTCAGTAATCCCAGCACTTCGGGAGGCCGAGACGGGTGAATCACTTGAGGTCAGGAGTTCAAGACCAACCTGATCAACATGGTGAAAGCCCCGTCTCTACTAAAGATAGAAAAAAATTAGCTGGGCCTGGTGTGGGTGCCTGTAATCCCAGCTACTCGGGAGGCTGAGGCAGGAGAATCGCTTGAACCAGGGAGACAGAGGTTGCAGTGAGCTGAGATTGTGCCACTGCACACCTGCCGGGGAGACAAAGCCAGACTCTGTCTCAAAATAAAGAAACCTACAAAACTGCATGAACCAATCCCTCATAATAAATCTAAACACACACACACACACCTATATACATATGTATACATCTCCTATTAGTTCTATTTGTTGACAGAACTCTGACTAATACACTCTATCAAAATTAAGTGCACATACCCTTTGTGTCAACAATTTTGTTTTTAAAAATTTATTGCACAGGTTAACTCATACAAGTTAACAAGATCTATGGATACAGATGTTAATCATTTCATTGTAATAGCAAATTCAAAACATAATCTATGCTGGGTGTGGTGGCTCATGCCTGTAATCCCAGCACTTTGGGAGGCCAAGGTGGGCAGATCACCTGAGGTCAGGAGTTCAAGACCAGCCTGACCAACATGGTAAAACCCTGTCTCTACTGAAAATACAAAAATTAGCCAGGCGTGGTGGCGTGCACATGTAATCCCAGCTACTCAGGAGGCTGAGGCAAGAGAATTGCTGGAACTTGGGAGGCAGAGGTTGCAGTGAGCCGAGATCACGCCACTGCACTGTAGCCTGGGCAACAGAGCAAGACTCTGTCTGAAAAAAAAAAAAACATCATCATCATCATCATCTAAATGATCACCAACTGAGGATTAACTACACTGCAGAATAAGCATACAATGGAATACTACGTAGCCCCTGAAAACAATGGGGTAGCACTTAATATATGTTAATATATGAAGATACCCTAAAAATTCAAGTTTAAAAAAATAGGCATAGTGTGTAGTGGCACATACCTGCAATCCCAGCACTCTGGGAGGCCGAGGCAGGAGGACTGTTTGAGCCCAGGAGTTTGAGACCAGTCTCGGCAACATAGTAAGACCCCATCTGTACAAAAAATTTTAAATTAGTCAGGCATGGTGCTGTACGCATGTAGTCCCAGCTACCTGGGAGGCTGATGTGGAAGGATCACTTAAGCCCAGGGGGCTGCAGTAAGCTATGATTGCGCCGCTGCACTCTAGCCTGGGCGACAGAGTGAGACACTGTCTCAAAAAAACCAAACCAAACCAAAACAAAAAAGGCCGGCATGGTGGCTCACACCTATAATCCCAGCACTTTGGGAGGCCAAGGTGGGCAGATCACCTGAGGTCAGGAGTTCGAGACCAGCCTGGCCAAGATGGTGAAACCCGTCTTCTACTAAAAACTACAAAAATTAGCCGGGCGTGGTGGCGGGTGCCTGTAATCTCAGTTACTCGAGAGGCTGGGGTTGAAGAATAGCTTGAACCCTGGAGGCAGAGGTTGCAGTGAGCAGAGATCGTGCCACTGCACTCCAGCCTGGGTAACAGAGTGAGACTCTGTCTCAAAAATAAATAAATAAATAAAAGTTAAAAAAAAAAAAAAAAAAAGAAAGAAAGAAAGGCTTGGATGCTGGGGGCTGGCTGGGGGCTGTCCGAAGGCGCTTCTCACTCAAGGAGATCACACAGCCAACTCTTTGCCCACACCTATGCAGCTGGGTCACTCCAGCCCTCCCCTACTAAGGTAGGGCACCTGGCACCTCACAGGACAGGGCAGAAGGTGGGCGTTCGCGCCCTATGCAGGCAAGCTTGGGTGGTGCAAGGAGGAAAGGGAGCATCTTCTTGGGCTTATATGTAGGATGGCAACCATGTTACCCTCTGGTAAAAGGGTCTGAGGGAAGGGGGAAAGCCTCGTTGTTGCAACATACAAGCAACCACCACCTGGTGTCAGAACACCCAGACTCCAGCCTCAGTTCTGACATTAAATGTAGCTGTGGGGAAACCACTTAAACTCCTTCCACCTCAGGTTTTTCATCTGTGAAGAGTAACTTCAGGCCAGGTGCGGTGGCTCACACCTGTAATCCCAGCACTTTGGGAGGCCGAGGAAGGTGGATCACGATGTCGGGAGTTCAAGACCTGCCTGACCAACATGGCGAAACCTCGTCTCTACTAAAGATACAAAAATTAGCTAGGCATGGTGGTGGGCACCTCTAATCCCAGCTACTTGGGAGGCTGAGGGAGGAGAATTGCTTGAAACCAGCCGGGCACGGTGGCTCACGCCTGTAATCCCAGCACTTTGGGAGGCCAAGGCGGGTGGATCATGAGGTCAAGAGATCGAGACCATCCTGGCTAACACAGTGAAAACTTTTCTCTACTAAAAATACAAAAAATTAGCCAGGTGCGGTATCGGGTGCCTGTAGTCCCAGCTACTCAGGAGACTGAGGCAGGAGAATGGCATGAACCTGGGAGGCAGAGCTTGCAGTGAGCCAAGATCACACCACTGCACTGCAGCCTGGGTGACAAGGTGAGATTCCGTCTCAAAAAGAAAAAAAAATTGCTTGAACCTGGGAGGCAGAGGTTGCAGTGAGCCAAGATCACACCACTGTACTCCAGCCTGGGTGACAAGAGCAAAACTCTGTCTCAAAAAAATGAAAATAAAAAAACCAGACACAGTGGCTCACGCCTGTAATCCCAGCATTTTGGGAGGCCGAGGCAGGTGGATTGTCTGAGGTCAGGAGTTTGAAACCAGCCTGGCTAACATGGTGAAACCCCGTCTCTACTAAAAATACAAAAATTAGCCAGATGTGGTGGGGAGTGCTTATAATTCCAGCTACTTGGGAGGCTGAGGGAGAGACAGGAGAATTGCTTGAACCTGGGAGGCAGAGGTGGCAGTGAGCTGAGATTGCGCCACTTCACTCCAGCCTGGGCGACAGAGCAAGACTCCGTCACCAAAAAAAAAAAAAAAAAGATGTCATACTTTTTATTTCTTTTCATCCTCACCATACCACAGTCTCCCTCCTGCTGAGTAACTGGAGCCTCAGAGAGGTTAAGAGACTTGTCCAAGGTCACAGAGCTGGAAGGTGACAGCAGAATTCAAAACCAGAGCCTCACTTTGAGCCCTTCTGCCGTTTCTTCAGGGAAGGCTCACGGCAAAGCAGGCCCTAAATGAGGGCTGCGACAGACGGGAGATGCTGCCAGGCTGGGCTGGAGCAAACCCCCAGATTCTTCCTGGACCCCCTCCCAACGCCCTGCTCAGGAGCAGCCCCAACCTGGGCCGCAGGGAGCAAACCCTGAGATTCCTCCCCGAGGCTAGCAAGCGAGGCAGGGGGATGATGCCTCAGGCAGATGAACAGTGACTCAGGTGGAAGCAGGAGGCAGGGATGGGGAGAGGCGGAGAGCTCCCTCAGCTCAAACACAGCATGTTGAGGGCTCGCTATCCTGATGTTCCCTGGATAAAGATGGGGTTCACCCCAGCCCCAGGCCCAGAGCAATTCTGTCTGAGCCCCAGCCTCGTGGTATCTCCATCAGCAACACTTGTCCCAGGCCCCTTGAAGGGAGCAGGGCTGACCTGGAATGAGATAATAAACTGGGACAGAAAAGGCCTTTTCCATTCAAGTTCTCCCTTCTCTCCTCATTACAAGCCCCATTCTCAGCAGGGCTCTGCACAGTAAGATGCCTCCTGGATTACATGACAGTGGGTGGGGATCTGGGGACAGACCCTGTCATTTGGGGAGACCCAAGCCTCACCTGTGGCCAGGAGATCAATGGGCGAAAGTGTAGTTGCTGCTAAAAGAATCAACTGCTGGCCAGGCATGGTAGCTCATGCCTATAATGCCAGCACTTTGGGAGGCCAAGGCGGGCAATTACTTGAGGTCAGGAGTTCCAGACCAGCCTGGCCAATACGGCAAAAGCCTGTCTCTACTAAAACTACACAAATTAGCCAGGAATGGTGGCGGGCGCCTGCAATCCCAGCTACTTGGGAGGCTGAGGTAGGAGAATTGCTTGAACGCAGGAGGTGGAGGTTGCGGTGAGCTGAGATCGCGCCACTGCACTCCAGCCTGGGTGACAGAGTGAGACTCCATCTCTAAATAAATAAAACAAAATAAAAAGTGAAATAGCTTCCACCTGGCTCTCTTTCTGGGCATGCTTGTGCCTTAGCTCAGCCACCATGCTGGGAGGAAGCTCAATCTAGCATGTGGAGATAGCACATAGAGAGGCCCATGTGCAGAGGAACTGACCCAAAGCCAACAGCCAGCAACAAACGCCAGATGTGTAAGCAACTGAGCTGAGCCTTCAGATGACTTCAGCCTCTAGACCTTGAACCATTCCAGACAATGCTGAGCGGAGAAACGTTATTCCCACTGAATCCTGCCCACATTGCAGATTCATGGGCAAAATCAATGTCACCATTGTCTTAAGCCATAAGCTTTTGGTGGTTTATTAAGCAGCATTAGATAACCAGAACTCTAGCAGGGCCAGAATCTGAACCAAGCAAGCTGGCTCCAGAGCCTGTGCTCCTGCCACTCTGCAATGGTCCCTGCTGTATAAGACAGTACATACGAGGGATTTCAAGCTTAGGTCTGGAGTCAGACTTCTCTTTATTCATTAATTCATTCATTCATCAAATGTTTATTGCATCCCTACTGTATTCCAAGCTGTCTGCTAGTCCTAAGAATATTTTAGTGAACAAGACAGACAAATCCCTGCTGTAGGTGGGGAAGAGGCAGTTAGGAAGTAGAGGATAAAAGAGGGCTACGGCTACCTTTATGCAGGTATTTACAATTGGGTGATCTGATCCAAATGGGACCAGATGGCTAGGGAATGCTGTGTAGAGGGGGTGATCTGGGACGGCCTTTCTGAGAGGGAGACTGCCAAGATGAGATGGACACAGCTTTGTGAAGAGTGGAGGAAACAGCAGAGGAACAGGTCTGGGTTCAGAACCCGGCTCCATCACTAATTAGCTGCGTGACCTTGTTGAAATCACCCAGGCTCTCTGAGCCTCTAGATCCTCAAAAAATCAGAAAACTTCCTCATAAAATTGGGATGCTTTTTTTTTTTTTTTGAGACAAGAGTCTCACTCTGTCACCCAGGCTGCAGTGCAATGGCATTATCTTGGCTCATTGCAACCTCCGCCTTCTGGGTTCAAGCGATTCTCCTACCTCAGCCTCCGGAATAGCTGGGATTACAAGTGCATGTGACCATGCCCGGCTAATTTTTTGTATTTTTAGTAGAGACGGGGTTTCACCATGTTGGCCACGCTGGTCTCGAACTCCTGACCTCAGGTGATCTGCCCATCTCAGCCTCCCAAAGTGCTGGGATTACAGGCATGAGCCACCATGTCTGGCCAGGAATGCTTTTCGAACCCACCTAATAGGACTACTATCCCCTGAAATGGGATTGTTCTGAGGAGTAAATGAGCTGATTACATGTACAGTGAGTAGTCCAGGGCCTGGTGCAGGAAGAGCTCCATAAATACCAATGATTATGGTGAGATGAATTATCCTAAGGCCAAGGCCCCCCAGTGGATGCCCAGAGCCCCAGAGACCACCCTGCTCCCCGTCGGAAACTGTGCCAACCAAGGCTACTGGGGAAGAGTGTATGAATAGCCAGGTAAGGGAGCCTTCTCACAGCTGCACTTGGTGCCCAAGCCACTGAGGGCGGGTCAGGTGGAAGGGGGGCAGGAGCACACACTTCCCTGCAGCATGGTGACACACACGCCACTTCTGCCCACCCCCTGCAGCCATCCCTGACTCATCTCCTCAACCCGGAGCTTGAGCCCATCATCCTCAGCTCAGACATGGGAGGACGGGGCTAGAGGTTGGACTTGCCATCCCTCTCCAGGCCCTGCCCAGAAGGCAGTGGGTGCCCAAACAGCCAGAGGGGCAGAAGCAACTTCCTCAGGCAGAGGGAGGAACAGGGTGAGGAAGCCTGGAGATGGCAGAACAGGGCATGGCAGAAGACACAAGAGAGCCTCAGTGGGGACAGGAAGTCCTGCAGGGAAAAAGTACCACCTGCCATCCAGATGGGCACAATCTCGAGAACCCTGAAGAGCACCTACTAGGTGGCTGGCACCCATATCCAAAGACAAGTACCCATGAACAAGCTAGAGCACCCAACAGTGCACACACAGAGACATGCTCAGAAGAACCACATGTAGCCACCCAGAGATGTCCAGACACAGGAATCCAGCAACAACCTATCTGGGGCCACACGTGCACGCCAAGCACAGATGCGTACACGTGCACAGGCACACCTCAATCTTGCTGCCTGTCACTCCCTGTCTCTCCCCTCTTTCTCTTGCTCACTGCCAGCCATCTAATCAGCAGGGCCCTGGCTGTGCCAGGGTCTTCCCAGGTGACCACTCCCATGTGCTGACCCAGGCCTGGGAGAGCCCAGCAGCAGCCCCAGCATGGTCCAAAAAGGAGACAGTAATCCTGGATCTGAACCAGGGAGAGGAGTGGAAACCAGCTGGCCTCGAGAGCAAGCCATAAGTCCAGAACCAGTGTGGGCAGGGCCAGGGGCTCAGCACAACCTTGTCTCGGGCCAATTCCCCCAAAGCAGAATCCTTGCCTTGGCATCACACCTGCCTTGGGTGACCCTGTGTCTGCTTCGGATCGTGAGTAGGTGGACAGCAATCCCCTTATACCCATCTGGAAGCCCTAAAGGGTTGCAACAAATAGAGAAGCAAAAACACAAAACATACCCAAAAAAGTGCAGCATGTCAGGCTGAGATCAGACAAGAGGCAGAACTTCCTGTTAGACAGGCACCAAAGCATTGAAAGAGGTTGCAGTGAGCCGAGATCACACCACTGCACTCCAGCCCAGGCAACAGAGTGAGACCCTGTCTAAAAAAAGAAAAAAAAATTCAATAAATATCTTATTAACATTTAAAACACCCAGCTAAAGAAATCGAGTCTCAGAGAAGTCAGGTTATTTGCCCAAGGTCATGCAGTGTTAGATACCTCAGTGTGCTGTTCAAGCCCTCCCAGCCCCACCTCTCACTCTAACCACTTCTGCAATGACCAGGTCCCTACAGGCTCCAACCAGCATCATACCGGTACAACGGGTCAGTGCTTCATGTCAGGCCATGCTGGGCCTTCTTGGAAGCTGCAGTGTGGAGGGCACACAGGAAACCACTAGAGCCCCACACATGGGCAATCTGGAAGTACACACGGGAGTTAATGTCTACCGAGCCACCCTTGTCCAGCAGGAGACGGGGCTAATGGATAAATGCTTCCCTGTTTCTCTCCCCAACAGAGCAGTTCTCAGTCTGTAAGCCTCCTCGGGAGATGGCCCAGGAGAGTGGTGGGAATAATCACATAGCTGCTTTCCCTTCCTCTCCTTCAAATCCCATCCTCGCCCTTGTTTCCTGAGATCACTTCCCAAATAAGCCACAGCCTGCAAGCCTTTCTCTCGGACTCCCGGAATGCAGGTGGAGGCACACCAGCAGGTGCTGGAGCTGGGACTCACACCCAGGTCTGAGTGACAGCAGGGCCTTCAAGCTTAACCACTACGCGACCCTGCCACCAACCCCATCCATGCCAAGGTCCCTTTCCCTCAAGACTCAAGTCATTCTGAGCCATGGTGGCTCAGCCGAAGTTGATCAGACAGGGTCATGGGAAAGAGGGTGAGGAAGGCTGCTAGCGTGCCTCAAGCAGCAGGGTCCTCTTCTCTCGGATTCAGACCACCTCCCACCAAATCGCCTCAACATGCTGAGCTGAGCAGTCCCACTTAGACCTGCCCAACACTACCCGAGCTTAGCATATGTCTCTGCCCAGGAACATCAACCACAGGAACCAAGAGTGGCTGCTGTAGCTCTTCAGCTCCAGCCCCCCCATCCCACCCCACTAGCAGGCCCCCTAGTCCCATCCCTCTCCAACTCCTCGACATCTGGGAAGAGAAGAGGGACCTGAGGCAGCTTCCGGAAGCCTGAACAGCCAGATTCAATGGATGCCCATTCTACCTCACCCCTGGACTCAGAAAACCCAGCACCACAGCTTGGAGGTGAGGGCAGAGCCTCCCCCAACTCCTGCGCAAGTCGAGAAGATGTGCTGGGACTTTCCCCTGAAAAAATTGCTGCTCAAGACCTCACAGGCCCTGAGTCACTCCCGGCCTCCCAGCCTCCCTGCCCCAGGCAGCTGTGCCAGCTGTTTACTCCCCATCCCGCAGCAGGAAAAACGGGGAGGGCAGTGCACCATGGGAAACTGGGGCCTACGGGGCTTGAGGGACGGCTCCAGGGTCACAACGCATGCAAAGAACCCGAGAGCCCTGGCACCTGGCTCAAGACAACTCTCTTATTCCCTATGGAAGCTTCTCTGATGAGAGCCACTCAACAAGGACACATCCCAGTAAACCCCACTGGCATAAAAAGTGCACTTCAGGTTTGTTAACAAGGATGTAGGAAGAATTATAAAAAAAAATGAAAGGAAAGAAGGGTGCCCCTCAGCCAGCTCCCAGGACCAGACACACAGTACCTGGTGCTGGCAAAGCCAGAGAACAGTCTGCACGGACTCCTGCGGTCTCCTGAACATGCCTGCCCTGGACCCCCACCCAGGGCTGGCACCCCCACAACCCATCCATGCCTTTGGAAAGGAGCATCAGGCTGGAAGCAGGTCCCGCTCCCAAAGATCCCTCAAGGCTTCTCAGCCAGCATTCCACCACCCTAGCTCCTCTCCCTGCAACAGGCACAGGCTGGAGTGATGACTGGATGGGGTTTCAGCCCTTTCTGGAAAAACTGCAAACCTGGCATAGCTACAGGGTCCTCTGGGGCTCCTGGCTGTTTTCTTTCTACCGCCACCCGTAAACAGCTCATCATCTCTGACATCCATCCCTGTCAGCTTCCCTCGCCAGACTTTGACAGGGGCTGAACACCTCACGCACGCACATACACCCTATAGGTGGACGTGTGTGCAGCGCCCACCCGCGGGGGTTTCTGAGGACGGTCACTCCACCTCCCCAGCACAACCCGTGACGCTGGATGGCTCTGCGGGATCGCAGTACCGGCTCACGCCGTCCATACATACCACTGTCTGTCTGCAAAAACACACGCGTTCACACTCCACACAAGGCCCGACTCTCCTTCAGTCACACCAAGAAGCACGTCCGGATCCCGGCTGGCTGCGGAATCCCAGCCCCGGGGCTGACCTTCTGCGACCTGGCGCGCGGCTGCCTCCCAACGTGGAGCGAATGGCGCCTCAGTGCCCGCGGCCTCCCCTCCAGCGAGCGGCAGGTGACTCCCTCCAGGTGCGGAGCAACTGGGCGGGCAAACTCAGCAAAGTGTAGAACAGGATCCACAGAGCGGTAGCGTCAGAGCCTCATCTTGTCATGCTGGCCACTGGGTGGCCGGGCTGGTTTTAACGAAGGCACTCACACCCACCCTCCAAAGACCAGCCTCTACTTTTGGCCCAAGTTGGCCAGGAACTGGGGCCTGGGGTGGGGACTGAAGACACCACAGTGACCGAGCTTCCTACTCCACAGAAACCGCTGGGCCCACCCTGGCTGCGCTCCTCGGGAAACAGGAGCAGCAGAAACTCAACCCCAGCCAGCCCGCCCCACCCAAGCGTCGGTTCCCGTTCCTGATGCCTCCATCCACAGGACCCTGTCGCCTCGTGGTACTCGCTACTGCGTGCCCGGAGGACCCAGGCGGTCCCCGCAACACAGAGCAAGAGGACGCGGGTCCGGGAAACACGGCGGGTCTGGGGCCCCTGCGGTGCTCAGGATTCCCGCAGAAACGCTGGGTGTCCGCCACACGTAAGCACGAACAGGAAGAGATGGCCAGCTAGAGTCTAGAGTTCGAGGAGAGAAGAACCGCTTCTCTTTTGGAGGCCACCGCTGTCACTGACGCCTCCACCGCCCTCCACCGGCAATGTACCTCCAAAGGTGCCCCTAACTCGACCCGCCTAGGACACCGCAGCACCCAATGGCGCCCGCAACCTGCCCCCTGCCACGGGCAGCGCAGCCCGGGATAACGCCCCCACACCACTCCCTGCCATGGGCGGTGCAGCCACGGATAGCGCCGCCAACCAGCCCCCACCTGCCCCCACCTACGCCCCGCCCCGCCCCACCCCGGAAAATGACTCCTGGGATAGCGTCCCCAACTAGACCACAGCCTCGGGCAGTGATGCCCGGAGTAAGTCACCCAACCCACCCCTACCACGGGCGGTGCAGTACCGGATAGCTCCCCTTACTAGTCCCCCGCCACCAGCGGTGTAGCCCAGGATAGCGCCGCCAACACGCTTCTCACCGCGGCAGTGTAGCCCCTGATAGCGCACCCGATGTGTCACCCACCGCCGGCAGTGCAAACCCGGATAGCGCACCCAGCCCACTCCCTACCCTGCAGCGCAGCGCCCCCATAGCATCCAACCCATCCCTCCACCTCTGCCACTGGCAGTCCGCCCCAATAATGCCCACAACACGCTCCTGGCTGTGGGCCGTGCAGCCCATGGATGGCGCCCCCAACCAGCCCCCAGCCACGGGCAGTGACGCCTCAGATATCACACCCAACAAGTTCCCCGCCATGTGCACTGAGGGCCCAGATAGCGCCCCCAACCCATGCCCCTCCATGACCAGCGCAGCCACGGATAGTGCCCCCAACAAGCCCCACTGCCGCTGTGGGAAATGACGCCAGGGATAACGCACCCAAACCTCCCCCGCCGGGGCAATGCAACACCCAATACTGCCCCTAACATGACCCCCATCACCGGAGGTGTAGCCCATGATGGATGGTATCCCTAATCCACCACTCGCCTTGGGCAGTGTAGCTCCTGACAGCGCATCCCGCCCGCCCAGCCCCTCGCCCCCCCCTCCCCCGCCGCAGGCAGTGCGGCCTGGGATACCTCACCTACTCCGTCACCTTTCTAACACTCTGGCTGCGCTGTACTCTCCCTCACCGCGACCAACCGTAGCGAGGCGAGCCATGTTGCTGCAAGCTCAAGCCTCCAGCATCCGACCGGTAACGCCCCCTCCGCTACGGTGGGACCGGAACAGACAGGCCTGCAGACGCAGCAGCGCCTAGAATGGCGAGACTCTCTCTTACCGAGGTTACGCAAGTGACGTTCCTGGACTACATGTTCTGATTGGATGAGAGAAAAAGCTCTGTTTTGATTGGGCTATATTTTCGTGTTCTGACTGGATGAGAGGAAGTCTTAGAATAACCAATCAGAACATGATAACAAAGCCCAATCAGAGTAGGCCTAGAGGTTTCTCTCCTCCAATCAGAACATGTTGTTCAGGAACTTCATTTGCATTAAATCCTATATATAAGGGATGCCAAGTGAGGCGGTTTGTCATTGCAGGTTCTTCTGCATCTGTTCGGGTAGCTGCTCCATTCTCTGCTCAGAGGAGAAAGAGGAGGAGGCACTCACCGTGCACGCTGGAGGCTGGAGCCTTCCTTGGCTCTCCTCGCTTCTGCGGTTGGTGGCCGCGAGGGAGGCTACAGCGCAGCCAGAATGGTAAAAAGGTGGCGGGATAGGTTCGTTATGCCAGGACGTACTGTCAGTGCCTTCCCGGTAACCCTCGCGCCCGACCCCGGGGTAGAGGGGGTGGTTGTGGAGTCCCTGGCTCCCACCCAGGATGCGTGTCTCTCCCCACGGGGGCATCCCAAAGCGGCAAGAAGTCCCCCGCGGGACAAGGACAGGCGCCCAGGATTCCAGGGGGAGGTTGAGGCAGGCCGCGGAAAACAGCGGGGCCGAAGAAGAGGCTGGGTTCCCACGGCGGAAGTCAGTGCCTTCTCGGCAGACCCCGCGCCCAACCCGGGGGTTGGGGGGCTCTTGGAGTCCCTGGCTTTCACCCAGGGTGAGTGTTTCTCCCCACAGGGGCACCCCAAAGCAGCAAGAAGTTCCCTGGCAGACAGGGACAAGCGCCCAGGGTTCCAGGGGGAGGTTGAGGCAGGCCACAGAAAAAAAGCGGCGAGGCCGAAGAAAAGGTTGGGGTCCCCAGACTATTTGTTCCCAGCAGCCCCGCGCCCAACTTGGAAGGGTCAAGGAGTTCCTGGCTCCCACGAAGGGTGCGTGTCTCTTCCCCCGGGGGCACTCCAACGCAGCAAGAAGCGTCCCCGGGAGCCGCGGACAGGCGCCCAGGATTCCAGGGGGGAGGTTGAGGCAGGCCGCGGTAAAAAAGCTGCGAAGCCGAAGAAGAGGCTGGGGTCCACCGGCGGAGGTCAGTGCTTTTTCGGCAAACCCCGCACCCGACCCGGGTGGGTCATGGAGTCCCTGGCTCCCACCGGGGTGTGTGTCTCTCCTCATGGGGGCACTCCAAAGCGGCAAGAAGTTCCCTGGGGGACGGGGACAGGCGCCCAGGGTTACAGGGGGAGGTTGAGGCAGGCCGTGGAAAAAAAGCGTCGAGGCCGGAGAAGAGGTTGGGGTCCCTGGACGGAGGTTATTTTTTTCCCCTTATCCCCCGCGCCGGACCCAGGGGGGTCTTGGAATTCCTGGCTCCCACCCAGGGTGCGTCTCTCCAGCCCCGGGGTGAACCCCAAAGCGGAAAGAAATCGCCTGGGGGATGAGGACAGGCGCCCAGAGTTCCAGGGGGGGTTGAGTCAGGCCGCGGAAAAAAAGCCGCGAGGCCTAAGAGGCTGGGTTCCCACGGCGGAGGTCAGTGCCTTCTTACAGACCCCGCGCCCCCGGGTCGTGGAGTCCCTGGCTTGCATCCAGGGTGCGTGTCTCTCCCCACGGGGGCACCGCAAAGCGGCAAGAAGTTCCCTGGGGGATGGGGACAGGCGCCCAGGGTTCCAGGGGGAGGTTGAGGCAGGCCGTGGAAAAAAAAATGCGGGGCCGAAGAAGAGGCTGGGTCCCCACGGCGGAGGTTAGTGCCTATCCCGCAGCCCCCGTGCCCGACCCGGAGGCGTGGGGGTCGTGGAGTCCATGGCTCCCATCCATGGTGCGTGTCTCTCCAAACGGGGGCACCCCCCAAAGTGGCAAGAATTTCCCTGGGGGACGGGGACATGGCCCAGGGTTCCAGGGACCCCGTGGGGTTGGGCTGGGGATCCTATCCAGCACATTACTGCCTGTGTTGGGTGTGCTATCTGGGGCGTCACTGCCTGCAGAGGGGAGTGGGTTGGGGGCACTATCCGGGGATGCGCTGCCCTTGGCTGGGGGTGGGTTGTGGCACTATCCCAAGCAATACCGCCGCAGTGCGTAGTTTTGGGGGCACTATTCGGGGATATACTGCCCACGGCCTTGCGTGGGGGGCGAGTTGGGAGAACTATCGGGTGCTGCAATGCTCTGGTCGGGGATAGGTTGGGTGCGTTATCGGGTGCCAGAGATGAGGCGCCTGTTGGGGGGCGCTATTGGGTGCTTCACTGCCTGCGGTGGGCAGGGGGTGTGATATCCAGGGCATCATTGCCTGCGTCTGGGAGCTGGATGGGGGCGCTGTCTATTGAGGGCTGCACTGCCTATAGCTCGGAGCGTGTTGGGGGCAGTATCTGGGGCTGCAGTGCTGGTGGTGGGGGATGGGTTAGGGTCACTGTAGGGTGATACACTGTTGGTGGAGGGGAGGGGGATGTTGAGGGTGCTATCTGGGGCCTGCACTGAGGTAGAAGTAATGGGGTTTGTTGGAAATGCTATTGGGGCGGACTGCCCTTGGAGAGTGAGTGGGGGCCTGGTTGGGGGCGGTATTGAAGGCCAGATACACTGCCCGTGGCTGGGGGGATGGGTTAGGGGTTTGTATTGCCTGGCAGGGAGCTGGCAGGTGTACTGTCTGGGGCCGCATTGACTTGGACAGGGGCAGGTTGGGTGCCCTATCGGGGGTACACTGCCTGAGCCAGGGGTGGGTTGGGTACATTATCCGTGGCTGCACTGCCTGAGGTGGGGAGAGAGTTTGGGGTGCTATCCTAATTTGCACTGCCTCAGGCAAGGAGTGGGTCCGGTACACTATCCCGGGCTGCTGCTCCTGGTGGGGAGCAGGTTAGGGTGCTATCCGGGGTTGCACTGCCTGCAGTGTGGGGCGTCACTCTCTGCACCAGGGGTCTGGTTGGGGGCAGTATCTCGGGCTACACTGCCCACGGCAGGGGGCGGGTTGTGGGTGCCATCAGGTGCTGCAGTATCCGAGGCAGGGGCAGGTTGCAGTTGCCAGTGGGTGCTACACTGCCGGCGGTGGGGACCGGGGTATTGGGGTGCTATCCGGGGGCTACACTGCTGGCGGCTGGTTCGGGGCGCTATTGGGGGCTACACTGCCACCCTGGTGGCAGGTGTCAGAGGTGTCAGTGACAGCGGTGGTCAGAGGAGCGGTCCTCCTCTCCCCAACTCCAGACTCTAGACGGCCATGTCTTCCTGCTGGAGTGTGACTGGGGCACAGTGTTTCTGCGGGAATCCTGAGCACTGCCCAGCCCCAAGACCCTCCGTGGTTCCCAGGCTCGTACTTTTTCTCTATGTGTTGCAGAGACCACCTGGGACCCCTGGGCATGCAGTAACAGACACCACAGGGTGACAGGGCCCTGAGGGTGGAGGGATCAGGAAGGGGAACCAGCACTTGGGTCAGGAGGGCTGGCTGGGGTTGAGTTTCTGCTACTCCTGCTTCCCGAGGAGCGCAGCCAGGGTGGGCCCAGCGGTTCCTGTGGAGTGGGAAGCCCGGGCACTGTGGTGTCACCAGTCCCCACCCCAGGCCCCAGTTCCTGGCCAACTTGGGCCAAAATGAGAGGCTGGACTTCGGAGGATTGGTGTGAGTCCCTTGGCTGAAACTGGCTCCTGCCACCCAGTGGCCTGCATGACAAGGTGAGGCTCTAATGCTACCATTCTCTGCATCCTGTTCTAGGCTTTTCTGGCTTTGCCTGCCCAGTTGCTCCATGCCAGGAGGTGGAGCCACTTGTCACACGCTGAAGGCTGGACCGTGTAGCACTGCAGCACCTCACTGCATTTGGTAGCCACGATGGAGACTACAGAGCACCGAAGCGGTAGGAGGGCGGCTGGCTACCGCCAGGGCAAGGGCAGGGCTGCGGCAGTGGCGAGGTAATAGTCTTGGAGGATGGGCCAGTGCGTTGAAGGCGACAGAAGTGGTGGCTCTATTGGCATCGGCGCTAATGGTGGCAGCAGCAGCAAGTGTGGGGACCGGGAAGGCAGCTAGGAGCCCTGCAGGGCTGGCCCGCCTGGCCTGGCCTGGGGTGGGGTGGGTAGGAAGCTGTGAGTGCTGTACAGTGGGCCTCTATGGCAGCCGTGGAGGCACAGCAAGGGGAAGGAGGAGTCTTCCCCGCTTCTCCTGCAGAATCTGGAGGGCACCCTTCTGCTGGGGTCTGAGCCAGGCATGAGTGGCACCATTGTGTCATTATTAACAAAGTTTGGGTGGTGACTATTTGTGAATCGTTTTGCTTGTTTTTTGTTGGGATAGTCTTGGACTTTTTAAAATTTCATGTATCAGGGAGGGGACAAAAGATATAATGGGCCTCCTGATTCCCTTGCCTGTTCTATTTCTTTTTTTCCAGTTTGGTTTTTATCATCATTTTCTTGTTCCTCTTCATTTTTTCATGCTGTTGCTGCTATTTCTTGTATCATGTGGAGATGGGAGTGGGAGATAGAGGTGAGGCCCTCCCTAGAAGCAAACAGGTCCCCAAGGAAGGCTGATACATTTTCTAAAGAGGATTTTCATTTGTGAGATTTGTGCATAGTGACCTTGCCTAGGTATCCAAAAGCCTCCTTGTCTATGGTGTGACTGCAGGCCCAGGAGGTAACCCCTCTTTTGTAGAAGAGCCTGTCCTGGAAGCATCTCTCCTGAGAGCACCCAATGGCACAGTAGGGAGCTGAGAGCAACTGAGTCAGGAGGGGCAATGGCCAGCCCCTCCCAGGAGTCCTGTCTCAGGCAGATGCTGGCCCACTGAGTTATACAGCTCAGGGGCTGACACAGACATCTTCTCCAAGTCACTGTGGGCAGGTATTGCCAGGGCAGTGTGGTGTTGGATGACACTGAAGCTGCTGCACAGCCTGAGGTATTCCTCTCTGACAGACTGAGGGCCAGGTATTGCACAGCCTGAGGTTGTTCACCTCTACCAGAATACCAGACCGAAGGCCAGGCCCAGGGCGGCACCCCATCTCCTGCCACGACAAGGCCCCATTTGTTCCGCAAACCAACTCTACGCACCCATGCTGGCAGGCCCCTGAGTATGCCAAGCACCAGGCCTGGTGAGCACTGGTCTCTCCGTGCTGCAGACACGCACCTGCCTGGGGACCTCCTCCTCACCTGCAGGCAGGGGGTGACCTTTTCCTGCCCTTCACACCGGTCACACCCCACATGCTGTAAGGCTGAAGTCAAGCAGGGATGCAGCAGAGAAGGCGTGGAGATGGACAAGCACCGCAGCAGGGTCTGAAGGAAGCTCTGGGGTCCACAGTTATTGGCCAGATCTCCAGAGAGCAATTCCGGGGTCCTGATCTCCAAGGGAAAAGAGGGGCTGGGGAGAGGCCTTTGGTCAGGCGTGTGGCCCATGCTGTTCCTGAGTAGGTCGAGCAGCTGGTGTGTGCCTGGCTAATGCAGTTTCTGCTGGGCCACACTCCCTGGAGGGGAGGGTGGCCTCCTTCCCAGCTGTTTTCCAGCCAAGATGCACAGAGAGCAGGCCCGAGATGCAGGTCACAGCCAAAGCAAGGGGCAGGTGGTGCTGCTTCCCAGGGGACATTGCTGTGGCTGTTCTGTGGCTTTGAGATGCTTGGGGTGCCCACCTGGAGCTGTGAGCTTGCCTGGCAGGCCTGGGAGGGCCCCATGGGCGCTTTTGAACGTTCCCTTTTCTTGAATTTAACAGAATCTTCCCACGTCCACTCTCCAGTGCTCTTTTCTGTTGTCTCCAGACAGTGCCAGCAGAGGCCACATGCTGTCTAAGTATGGCCCCACACACTCACTGCAGGGTCCTGGCCTGTGGGGGCATGAGGCCAGCATCCCTCACTTTAGGACTGGGAAACCAGTTCCCATGTTTCCGAAACAGCTGAGACAGCTGTCACTTCTTGTCACCCAAGCCTGGCCTCTGCACCTCACTTTCATTTTGGGGCCTCAGTGCCTTCTTCCTACCTTAGCACCTCTGTCCTCCAAAATGAGGGCAAGGAGGGATGGAGATGTCAAGAGGCTGCCCAGTTCCCAGGCTCTTGTCCTAGCCACTGCCCATCCTTGGCTCTCACTGTCCCAGCCTCCCAGCTGGCCTGTAGCCACCTGAGCTTGGGCCTCTCTGCACCTCTGCTGCTTGTGGGCTAAGCACAGATGGGACCTGGAAAGCTGCAAGCTGAGGAAGAAGGCAGGTGCATCTCTGGGTTCCTTCTCACCCAGCTGAGGCCTTCCAGTGAGGCCTTCCATGATGCAGTCCCCAGGTAGAGACAGACCCACCTCTCTCAAGACCACTGTGGCCACAAAGCATTTCCTCTGAATTCCATTCCTTGGGCCCCAAGCCTGCACCCAACTGCCCAGTGGGTCCTCTCGAGGGCCAGGACGGGGACCACATCTGGCAACCATGAGAGAGGCTGCAGGAGATGGGCCTGAGTGAGCTCTGCACCAAGACAAGGCCCCGCCAGTGCTGTTCAGGAAGGAGTGACTGTGCTGAAAGAAGAGAGAGGATGCTGCCGTGGTAAGGAGGAGTCGGTCTGCAGTCAGCGCTTGGAGGATGAGGCCCCACGTCCCACCCCTACCCTGATCCAAAGGCCAAGCAGGCCAGATTTCGAAGAATATGGGGGTTTCCCTCTGCCCCTGCCTTACTTGGCTGAGTGACAGAGTCAGACTGGACAGTACTGCCCACAGCCCTGGTGCCTGCCGCACAGGCTGAGAAGAGCACCCCTCATCCTCTTATGCATCTGCCCAGCCAAGGACTCCAGGCTCCATGTCCCACCAAGACGGGCAGGGCAGCTGGACAGAGCAGGCCCAGTGCCCACACTGGCTAGGGCGTCCCCCTCCGGAGGAGCTGTGGGGAGCAGATCATCCAGGGCACCCTCCCCTGGCTCTCTGTTGCTGGGAAGGCCCTGTCCAAGCTTTTGTTCTGCTGTCTCAGCTCAGTGGTGAGTGGCATCCAACAGTCCCACAGAGAGAGCCCCGGGGCCACTGTGGGCTGCTGTAATCCCCAGAGCTGAGCGGGGGCAGGGTGGGGTGGGGTGGGGGTGGGGGAGGCTCCCTTAGGAAGAGACATTGGCAGGTGAGGGTTGATGTGGGCGGGGAAGACCCAGGCCAGGCTCTTGATATGAGCCTGGGAAGTTTGAGGGCCCTGGGGGAAGGCGCTTGCAGCTTCTGGAGACTCAGGGGAGAGCAATCCAGGCTCACAGGGAGTCATGTCTGGGGCAGCCAGCTTGACATATCCAGCTTTGTGCCCCTTGGCCACTTCCCTGCCACCGTCCCTCAGGGAAGGCTCAGCAGGAAGAGCTCTTTCATTACTTTCCATATGCATTTGTGCTCCCTTCCATTTACATTATTTGGGTTTGTTCTGTTGGGTTTTCCCTCTACTTTTTTTTCTTTTTTCTTTTTTGAGACTGAGTCTCATTTTTTAAATTGGATTATTTTTGTGTGTCTTGACTTACTTAAGGTCCTTGTTGTAGATTTTGGCTATTAGAAGTTGGTCAGATGCATAGTATGGGAATATTTTCTCCCGTGATATGACTGTGTGTTTACTCTGTTGGCAGTTTCTTTCTGTGCCCCAGCTCTGCAGATCATTAGACCCAACTTGCGCATTTCGCTGCTTCTTGCAATTGCTTTTGGAGGCCAAGCCATAGAAATGCTTTGGGAAAGCCCAAGGTGGAGAAAGTTATTTTCCAGGTTTTCTTGTAGGATTTTTATAGCTTGAGGTCTTCCATTGAACTCTTTCATTGATCTTGAGTTAATTTTTATATGGTGACAGGTAGGGCTCCAGTGTTATTTGAGGTGTTTTAGGTGACCAGTGTGGTGGAGAAGCCATTCTTTTACCTGTTAGTTTCGTGTGTCCTTACCCAAAGTGACCTTTAAGTTTGTTTGCCCAATTTTGGTTGGAGTGTGTGTGTGTGTGTGTGTGTTTTCTTCCTTGGTAGTCTTTGTTTCTGGTAAATATTCAATATGAACCTCTCTCAGATATGTGATTACTTATCATTTTCTCCCAGTTTCTAGGAGGCCTGCTGCTTTGCTTCATTTTAAAAAAATTCCTGTGAAGAAGCTCTTCAGTTTTTTGTGTTCTGACATGTTTATTTTTCCTTCTGTTGGTAGTGGTTTTTTGTCCAGTCGAGAGAAAAATTAATTTCAGATTCATTCCTATGGCAGTGGGTGTTTTCCTTCTGTGTTTCTTTCATCTTCTTTTCTATTTGCATCTTCTTTTCTATTTGCATCTTCTTTTCTATTTGCACATGCGCGAAGGTTCAGGTTTCCCAAAAGTAATGCTCACCCTAGGTTTTCTCATGGAAGTTTTATATTTGCAAGTGTCCTGTTTGGATTTTGAAAAAATTTTGAATGGGATTTTTGTGTGGCATGGAACACAAAGGTTTTATTTCATTCTTTTGTATGTGGATTTCCAGTTTTCTCAAAATCATTTACTGAATTGACTATCCATTTTCCATTTTGTGTTTTGGGGGCTCTTTTGAGAAATGTGTTGACTTACACATTCAGGTTCATGTCTTGGCTGCCTAATTGTGTCCATTGGCATATGGTTCTATTTTTATGACTCTCCCTTATTGTTTAGATAACTATAGCTTTTCAATGTAATTTCACATTGGGAAGAGCGAGGCCTCCAGCCACATCTATATTTCTGGGAACTGCTTTGGATCTTCAGGGACTTTCATGGTTCTGTGTGTATTTTAGTATTGCTTACTTCTAGTTTTAAAATTTGTTTTGTAATACATGTCCAAAATTAGGGGGCACAGTGGGATCTTTTCCTACTTGTATACACTGAGGAATGATGAAATCAGGGTGTTTGTCATATCTATTGCCATGTCTAGTTTTTATTTTTATGTGTTGAGAACCTTCAGTGTCCTTCTTTCTAGCTGTATTGAAACAGAGGCTGCCATATTGGTACCACCAGTCACCCTGCTGTGGAGCACATCAGCAGAATTGATTACTCCCCTGGAAGCGCAGCTCTGCACCCATTACTAATGACTGCCCATTCCCTCTCCTCCCCACTGCCTCTCATAACCACTATTGTACCTTTACCTTCAATTAGATACTTTCTTTTAGCTCCCACATGGTTTAGATGAGATACAGTGTTTGTCTTTCTCTGCCTAGCTGATTTCATTTCACTTAATGTCTGCCAGGATCATGTGGGTTGCTGCAAATGACATCAGGCCATGAAATTTTTAGGGATGAGGCATATTTCATTGTGTCTGTGTGCTGAAGTTCCTTCATTGCTCTGTCAGTTGATGGACAGGTTAGGTTGATTTGGTTGATTTTCATACCTTGGTTACTGTGAGTAGTGCTTCCCTAAACCTAGTAAGGCAGCTATTGCTTCAATATACTGATTTCATTTTCACTAAGCATATACTCATTATCAGAATTTCTAGATGAAATGGTAGTCTCTTTTTTGGTTATATTTATTCTAATTAGAGTAAGTTGGCATCTGAGTGTGATTTTTATTTACAGTTTTGAGATGACTAATGATGTTGAGAACCAAAGTTTTCACCTGTTAGTGGATTTCATATCTTCTTTTCAGAAATGTCTCTTCAGGGTCTTTGCCCCGTTTTGTCTGGGGTACTTGAGTTTTTGTGTTTAGCTCCTTAGTAGGGTTGGTTTCTGCTGCATGTCAGATAACAACCCCTTTCAGATACAGGATTCCTCATCATGTCCTTTCTATTAGAAGAATGTCTTCTCATTGTTGGTTGGTGCATTGTTTTCATTACTGTGCAGTGTTTCTTCGGGGGGGGGGGGTGTTTACGTGTTGTTGTTTTTTTTTAAGTTTGCAGTGATTATTTTTGTTAGGTAAGGTCCAGCAAAAAAAAAAAATAAGAATTTTCAACTCATGTTATTGGAAGTGAGTGCTTCCCTTCAATTTTTTTTTTTCCCTAATTCTTGTTTGCTTTACATCCTGTGAACATAGATTCATTTAGGTTTGCCTAAACTTAAAGCTCAGTCTGTGTCTTCCTTTAGGAGTTTCATGCTTTTGGGACTTGTGTTTAGGTCTTTTATTTCTTTTGAGGTAATTTTTGTGTATTTTGCAACAGTGATGTCCTACTTCATTCATTTTTATGTGGATGGCCAGTTTATTCAGAATTACTAATTGAATAGACTGGCCATTTCCAAACGTTTTGTCTTTTAGGTGTTCTTTTGAAAAATATGTTGACTGCATACTCACTTACGTTTAGTTTTTGGCTGCCTAATTATGTCCTTAGGTAGGTGCATGTTTCCGTTTTTATGCCACTACCACATTGTTTAAATAAGGGGATAGCTCTTAAAAGTAATTCTGATATCAGGGAATGTGAGACCTGCAACGGAGTTTGTATTTTCTAGGACAGCTTTGCATATTCAGTGTCTTTGGTGGTTTCAGATGTATTTTAGCATGAGAGTGGTTAGCCTGAAAGTGATAGATAAAATGATAGTTGTATTTTTAATTTTGGGGGGAATATCCTACTGGTTTCTGTAACGTGTATACTAACTTAACATTCCTATCAACTGTGGATGGAAGTTCCCCACTCTGGAAATCCACACCAGTGTTTGTCTTTCATGTATTAAATTTCTTGTAATATTCATTCTACTTAGGGTGACATGGTATTTAAATTGTTCTGGTTTACGTCATTTTGTGATTAGTTATTTTAACCAAGTGTGTGTAAACTTGTTATTATTTTGTGTGTTACTTGCTGAAAAGTTTATTTAGGTTCCTCTCCTAATGTTGGTTAGGTTAGTATTTTCTCTTTCATTTTGTTTTGTTTCATTTTTTTGCCTGCTGGTAGTGTTCGTTCCTTACACTTTTTGGGTTTTTTGTCTGTTTGTTTGTTTTTGAGACAGAGTCTTGCTCTGTCACCCAGGCTGGAGTGCAGTAGTGCAATCTCTGCTCACTGCAACCTCTGCCTTCTGGGTTCAGGTGAGTATCCTGCCTCAGCCTCCCAAGTAGCTGGGATTACAGGCATGCGCCACCACACCCAGCTAATTTTTGTATTTTTAGTAGAGACAGGGTTTCACCATGTTGGCCAGGCTGGTCTTGAACTCCTGATCTCAGGTGATCTGCCCGTTTCCGCCTCCCAATGTGCTGGGATTACAGGCATGAGCCACCACGCCCGGCCAGTTGTTTATACTTTTTTGAAAAGAACCCCTCATCAGCTGCATGTTTTCCCATACTTTCTTATCATTTTTTTTTTTTTGGATTTTTAAAATTTTATTTATTGTTTTCTTCATTGCCCACAAGACATAGAATTTGATGTAGTCCCACATGTGTGTAATTTTTTTTGCCTGTGATGTTGATGACTGATAAAGAAGAAAATTATGAGCATACCACTTGGTGTTAATAAGGGTTTGTTTTTTTTTTTCTATGTTTTTATCTTTGTTGTTTTGTAAACTGTGAGCGTAGATCCAGGTTGACCTACTACATATACCCACACCGTGTGTCTTACAGAAGATGATTTCAAGTTTTGTGTTATATGTCTTTAATTAATATTGAGTGCATTATTGTATATTTGGCACAATAAGGGTTCTGTTTCATTATTTTGCATAGGAATATTCAGTTTTCAGAACGATTTATAAAACAGACTCTCTCTTCCCCATTGTGTTCTTTTTACAAATATGCTCAGTCAGCCTGGTCACAGTGGCTCATACCTGTAATACCAGCACTTTGGGAGGCCAAGGCGGGCAGATCACGAGGTCAGGAGATCACGACCATCCTAACACGGTGAAACCCTGTCTCTACTAAAAATACAAAAATTTAGCCAGGCATGGTGGTGGGCACCTGTAGTCCCAGCTACTCGGGAGACTGAGGCAGGAGACACGAATGAACCCGGGAGATGGAGCTTGCAGTGAGTGGAGATCACGCGACTGCACTCCAGCCTGGGTGACAGAGCAAGACTCCATCTCAAAAAAAAAAAAAAAAAAGAGAAAGAAAAGAAAAGAAAAGAAGAAAAATGTGTTCCCTACATATCATGTTGGGTTGAGTATTTGGCTACGTCATTCTATCACTTAGGTCCTCACTCCGTGTTTGTGACAATAATGGATTGTTTGGATAACTACAGGTTGTCTTTTCACTTATTATTTTCTTTGCCTCTAACCTCGGATTTTTCTTTTATCTTTTTTTAAACATCTGTTGATCACATGACGCTAAGTCTTGGGGTCCCAGCAACCCCGTAACACAGGCAGTGAGCAGAGCGCCAACAGGGCGGGTCTTCAGCACATGCTCCCTTTCCTTTTTTTTTGGTCTGGTGGTCATTCCAGGTGTCTGTTGTTCTCTTCTTTATGTTTGAGTCCATTCAAAGTTTAGCTCCTGCTTATAAGTGGGAACATGTGGCATTTGGTTTTCTGTTTGGGCCTTAGTTCACTTATGACAGTGGCCTGCAGTTTCCATCTTCTGGGCTCAGGTGATCCTCCCACCTCAGCCTCCACATTAGATAGGACTACAGATGCCCGCCACCACATCCAGCTAATTTTTATATTATTGTAGAGATGGGATTTCACCATTTTGCCCAGGGGGTCTCGAATTCTGGACTTTAAGCGATCCACCTGCCTCGGCCTCCCAGAGTGCTAGAATTACAGGTGTGAGCCACTGTGCCGGCCTCTCATCCACTGTTGATGGCTAGGTTGATTCCATGTCTTTGACATTGTGAATAACACTGCCGTGAACATACGAGTGCCTGTGTCTTTTGGATAGAAGGATTAACTTTCCTTTGGGTAGATGCACAGGAGTGGGCTTACTGGGTGAGATGGTAGTTCTGTTTTCAGCTCTTTGAGAAATCCCCCATCTGCTTTCAATGTTATGGTCCATGCATACATTGTGGAATGATGAAATCAGGGTACTTAGTGTTTCTGTTACCTTTTCCCATTGCTTATTCCTGTATGGTGAGAACCTTCAGTATTCTCCTGTCAAGCTGCTTTGAAAGTGATGTGCTGCTGCTGTTAACCCTGGTCACCCTGCAGTGGAATAGAACAACAGAATTTTCTTCCTCATTTATATGTAACTTTGTACCCATTTACAATCCCTGCCCATTACCCCTCTTTTCCCCCAATCTCTGGAATCCAATATTGTCCTTGCCAGGTCTTTGAGATAGAGTTTCTCAGATTCTGCATGAGTGAGATGACTCAAGGTTTGTTTCTCTCCCCCCTCGCTCATTTAATTTACCACCATGTCCTCCAGGTGCAACCGTGTGGTTCCCCCACGATATGATTTCATTGTGTTTTTCTGTCTGAAGAGTATCCCAGTGTGTACATGTGGAGCAGCTTCTTTATCCCTTCATCTGTGGATAAGCAGGTAGGTTGATTGCTTATACTGGCTCTTGGGAACAGTGCTGGAATCCCCATGGGTGGGTAGATCTATCTTTGGTGTCCTGATTTCAATGGCTTTGAGCGTATTCCTAGTAGTAGAATTGCTGGTTGAAATGGTAGTTGGAGTCTTTTAAGGTTTGGAGGAACCTCCAAGTGGTTTCTGTAGCGTGTGTACTAGTTTACCTTCTCACGAAGTGTGGAGAAGAGTGTCTCTCTCTCTCTCTCTCTCTGTCTCTCTCTGTCTCTCTCTGGAAACACACACCAGCATTTGCCTTTCTTTCAATGTTTTTTGTCTTTTTTTGTAACACTCATTCCAGTTAGAATGAGATGGTATCTAAGTGTGGTTTTGATTTACATTTTGCTTGTGGTGAGTGATGTTTGCCAAGTTATTGTGAACTTGTTTCAATTTAATGTGTAAGACTGGGCGAAGGACCTGAAGACCTGAGATGGATGCACAGGTAAAAGATTCTGAATCAACATTACTGATCCTCACGAGAAGTCAATCAAAACTACACTCAGATGTCATCTCACTCCGGTGAGAATGAATGTTACCAAAATGGGATAGCAATTTCATTGCCATAGAGTATGTGTGTATAACCAGTGGGTGCAAGGGACAATTTGATCTATGTGAACGTAGCATCATAGTGAAATTACAGTGTCTAGCATCTCTGTGAGCTCCAGAGTTATGATTTCTCTGTGGAGAGAATATTCACAACTGACCTTTGTAAGCTGTTTTGAAAATTTTGGTTTTCTGTTCTTGCCTTTTGTTCATAATGGCCTACGGCTCTGCCCGCATTTGTGGTAAGGGCATGGATTTGTTTTTTATGGCTGTGTAGTGTTCCGTGGTGTGTATGTACCACATTTCCTTTCTCTGATCTACTGCTGATGGGCACAAAGGCTGATTCCGTGTCTTTACCATTGTAAGTAGTACTGCCATGAACAGACGAGTGCATGTGTGTTTTGGATGGAAGGATTTTTCTTTGGGTAGATCCTTAGGAGTGGGGTTGCAGCGTGGGGTGGTAGTTCTCTTTTAAGTTCTTTGAGAAATGTCCACGCTGCTCTCCAGGGGGTGTGAACTAGTTTGCATTTCCCCCAACAGTGGACCTGCATTTCTTGCTCATCTGCCCCTCCAGCCTCTGTTATTGTGGACTGTGTGTCATAATTGCCATTCTGACCAGTGCCAGATGGTATCTCACTATATTTTTGATTTGCATTTCTCTGATGATCAGTGAAATCGAGCATGTTTTCATGCTCACTGGTTACTGGTACACCTCCTTTTAAGTGTGTGTTCATGTCCCTTGCCCATTTATAAGTTGTTTTTTTCTGGTTTTGTTTGTTTAAGGTCTTTACGATAAATCCTGGATATTAGACGTTTTTCAGATGCATAGTTGGGGAATATTTTCCCTCATTCTATAGGCTGTCTCTTTACTCTGTTGGTAGTTTCTTATACTGTGCAGCAGCTCTTTTGTGTATCAGGTCTCACTTATCAGTAATTGTTTTTGTTGCCATTGCTTTTGGGGACTTGACATATAAATGCTTTGCCAAAGCCTCTGTCGAGAAGGGTATTTGCTAGATTCTTGTGCAGGATTTTTTCATAGTTTAACGTCTTGAATTTTTATGTATTTATATATTTATTTAGAGACTGAGTCTCGCTCTGTGGTACAGGCTGGAATGCAATGGAGCAATCTCGGCTCACTGCACCCTCCACCTTCCGGGTTCAAGTGATTCTTCTGCCTCAGTCTCCCAAGTAGCTGGGAGTACAGACAGGCACGTGCCACCATGCCCGGCCAAGTTTTGTTTTTTTAGTAGAGATGGGGTTTTACCATGACAGCCAGGGTGGTCTCGAACTCCCCGACCTCAAGTCATCTGCCCGCTTCGGCCTCTCAGAGGGCTTGGATTCCAGGCATGAGCCACCGCGCCTGGCCTGGGGTTTTGCCTTTCAATCTTTGGTTCCTTTTGAGTTGCTTTATGTACATGGTGAGACACAGGGGCCCAGTGTTATTTCTTCTACATTTAGCTAGCCACTTATCCCAGCACCTCTTACTGATAGGGAGTCCTTTCTCCATCACTTATTTTTGTTGATTTTTTTTCAAGTATCAGATGGTTTCAGATGTGCAGGTTTATATCTGGGTCTTCTAATCGGTTCCACTGCTCTGTGGAACCGGGTCCCTAGCTTTTCAGTGAAAATGCCAAGCCATTACATTGTCTGTGGGTGTTCTCTTAGAGTGTTTCCTTTGTTTTAATGTTTTTTAAATGCCTTTAGCAGCCTACGTGCATGGATTTCTTTTATAAAATATGTATGCACTTTATGTTTTCTTGTAGTTTTGTGGTTTCAGAATTGAGTTTTAGGCTTTTTTTGTTCTGTTTTTTTGTTTTGTTTGTTTGTTTGTTTTGAGGTGGAGCCTCGCTCTTTCGCCCAGTCTGGAGTGCAGTGGCAGAATCTCAGCTCACTGGAAGCTCCGCCTCCCAGGTTCACGCCATTCTTCTGCCTCAGCCTCCCGGGTAGCTGGGACTACAAGCGCCCACCACCACTCCCTGCTAATTTTTTGTATTTTTAGTAGAGATGGGGTTTCACCGTGTTAGCCAGGATGGTCTTGATCTCCTGACCTCGTGATCTGCCCGCCTTGGCCTCCCAAAGTGCTGGGATTACAGGCATGAGCCACCATGCCTGGCCAAGTTTTAGGTCTTTAATGTATTTTGTATTGATTTTTGTGTTGCATGACATAAGGGGCCTATTTCAGTGTTTTTCATGTGAATATTCAGTATGCTCAGAATCATCTGTTGAACAGGCTCTCTTTTTCCCATTGTGACTTTTTGGTGTTCTTTTGAAAAATGTGTTCACTATATGTAAATTGGGGTTGAGTATTTGGTTTACTCATTCTGTCCACTTTCTTAGTTTATGCCAATAAAAGATTGGGTAATTATAAGTTTGTGTTTTTCATTTTTTTAGCTTCTAAGTTTGTATTTTTTAACATAATTTCTGCATTTATTATAGACTAAAAGGTACAAAGGCAGGTTAGTTACTGCCTTTGGTATATTGCATGCCACTGAGACTTGGGGTCCTAGCAACCTTATGCAGGCAGTGGGTGTACCCCCCGGGTAGGTCTTTAACCTATACCTCATCCCTTCCTTTTTCATCTGATAGTCACCAGTGTCTGCTGTTTTCCCTTTACGGTAGGGTGTATTCAATGTTAGCTCCACCTTATAAGTGAGAACATGTGACATTTGATGTTCTGTTTTTTCCTTATTTCTCTTTAGATAATGGCCTCCAGCTCCTTTCATGGTGCTGCCAAGGACATGATTTCCTTCTTTTTTTTTTATGGCTGCCTAGTTTTTTGTGGTATATATGTACCACATTTTCCCTTTCTGATCCACTGTTGATGGGTATCTAGGTTGATTTCACATGTTTGCCATTGTAAATAGTGCCGCCATGACCGTTTGTGTGCATGTGTGTTTTGGACAGAAGGATTCATTTTCCTTTGTGTATACCCCAGTGGTGGGATTGCTGGATCAGATGGTAGTTCTGGTTTAAGTTCTTTCAGTAGTCTCCGAAGTACCTTCCATGGTGTCCGAACTACTTTGCATTGTCACCAAAAGTGGACCAGTGTCCCTTTTCTCTGCTGCCTTGCCAGTGTCCTTTTTTTTTTTTTAACTGTGCAATCGCCATTCTGACCAGCATGAGATGATACCTCATTGTGCTTTTGATTTATCTTTCTCTGACAATTAGGTTGAGCCTGTTTTCACATTTTTTGGTTGCTTGTACTTCATCTTTCGAGAAGTGTGTGTTCCTATCCATTGCCTATTTATTAGTTATTTGGGGGGTTTTGCTAACTGATTTGTGTAAGGTCTTTAAGGTAGATTCTGGATATTAGACCTTGGTCAGGTGCATAGTTTGGGAACATCTCTCATCCTGTATGTTGTCTGTCTACTCTGTTGGTAATTTGTCGTGTTGTGCGGTGGCTCTTTAGTGTTTTAGGTCCCACATGTTGATTACTGCTTTTGTTGCAGTGTCACGTGGGGTCTTAGGCATGTAAAATGCTTTGTCAAAGCTGATATAGGGTCTCTTAAAGGATTTTTGTACTTTGAGGTCTTCCATTTACATCTTTCATTCATCTGAGTGAACTTTTGTACATGGTGAGAAGTAGAGGCCTGGTGTTACTTACTCTTCTGCATATGGCTCACCAGTTATCCCAAGACTATTGAAAAGGGAGTTCTTTCCCCATTATCATTGTGTATTTCATCCAAAATCAGGTGGTATGAGGTTTACTTCAGGTTCTCTGTTCTCCCACTCATCCATGCAGAAGCAGGTCCCTACAGTTTGAGTGAAATTTCAAATCACTGTGATGCATGCAGTGTAGTTTGGATTTCTCAGAATTGCTTTGGAAATGCAGGGCATTTCGTGGTCTCATATGAACTCCAGCATTGTTTATTTCTGTGTCCTTAAAACCAATTTGCTCTGTAGTAAAGGTATACAGTTAAAGAGTAGAGTGGGACATTTTGATCATGCATATATACCTTGTGTAATGAGGAAAGCAAGGCATTGACTCTCTCTGTTACCTTGTGTAGTTATTTGTGCTCTGTGGCTGCAATATTCAGCTTCCTTTTCAGCCTTTTTTGGAAAATATGGTAGGATACTGTTAACTCTAGATACCCTGCTGTGGAGTAGAACAGCTGAATTTATTCCTGTCATCTGAGTCTAACATTGTATCCATTTCCCAGTGCCTGCCCGGACTCCCCATCCCCAGCCTCTCTTCACCAGTGTGGAACTTTCTAGTTCTAGGAGATAAAGTTGTTTAGAGAGAAAATTGATCTCATTCTCACATGCATGAAATCATGCCGTGTTTGTCTTTCTCTTCCTGGCTCATTTTGTCGAAGGTCATGTCCTCCAGGTTTCTGCACGTTGCTGCAGATGACATGATTTCACGAATTTCTATGGCTGAAGAGGATTCCATTGTGCACTGCAGTTTCTTCATCCCTTTATCTGTGCATGAACAGGTAGGTTGATTGGATACCTTCGCTATTGTGAATAGTGCTTCAGTCACCATAGGAAAGCTGGTATCTCTTCAACATAACAGATTTCATGCGCTTTCTGTGTATAACCAGTGGTGGGATTGCTAGGTGAACGGGTAGTTATAATGTGAAATGTTTAAGGCACCTTCAACTGTTTTGCTTCGTGTGTCTAGTAATGTACCTTCCCACCAATAGTGTATAAAAGTGTCTTTTTCTGCATTTCTGCGTTGGCCACTGCCTGTGTGAACGTATGGGTTTTTTGTTGTTTTTGGTAAGTTTCATTCCAATTAGAGTGAGAGGTATCTGAGTGTGGTTTGCACTTAGACATTTGTGTGAGGATTAGTGAAGTTGAGCAACTTCCCTTTGACCTGTCAGTCAATTTCATGTTTTCTCTTCAGATGTGCCTGTTCAGGTTCTTTGTCCAGTTTTAGCTTGGGTATTAGGTTTTGTTCATTTTCCCAGTTAAGAGTAGTGTTAGTTTCTCCTCATGTTAGATAACAACCCCTTTCACAGATATGATTCTGCTGAACTTTCTTTCAATCTGTAGGATGCCTTCTTTAATGGTTCATTGTTTCTCTTCCCCATGCGGAAGCTCTAAAATGGTGTATAGTCCCATGTGTTTGTATTCACATTTGTTAGCAGTGATTTTTGTTTTCCATCCAGAAAGAACAAAAAATAAGAAACAGTATTGCCAAATGAATTGCATGGTCTGAGGATTTCTTGCATAGATAATTTTTGGTTTTGTTTTCTTTCTTTTTTGCCAACTGCATGCATAGATACAAGTTTTGCTGAAATAGAAACTCCCCCTTTTCTTATGGGAGCTTTGCGGCTCCAGGACTGGATTTAGGTGTTTATTTTGTGTTGTTTTGGGGGTATCATATTTCAGACCCTGAAATGTTGATTTCTTTGGCTTGTTTTTGTCTGATATACCACAATGGGGGTTGTGTTCAAATTAAGCTGTGGGACATCCTTTAGATACTGGGTTCAAACAATTCTCTCCTTCCTTGATGTTCACTTACGGGAGAGGTGTCAGAAAGTCTGGGAAGATCCATAGTGGAAAAAGGTTACCTGTATTTCGTGGAGACTGATGGCCAGCTCCCTTCTGCCCAGGAGTTCTGGAGAAGGCCAGTACTACCACTTGCTTAAATACCTCCCATCTGCAGCCCTTCAGTAAATATTTAAGTGATTCATTAAACATTTAAACCTTAAGAAAGTTGAGTAACCCAGTGGAACTTGAATTTAACTAGAATTTAAGTTTGAGAGTAGCTGGTCAGTAGAACAAGTGTGGTAGATTGGGTAACATGCTATGACTTTTAAGGGTTTGTTTTCCTTAAATAGAGTTAACAATAATTAATTTGAACAAAGGAGGAAAACGTAGGCCCCATTATCAGCTACATTAGCTGAACAACATTTCAGTAAACTAAAGCAGCTATATCATTTGGACAAACAGTCAGCTTTTCCAGGATTTGCACTCATTGGTTAATTGAATAATGTGTCAACATAACAAAATGTGTGCCTCTTGCCATCTCAGGGAAGCAAAATCTCCCCTAGACAGAATGTTCCATTTTCTGAGACTCTCCTGTAATAGGCAGGAAACTGCAGACCCATTGTTTCATTTAAATTAGCTAGATATTTCGTTCTGATGCTCTTCTGTTTTAAAATTGTGGAAAAGGCAAAGTAACTAAAATAAGGAAGCACAAAGAATAGTGACTTCAAATAATTAGCTGGAAATAAAAAAATCACTAGTGATAGACCAAAGGCAGATTAAAATGTATGCTTCTCATTCAGATACTAAAAATACAAATCTGAACATCTCTTTCAAGAATACCAAAAACTGGCGGTCACATGGCTTCCTCTATAATGAAGCTGAAATAGAAACTCTTGTCAAAAAACACTTGACCCGAATCCCTTTTACCAACAGCGTGAAGTCATACCAGCCATTTAAGTCATTAGGCTGAGACATTTTAACACGCAATTAACTTTCTTACAGGATCTAGAAATTCCCCAACCCCCAACCTCCAAATCAAACAGGTAGGCTACTGACTGCCATCCCGTGGTAGAGAGAATTTTGCAAGATGTTTTACCTGATAATCTCAATGTAACAGAATCCTAACACAGCACAAGGAGTGACTGTTACTATGTAAATGGCTACATTATAAAACTAAAGCCAAAGCCACTAAGATAAGTAGAAAACAGGCCGGAGTGCGGTGGCTAAGGCCTGTAATCCCTTCACTTTGGGAGGCCAAGGCAGGCGGATCATGAGGTCAGGAGTTTGAGACCAGCCTGACCACCATGGTGAAAGCCCATCTCTACTAAAAATACAAAAAAAATTAGCTGGGTGTGGTGGCAGGCACCTGTGGTCCCAGCTACTCAGGAGGCTGAGGCAGGAGAATCGCATGAACCTGGGAGGCAGAGGTTGCAGTCAGCCAAGATTGTGCCACTGCACTGCAGCCTGGGCGACAGAGCTAGACTCCATTTAAAAAAAAAAAAAAAAAGAAAAGAAAAAAGGAAACAAATTGGAATCTCAGGAGGAGGTTCCAATGGCCCAATTCGAGAGTCTATTTTAAAAACAGCAACAGAATAACAATTACTGAAGGGCTGTTTCCTAAAATTACTCTCTGGTTGGTATTTCTCAGTTTTCAAATGCCATGAGAAATATGCTGGCTGTCACTTACTCTGCCTTAAAAGAAAGCATTAACAAAGAATACCACTGAGAAACAAAGGCATTCATACAAGGAAGTGAACATCCTAAGCACATAAGTACGTTCTTAACAGGGACACTAAAAAAGGAAACACCAAGAAAAAAAATAAAAACTGAACAGAAGTTCCTAACTTTAGTAATATTATATACTACCCCCCCCCAAAAAAAACTGCCCATGAGTTGAGAGTTATCAATTTTATATCTAGAAACCCTACATATTCAGGACTCCCTGACTTTGTGGAGGAGGGACACTAGGAAAGGCAAGAGAAAAAGGAATTTTCTACCACATTTATAGAAATATACAGTTTTTTTCGTGAAATTTAGGTTTGATATAGGAGTTCTTGTTCTCTAAGTAAGTTTCCCATTTGCCGGAAATTTTAAGCAGCATTGATTTTTTCAATTAGCTTCAGATATGCTACACTCTGGAATAGGGGTGTTAAACTCACGACATTGCAGAAAGGTTTGCACTTTTCCCTCATTTTCACTACTTGGCATTGTCTATCAAAGAGTAGCACATCCTGCAAAACCAACAAGAGGCATGGGCTAAGGAGGAAAAAGCAAGCCCCAAATATCTAGCAAGCATGTCTTCATTTGCACAATTTAGCTTTTTCACAACAAATAACAAGGGGACTGGTATTTTCTGTATCATAGGGCTCATAGATGGACTTGTAAAAAAATCACATTATGATCACTTAGCATTAGGTAACATTTAAGCAATTTTGGGCGCCTAACGCTTGAAGGACTGATGATTTCAAATGGACAATAACTTTGGTTTAAATTCCAATATTTTATGGAATTGCATGGTTTCAAATTCACCATAAAGAAAATGCCTTTTTTGAGCATCAATTCAAAGAGCTATTTAGCATTAAGGAACCGCATTAGCTGTACAACTCATGATGGTGTTAATTAGGAAAGGAGCTAGAGAAAAAAAAAAATCCATCGCTGAAGCTTTGATACACTGTTTAAAACTCACTATTAACCTGACGAACTATTTTTTTCCGGGGAAGTGCTAATGACATGAGCTGGCAAAATATTTTACTAGTTCCTTAATAATAAATCATTTGAGGGAAAATTGCAACTTGGTATGGACCTCACCGAGCCCCTCGCCAATTCAATCAGGCCCTCCTTTGATAATTTAACAACAAATTCCTGTCTGGAATCACACATTCAAGTGCCTTTTTAAATGAATCCCATTTCAATTTTCTAATAAAGTACTACCAGTAGATCTGCAAGTTGAGGAAAGCAGCTCAGGTGACACATTTGGCACCAAAAAGAATACTGAGTGGGTCAAAATCCTGCCTGGGCAGACAATAGAAGAGGAGACGAAGAAGGTGACTAGACTTAGGGACTTCAAGAAGAGCAAGCACTGAAAACAGCAGTTTACCTACCTCAGACAGTAAGCAACAAGCCTGCAGTCCCCAGATAATCGGCCCAGAGGGAGCTGAGAGGATGGAGTTGGAAAGGGGAACCACAGAGCCCGGGAAGAAGGAGCGACCAGGATGGAGCGCAAACGAGTGACAGGCAAGGAGCCCAAAGGGACCACACCAATGCAACAGGTAGAACCACGGGGATGGGACAGGAGAGGACAGGGCTGGGGGGAGGGGGCGACAGGGATGGAGCTGGTCCAGCCAAGTCATAACCAGCCCCTTGCTGGGGCGCTAGCTGCGCGCAGGGCGCGGCGCCAGGCACTTTGGAGCGCTCTCTGCCGGAGTGGCGCCCACCGGTTCTCCGATGCCCCATTTCAGAGACTGGAGCCAGGAGGCCGGCCCCGCATCGCCCGCTCCGCTGTGTCACCCGCTCCGGGACAGCGACGGCTCAGCGCCCGATTCTCCCGGACGCAGGGGGTCGCTGGCGGCCGCAGGGGGCGGCGGCGTCGGGGACCGGCGCGGGCCGGGGCAGGTGGTACGTGGGTTCGGGCAGGACGGTCCTCTTGCAGGCGTGGTCGGCCGGGGTCGCCTTGCTCTTCTCCATGGCCATCAGGTAACTGACATCGGCCACCACGGCTTCCAGGTCCGCCATGTTGGCGAGCTTTGGCAGCGGCGGTGGCGGTTACTCGGGACCCGGATGGGACGCGCGCCCGCGGCCGCCGCCCGCCGCGCCCCAACCTGGGGGAGCCACCCTGGGGCAGCCCCGCTCTGCGCGCCCCAGCAGCGCCCTGCAAGCGGTGTAATCTGTAGCCCGCCAGGGTCGCCGCGCGCCGCCCACTGCTCCTTCAGCGAGGGTCTGCGGGGAGCGTGCGCCCAAGGGTTGGCGCACCTGGGTGCAGAGTCCCAGCGGCCAGCTCGGTTGGCGCCTCCCAACCAAGTCTCTCCCCTCCGGGTGGCCGCAAAGGACTCCTCCTCCTCTTCTTCCTCCCCTCCCTCCCCCTCCGCCTCCTCCTCCTCCTCCTTGGCTGCCCCGACCTCCCGCCCCCAGTTCCATGTGCTCTCATGCCCGCCCCGCTCATCCAGAGAAGCCCTGTGCCCGACGCCCGCTACCCAAGGGCAATGGGGAGGCCTCTGCTCCGGGGACACAGTAGTTCTCAAACTGGACAGTGTCAATCAGCATCCTCCAGGAGGTCTAGGATGGCCCCGGAAATGCATGTGTCCCACCTGTCCCCGCAGGTGGTGATGAAACTCCTGCTCTGGTCAGAGCTACCGGTGAACAGCGTCCAGCGGCCTGGCCCCCAACCTCCCTCCTGACCCTGAACAACCCCCCAACCCCGCCTTGAGAATTCAGCGAGGAGTAAAAGCTGGAGAAAATTGCGTGTCTCAGGCTAAGCAGAGCAAAGTGGGGTGACGGCTCCCCCGCTAGGAACAGAGATGCCCTTAGGGAACCCCCTGATGGAAGAGCTCCCGGCTTAAGAAGGTCACCACTCCCTTACACTCAGGTGAGAGGTTTTAGTTTGGTTGTTGAAATGGTGTTGAGAAATAGAGTATTACTGCCCTTGGGGTTTTACTGTCAATATAAGGGAGGAGACCACCTCTCATATTGTCTTATACCTAGTTTCTGCGACCAAAGAAAGAAAAAGTAAAAACTAAAAGGCAGAAGTGAAATCCACAAGCCGACAGCCCGGCGCCACACCCTGGGCCTGGTAGTTAAAGATCGACCCCTGACCTAATTGGTTACTAGAGATTACAGACATTGTATAGAAAAGCATTGTGAAAATCCCTATCCTGTTTTGTTCCGATCTGCTTACTGGTGCGTGCAGCCCCCAGTCACTTACCCCCAGCTTGCTCAATCAATCACGACCCTCTCACACACACCCACTTAGAGTTGAAGGCACAGGAATTGCTCACTCGGGGAGCTCGGCTCTTGAGACGAGTCTTGCCGATGCCCCCGGCTGAATAAACCCCTTCCTTCTTTAACTCGGTGTCTGAGGAGTTTTGTCTGCTGCTCATCCTGCTACAAATACAAGAGACAATTAGGGAGCATCTGCTGCGAGCACACTCGCACCACGGGGGTGATTTAGGGAAGTGGAACAGCGAGATACAGCCCAAACACCGAAGCTGGGGGGGAATTTCCAGCTTCCCGATAGGTCTCGGTGTCTTTCATCATCACTGCACCCTGCTGCCTGGGGTTTTCAGTTGCTTCTTATTTTTCAGCAGTGTGCACACAAATCCACATTCAGGATCTATGTGACACTCAGGCTGGAGTGGTGTTAAGGAACATGCAGGCAGTCTTAGGAAGACCTAAGCTGGAAATTAATGTTTTAAAGTCCCTTTCATTCACCTGAATTGGTCACGTGTTCCCATGAGCCTAGACTTTGCTACAATTTGAGTAAATGTTCTGTCCATAACTTACAGGGTTAACGGGACCCACCAGATACAGTTAAGGTCAAATTTCGGATTATTTCATGTAATGTCATTGCAGAAGCAGCCTGATTCCGTCATCAAGTAGCCTGTTTCCCTCTTTTGTTTTCTCTCCCACCCGGCAGCCCCCCTCAATCTGATTCCCTGCTATGCCTGCCATCACCACTGGCCAGTTTTACCACATGCTTCTCAAGATCCAAGGCACAATAGGCATAAAGTTGTCCTGAAAAGGACAAGAGGAGTGTCAGAAGTAGGAATGGCAGTCGAAGGAGCTTGGTCTGGCAGTGAAATGACAGGCAAGCACAAAATATATTAATGAGACAAAGCTATGCATGAGCCAAATATCAAACTTTCATCTTCTACCCACTTTTTTTTTTTTTTTCCTTAAAAACAGGAAGACAGTTGGGAGGCTGAGGCGGGCAGATCACGAGGTCAGGAGATCGAGACCATCCTGGCTAACACAGTGAAACCCCGTCTCTGCAAAAATAGAAAAAAAAAACAAAAAATAGCTGGGTGTGGTGGCAGGCACCTGTAGTTCCAGCTACTCCGGAGGCTGAGACAAGAGAATGGCCTGAACCTGGGAGGCGGAGCTTGCAGTGAGCCAAGATTGCACCACTGCACTCGGCCTGGGTGACAGAGTGAG
Organism: Gorilla gorilla gorilla; assembly: GCF_029281585.2. Taxonomy (NCBI): domain Eukaryota; kingdom Metazoa; phylum Chordata; class Mammalia; order Primates; family Hominidae; genus Gorilla; species Gorilla gorilla. The sequence goes on along the minus strand of NC_086018.1, from coordinate 23,345,085 downwards.
ACTCCGTCCCAAAAAATAAAAAATAAAAACAGGAAGACAGAATGTCTTGTCAAGGGTCACCCCACATGGAGCAGTAAATTCCCCAGAAAAGCAGAACATGTTTTTATGATTTAATTAATACAATTTCTCTCAATGTGTCTGTTTATCATTTGAGCATCCGCATGATCAGACCTGACATCTGCCTACATTTTCTTGGTCATCTTTAACTTCAGTTAAGAACCTTTTGGGTTTTTCTTTTTGCTCTTTTTTTGCCCCGGCAGCACGGTGTAGTAAGTTTGGAAGAAGACACACCTGAAATCAAATCCCTGCTCTGTGCTGGGTGGTCTTCGAGGCAATCTTTTACCCTTTCTACTTTGTTGTTCTCATAGGAAAAGTGGAAATGAGGCCTCTTACCCCTGGCTTGTTGAGAAGACAGAGGAGAAAAAGCACATAAAAATTCAACTTGTCGGGTGCGGTGGCTCACACCTGTAATCCTGCACTTTGGGAGGCCGAGGCAGGTGGATAGCTTGAGGCTAGTAGCTCAAGACCAGCCTGGCCAACATGGCAAAACCCTGTCTCTATTGAAAATACAAAAATTAGACAGGCATGGTGGTGCACGCCTGTAATCCCAGCTACTTGGCAGGCTGGGGCACAAGAATTGCTTGAACCCAGTAAGTGGAAGCTGCAGTCAGTCAAGATTGCACCACTGCACCCCAGGCTGGGTGACAGAGTGAGACCCTGTCTCACAAAAAAAAAAAAAAAGAAAAGAAAAATGCATCTTTCCTGGCACCTGGTAGATCCTCAATAAAGATTATAGCACTTCCTCTATTTATTTTGCTTCATTTTACCCTGGCATGCTAGAGAAGATACTGAAACTAGTTGTTCACAGTCATTATACTTGAAGCAGGAATACCCCTTACCAAAAATAACATCTCCATCTAGGGCATTTCTAGGAACCAAAATGGCAAAAACATTTGTATTTATAAGTATGAGCAATTACTCTTTTGGCAGAAAGAACAAGGAGTCCAAAATTTGATCCTCTAACTGAGGCCCCTACACCATTTGAGTCAGATGACTCAATTACCCAAGGGTATTTTTTTCTGGTGTTTATACTGTATAAATTTCTGTTCCCTGGCTGTCTCTTTGGTTGTCTCACTTTCTCCATCCCCTCTTCTTTCTCTTTTTCTTGACTCTTAATACTGAACAGCTTTTTGTCTTCACTGCAAACAAAAGGGGTTAATGACAGTGATGAAGTTGTCATAACTGACCTGCTGGATCCTGTTACTAAACACCATCCCCAGCCTGTAATCATCACAAAGAACAGAGAAAACAAATAGCAATCCATTTGTACTTAGCTAATAATGCTCCCTTGCAAATAATTATGTTTCCCACCCCCAGAGGATTTAAATGACTTGGGGCTCACACTGCTTGTGATAATAGACAAAACTCCAGCGTTCCCACAAGATTAATAATGTTCCCTTTTCTTCTTTTCTACGCCTTTCCATCGTTAGAGGAGATGTTGCTGAGATGGGTGCATTAAAGTCTAGGTTTTCCAGAGTTTATTTTGCTAACAACTTAAAGGGAAGAAGCTAACTAGAGAGCTGACTGGTCTTACTTGTTTTTGATTCTGGGCTTTACTAGGACTTCCTACACTCAGAATCTATAAACGCTGGGTGGGGTGGGAGCTGGGAATGTTATTCTGGGAAATTAATCACAAATGAAAAGAAAATCAACTCTAAGACTCCAGTTAGAAGATTTTTGAAAATGGCAGAACATGACTGGCCTTCATTCAAGTCAGAATATTTAAAGCAATCCTTGCTAAGGAGAACTTGATTTTGTATAAGCAGTCCCTTAAATACAGTTGCTTCTCAGGAAAACCACACACAATTGATGTTTGAATGGCTTTATTTACAAACATCTCGCTCTGTAAGCCTCTGCAGGTATTTCTAGCCTCCCGGGGGCCACTGTCCCATTTCACCTGTAATTTGGATCACAATTCTGTTTGTTGTCACACACATCATACAAGCTGCTTTTCATGCTGCTTTTATCCACAAAGCTTTACAAGCTTTAATGGCAGCTCTATATATGACAACTTTAAAAGAGCTTCCAAAAGGTATGATACCAAGCTTTGGTTTTAAAAGCACTGAAACATTGTTCAATACAGAAGTACTTTTCTTTCAATATGTGAGTGGAAACACATTTCTCTATAGGGACTGCTGGTCAGGGAGTCATTCTAAAGAAAAAGCCGCAGTGTTGTGGTTCAGAGCATGGGCTCAAAAGACAGATGGATAAGAAGCCCGAGACCAGTCCTTCTGAGCTGTGTGACCTTAGACAAGTTGTCTAATCTCTCTGTGTCTCAGCTCTGTCTCAGTGTTGTTAACGGGATTGCCGTGACAGCAATGCTGTAACATGTAAAAAGCACTTACAACCGTGTCTGGCACACAGAAAGCACTCGATAAATATTGACCAGGTTATCAGCAGCAGCAGCATCATTAGAGCATCTCTACATCATACAGGGCCTGATGGAAAGAGATCAGCACTGAGAATGAACAGAACAGTGCTGGCTCTGACCCGCTGGCTCTGGCATTGCTGAATAACTCTAAGCAAGTCTCTTAAGCTTTTTAAATATGATTTTTCACCAGTAACTAATGAAGGGATTGAAGGAGCAGGTCCCCTGACGTCTTTTCAAATTCTAAAATTCTCCAGCTGTATTTAATCCTGCACTGAATCATTTTGCAAGGTAAAGAATACTCGCTCCCCTCAATAAGATCTTATGAGTTTAGGTTTCGGTGCATAGGGCAACACCCAGGGCATAAATCATTTCCACTGTCACCATAGCCCACAGGTGAGGTGAGCAATCCATTAGCTTGCTTCTGGAAACAAACCTGTCTGTATTTGTTCCCCCAGCATCTGCACTCAGCACACTGACTTTGCTCAATATATGTATTGGATGGATAAGTGAGTAAATGAAAGAATGACATAAAGATCATAGATTGCCTCAGCTTTCTATTGGAAAATAACCTAAAGGGAGGGGGAAAATTGCTACTTAAAACCACAAGTGCCACTCAAGGGATGCCTCCTATGAAAGGAGGAGTGCTAACTGCCAGGTCCCCACTGGTCCTTCGTGCTGCTTATGGCCTGGAAGGCCTCTCCTGCAGCCAAGAGCCCTGATGTGCTTGGGCTGTGCAAAGTTGAGTCTGGAAACTTTAGGCACAGGAATGGAGAGCGCTCACTCCCTTTGCCTAAGAAAGAGGACTTAGAGAGGAACTTGAAAGAGGGAGTAAGAGAGAGGGCAACAAGAGGGGCCGAGGCTAGGCAGTCCATGCAGTGGGTGCCAAGCCTGGAGGTGGGGTGGTCTGGAAAACATTCCGGAACAGGAAATCTGTTCTTCTGTCTTCTGTGCCTATTGGGGTGATCAGACCCAACACCAGGTCGTGGGGGCGACGAAGTCCAGAGGAGACAAAGGAATGAGAAAAAGACAGTTTGAGAGACAGAGTGGGACCAGAGGGCGTCATGAGGGTGGAGGCTGCCAAGGCCTTGAGCTCTGGGAATGCACGCTATTTATTGGTGTTCAAACAAACAAACAGGTGGTGAGGATGTGGGGGTTGAAAGGAAACAGTGTATCGAGTGAATGAGAAACATATGGCTGCTTGAAATAATGGGAGTGCTAGAAGCAAGGAGCCAGCATGTCTAACAGACATGCAAGCCCTGCCTCAGCTTCTCGCCCAACACAGCTTTTCTCCCAACATACCCCCCTTCTCTTTTTAGTAAAAACCGCCACAGCTATCATTATTAGCATGAGGTGGCCTCTTTTTAAAATTAATTGAGCAAGGCAACTGTAGGCTGTGCAGCCCTTAATTGCCAGTTGGTGATCCAGCTTCATTTTTCTTAGCCCGTATTCAAAATGGAGTCACCCTGGTTTGAATGCTTCCTACCTATCTCCCCTTTCCCTTTTACAAGAGGACCCTTAATCCTAGGGGTTGTAGAAGGATGAAGGTCTGTCTTCTATAACTTCTTCATGCTGAATAGGGGCAATGATACTCCTGCCTACCTATTAGGGTCTCTTGCATTCAGGGTAAAGAGGAGGTGCCCGCCACCATGCCCAGCTAATTTTTTGTATTTTTAGTAGAGACAGGGTTTCACCGTGTTAGCCAGGATGGTCTCGATCTCCTGACATGATCCGCCCGCCTTGGCCTCCCAAAGTTCTGGGATTACAGATGTGAGCCACCGCGCCCAGCCAAAGAAATTTCTTTCTTTGAGAGTGAGTCTTGCTCTGTCGCCAGGCTGGAGTGCAGTGGCACAATCTCGGCTCACTGCAATCTCTGCCTCCTGGGTTCAAGCAATTCTCCTGCCTCAGCCTCCTGAGTAGCTGGGACTACAGGCATGCGCCACCACACCCAGCTAATTTTTTTGTATTTTTAGTAGAGACAGGGTTTCACCATGTTGGCCAGGATGGTCTTGATCTCCTCACCTCGTGATCCACCCACCTTGGCCTCCCATAGTGCTGGGATTACAGGTGTGAGCCCACCACACCCGGCCAGAAATTTCTAAGCAGCAAAGCATTCAAGATTTGGCCTGGCTGCTTCTAACTCCTTATGCTCCATTGCAGGAAGAAATAAATGAATTAAAGTTAGAAGTTATATTTAAAGGTAAAGCAGAGCATAAAAGTTTGGGAAATTTGCAGCCTGGCCATGTGAGAAAGAAAAAGCTTTTTCAGGAGAGGAGCTCAAGCAGGCTGTGGAGTAACCACTTGTTAGAGAGATTTGCATAACTAAAAGGGAACCAAGTGCTAATAATTGATGCAGTGCTAATAATCGACACAATAGGAAATAGGCCTCAGAGCCATTTCAGAGATCTTCAACAACCCTCCCATCCCAGGCCCAGAGGCCTAGGAGGAAAGAATGGTTTCATTGTCAAGGCCCAGGGCCCTACTGCCCTGCACAGCCTCAGGACGCTGCTCCCCGCCTGCATCTAGGCTGTTCCAGCTCCACCCTTTTCTTAGAGGACCCTAGACGCAGCTCAGGCTGCTATTTCAGAGGGTTGAAGCCATAAGCCTTGGCAGCTTCCATGTGGTGTTAAGCCTGTAGGTATGCAGAGTGCAAGACTGTAGAAGGCTTGGCAGCCTCCACTTAGATTGTATGAGAAAGCCTGGGAGCCCAGGAAGAAGGCTGCTGCAGGGGCAGAGCCCTCACATTGGAGGGAAAATGTGGGGTTGAATGCCCCACACAGAGTCCCCACTGGGGTAATGCCTAGTGGGGCTGCGGGAAGGGGGCTCCCACCATCCAGACCCCAGAATGGTAGATCACCAGCAGCTTGCACCCTGCACCTAGAAAAGAGGCAGGCCCTCATCTCCAATCTGTAAGAGCAGCTGTGGGGACTGAATTCTGCAAAGCCACAGGAACAGAGCTGCCCAAAGCCTTGGGAGCCCACCCCTTGCACCAGTGTGCCCTGATTGTGGGACATGGAGTTAAAGGAGATTATTTTGGAGCCTTAAGATTGAATGATTACCCTGCTGGGTTTTGGACTTGCTTGGGACCTATAACCCCTTTCTTTTGACTGATTTCTCCCTTTTGGAACAGGAATGTTTACCTAATGCCTATGCCCCCATTGTATCTCAGGAGTAAATAACTTGTTTTCATTTTTACAGGCTTATAGGTGAAAGGAACTCATCTTCAGATGAGACGTTGGACTTGGACTTGGGATTGGGACTTTTGAGTTAATGCTGGAATGAGTTAAGACTTTGGGGGTCTATTGGGAAGGCATGACTATATTTTGCAATGTGCAAAGAGCATGAGATCTGGGGGGCCGCGGTGGAATGATAAAGTTTGGATATTTGTCCCCCAAAACCTCATGTTGAACTATAATTCCCAATGTTGGGGGTGGGGCCTGGTGGGAGGTTTGGGTCATGGGGGCAGATCCCTTGTGGCTTGGTGCTGTCCTTGCAATAATGAGTTCTTATGAGATCTGCTCATTTAAAAGTGTGCGCAACTCCCTGCTCTCTCTCTCTCTCTCTCTCTCTTGCTCCTGCTTTTGCTGTGTGATGCACCTGCTCTGGCTTTGCCTTCCACGATGTGTAAAAGCTCCCTGAAGCCTTCCCAGAAACCAAGCAGATGCCGGCACCATGTTTACTTATTTAGAGACAGGGTTTCTCTCCTGTTGCCCAGGCTGAAGTGCAGTGGCACAATCTTGGCTCACTACAACCTCCTCCTCCTGGGCTCAAGTGATTCTCCTGCCTCAGCCTCCTGAGTAGCTGGGACTACAGGTGTATGCCACCACGCCTGGCTAATTTTCGTATTTTTATGAGAGATGTGGTTTCACCATGTTGTCCAGGCTGGTCTTGAACTCCTGACCTCAAGTGATCCTTGGTCTCCCAAAGTGCTTAGGATTATAGGCGTCAGCCTCCATGCCCGGCCTCAGGTATTTCTTTGTAGTAATACAAGAATGGCCTAACACACTGGGCAAGCCAATACCTTTCTGACCTCAGTTTCCTTTTCTGTAATAGGGGTTTGTGAAGATTAGGTGCTGTATTCGTTTCCTGTGACTGCCATAACAAATTACCACAAATCTGGTGGCTTAAAACAAATGGGAATTGGTCAGGCGAGGTGGCTCATGCCTGTAATCCCAGCACTTTGGGAGGCTGAGGTGGGCGGATCACAAGGTCAGGAGATCGAGACCATCCTGGCTAACAAGGTGAAACCACGTCTCTACTGAAAATACAAAAAAAATTAGCTGGGCGTGGTGGCGGGCACCTGTAGTCCCAGCTACTCGGGAGGCTGAGGCAGGAGAATGGCGTGAACCCAGGAGGCAGAGCTTGCAGTGAGCCTAGATCGTGCCACTGCACTCCAGCCTGGGCGACAGAGCGAGACTCCGTCTCAAAAAAACAAACAACAACAACAAAAAAACCAATGGGAATTGATGATCTCACAGTGCCGGAGGCTAGAAGTCCGAGATGGAGGTGTTGCCAGGGCTGTGCTCCCTCTGGAGGCTCTAGGGGAGGCTCCTTCCCATGTCTTCCAACTTCTGGGGGCTCCAGGTGTTCCTTGGCTTCTGGCTGCATGGCTCCGACCTCTGCTTCATCTTCACATGGCCTTCTCTTCTTCATTCTCCTCTTCTGTCTCAAATCTCTGTACGCTTTTCTTTTCCTTTCTTTTATTTTCTTTTCCTTTCTTTTCTTTTTTCTTTTATGAGATGGAGTTTCACTTTTGTCGCCCAGGCTGGAGTGCAGTGGCATGATCTCGGCTCACTACAACTTTCGCCTCCTGGGTTCAAGCGATTCTCCTGCCTCAGCTTCCCGAGTAGCTGGGATTACAGGTGCATGCCACCAAGCCCAGCTAATTTTTGTATTTTTAGTAGAGATGGGGTTTCACCATGTTGTCCAGGCTCGTCTCGAACTCATGACCTCAGGTGATCCACCCACCTCGGCCTCCCAAAGTGTGGGGATTACAGGCTTGAGCCACAGCACCCAGCCTTTGCTTTTCTTTTCTAAGGACCATTTGTCCTTGGACGCAGAGTCCACCTGGATAATCCATCTCAAGATCTTTAACTTAATGACACCTGGGAAGACCCTTTTCCCAACTCGGTTAACATTCACAGGTCCCAGGGATTAGGATGTGGATATATCTTTTTGAAGGCCACTGTTCAATCCACTGTAGGTGTCTTTAAAGCACTTAAAAATGAAAATGAAACCTGAATGTCAACTCCTTCAACTGCAGTGAAAAAATAAGACTGTTCAGTGGACCGGACTTCTTAGCAGTTTTATTTTTCATTGCAGATTATTTTTCACCACTCATGAGGGCCTGCCCAGGGCATTCTCTCCCAGGAGGCAAGTTACTGTGGCCAGCCAAATGATCAGGAGGGTCAAAGAAATGGCTACAGAAACAGGGATGGACAATGATTGTCAGAAGGAGGAGAGAAGTGGAGGATGACAGCTGAGGTGAGTGCCTGGCCCATTTGTCCTCACTCCCTCTCTTGAATCCATGTTAATCACAATTTACATGAATGCAGCGCTTTAAAAGTAAGGTATATGGAGAAACCCCATTTCTACTGAAAATACAAAATTAGCCAGGCATGGTGGCACATGCCTGTAATCCCAGCTACTTGGGAGGCTGAGGCAGGAGAATCACTTGAACCCGGGAGGCAGAGGCTGCGGTGAGCCAAGATCGTGCCATTGCACTCCAGCCTGTGCAACAAGAACAAAACTCCGTCTCAAAAAAAAAAAAAAGTAAGGTATAATGGCTCATGCTTATAATGCCAACACTGTGGGAGGCCAGGCCAGGAGGATGGCTTAATCCTAGGAGTTCAAGACCAGCCTGGGCAACATAGTGAGACCCTCCCCTCATCTCTACAAAAAGCTAAAAAAAAATTTTTTTTAAGTGCTAGGGTTACAGGCCTTTTTTAAGTGGTAGGATTACAGGCCAGGTGGGGTGGCTCCCACCTATAATCTTAGCACTTTGGGAGGCCGAGGAAGGTAGATTGCTTAAACCTAAGAGTTCAAGACCAGCCTGGGCAACATAGTGAAACCCCATCTCTACAAAAATACAAAAATATTAGCCGGCTGTACTGGCACACGCCTGTAGTACCAGCTACTTGGGAGACTGAAGTGTGAGGATCACCTAAGTTCAGGGAGGTTGAGGCTGCAGTGAGCCAAGAGTACACCACTGCACTCCAGCCTGGGTGAAAGAGTGAAACCCTGTCTCAAAAGAAAAAATTAACCAGGTATGGTGGTGCATGACTGTAGTTCTAGCCACTTGGGAGGGTGTGGTAGGAGGATCACTTGAGCCCAGGAGGTTAAGGCTGTAGTAAGCCATGATCACACCACTGCACTCCAGACTAGGTGAGACAGCTAGACATTGTCTCAAAGTAAATGAAAAATAAAAGTAAGGTATAAAAAGTATTGTTCATACTCTTATTGGAGGTTCACATCAGTACTGAGAGATAAGAAATAGAACAGATATCATGATTCCCATTTTTTGAATGCAGAAACTGAGGCCCAGAGAGGTGAATCCAGCCTGTGTCCTTCACACCCTAGCTGGCTCATAGAAACCATGACCTGTTACCAACCAAGCCCTCCAGAGCCCAGTACTATGGGCCAATGGTGGCCTTCCCTCGCCTGCTCCTGGGGCAAGTTGCCAGGGGAGGTATTGCCTGTTTTGGGGGAGAGGTCTGCAGGGGCCTGAGGCATGGGCCTTGCAATGGGCAGTCCCACTGGGACCTCCTCTGGTGCTGCCCTCAGGAAGATGCTGTGGCTCCAAAAGCCCCAGGGGCACCTCTGACCACAGCAGTCAGTCTGGCCAGGTTGGGAGGGGCTCTTGTGCCCGGTGTAACTTCACAGAGCCAGCACATTCCAGTCTGGGAGGGAAACCAAAGGCACTTTGCCCAAGTGTCACAGAGCTTGAAACAGCATCCTGTGATGGGTCCCTGTCCCCAGAAGCAATGAGATTGGACAGGTGCTGAGCCCTTGTTACTTGATTGGGACGGACTTGCATCTGAGGAACAAACTGAGAGTGAACCTTTCCAAATTTGAGGCCTAAGAAAAATTTGGTGTCCTGATGAGCTGTGATAGGCAACCGTCTGGGGAAGTGGAAGCTTAGCACATCCTCTGGTTACTTATCACCTTACTGAAGGGTCTAAAAATGATGTCCTTGGGGTGTCAGAATCCTGCAGAATAAAATACTGATGAGTTTTAATTCATTCTTTGCAAATGAATTTTCTCAAGGCTCTGGTTGGAGTCAGGCACCCTGGGACCTTGCAGTAGTGTGCTTTGGGCCGCAGGCCACAGCCCCTTTCTTTTTTGTTTCTTTTTTGAGATGGAGTCTTGCTCTCTCTCCCAGGGTGGAGTCTAGTGGCGCAATCTCGGCTCACTGCAACCTCTGCCTTCCAGGTTCTAGCAATTTTCCTGCCTCAACCTCCCAAGTAGCTGTGATTACAGGTGCCTGCCACCATGCCCAGCTAATTTTTTGTATTTTTAGTAGAGATGGGGTTTCACTGTGTTTCCCAGGCTGGTCTTGAACTCCCGACCTCATGATCCGCCCTCCTCGGCCTCCCAAAGTGCTGGGAATACAGGCATGAGCCACTGCGCCCGGCCTACAGCCCCTTTACTCTCTGGAAGTCTCTGATGACCTATTCATGATGCTTTTTTTTTTTTTTTTTTTTTTGAGACGGAGTCTCGCTCTGTTGCCCAGGCTGAAGTGCAGTGGCGGGATCTCAGTTCCCTGCAAGCTCCGTCTCCTGGGTTCATGCCATTCTCCTGCCTCAGCCTCCCAAGTAGCTGGGACTACAGGCGCCTGTCGCCACGCCCGGCTAATTTTTTGTATTTTTAGTAGAGATGGGGTTTTACCGTGTTAGCCAGGATTGTCTTGATCTTCTGACCTTGTGATCCGCCCGCCTCGGCCTCCCAAAGTGCCGGGATTACAGGTGTGAGCCACCGTGCCTAGCCTTTTTTTTTTTTTTAATATTCTTGGTACATTTTCTATGTAATCATTTAAATAACTGGCCAGCAGAGTCTTCAGATTTTCTGTATCGCTTCCCAAATTTAGAAACCTGACTTGACTTTGGACCAGTTGTAGGCCATCCTGTGCCCCCTTCCCTTGATTCCCGCAGCCAGAGCCCTAAGCAGGCCCCATCCACTTGAGTCCAAGCTGCTACCATTGTACCCACCTGCTGGCCAGGCCCCCACAGGGGCCTCTCTCCTCCTGACAGTCTCATCCCCACTCAACAGCCAGAGTGCCCTCTTTATAAATGTAGATTGGATCCTTTCACTGTATTCGTTCATCCAACATTTACTGAGCACCTGCTGTGTGCTAGGCCCTGGTACAGGCACAGGAAACACATCAGGGAACAAAACTACACTCTCTGCTCTCCTGGGGCTTCCTTGCTAGTGGAGGGAATAAAGATATGTAAACATGTCAGGTAGTGATGAGTGCAAAGGAGAAAAGTAAATCAGAGAAATGGAGCAGAAACTGCTGGCAAGAGTGGGCGGTGGGGGGTATGATTTGCAATTTTCAACAGGGGTGGTCAGGCCTGACTGAGAAGCCGAAGAGGTAAGAGAGTAAAGCCATGTGGCTAAGTGGGGTGAAAGAGTTGAAGCAGAAAAGGTGGGAGGATCACCAGGCATGATGGTCCCTGTCTGTAGTCCTAAGTACTAGAGCCGGGCACAGCGTCTCATGCCTGTCATCCCAGTACTTTGGGAGGCCAAGGTGGGTGGATCACCTGAGGTCACGAGTTGAAGACCAGCCAGACCAACATGGTGAAACCCTGTCTCTACTAAAAATACAAAAATGAGCCAGGCGCGGTGGCGCATGCCTGTAATCCCAGCTACTTGGGAGGCTGAGGCAGGAGAATCGCTTGGACCTGGGAGGCAGAGGTTGCAGTGAGCCAAGATTGTGGCATTGCACTCCAGCCTGGGCAACAGAGTGAGATTCCATCTCAAACAAAACAAAACAACGAAAACTAACTACTGGAGAGGCTGAGGTGGGAGGATTGCATGAGCTCAGGAGTTCGAGGTTGCAGTGAGCTATGATCACACCACTACACTCCAGCCTGGGTGACAGAGCAAGACCCTGTCTCAAAAAAAAAAAAAAAAAAAAAAAAAAACTTGTAGCAGAGAACAGCAAGTGCAAAGGCCCTGAGGCAGGAGTGTGCCTAGTGTGTCTGTGAACCCACAGGGATGCCACTGTGGCTGCAGCAGGGTGAGATGTGGGAAGGGAGAGTGGCTAAGGAGGCTGAGAGGTCAGGGAATAAGTGTGGCCGGAGCCGGCCCTGAAGGTGCCCGAGACCCTTGTTTCTCTCCTGAGATGGGAGCCCTCACAAACCCTGGAGCTTCCCTGGCTGCCGTGAGGTCAGGCGGAAGGGGGTCGAGGTAGAGGTGGACACAGGGTGCAAGAAGGGAAAGGATTTTTGCTGCTTAAATCCTAGCCTGTCTTCCCATTGCTGGTGGGGTACATTCTCGATTCCTCTTCCCCGCCTGAGGTCTGACATGTGCTGGCCCCAGCTGGCCTCTTCCTTCCCCCAGCTCCACCTTCCACCCCTCAGCTCCAGCTCGTGGCCTGATGTGGTTCCTCCTCCCAGTCCATTGACCACGCTGGCCCCTGCCGCAGGGCCTCCTCTATTGATGTGTGCTCTTCCTGAACTGCCCTTCTGCCGGACAGCTGCTCCTTGGTGGCAGCTCAAGTGCCCTTCCTTCTCTAAGCCAGAGTTTCCCAACACTGCAGCCCAGCACCCTTCATTTTTCATGACATTCTTCATGTTCTGTCAATGGGCCTTTTGTTGTTTTAATTTTGTCTTCTTGTTTTTGTTGGTCTCCCTTCCTAGAATTTAAACCCCATGAGGGCAGAGGCGTTCAGCCTGACGCCAGCCTGGCAAATTTGTCACAAATCTGGAGGAACGCACACGTTCGCGGGCACCCAGTTCTGTGAGGTATTGCAAGCCCTCTCTGAACCTGCAAGGTGGCCATTGCTGTTCCCACTTTACAAGGGAGGAAGGAGTGCCCGGAGAGGTTCTATTTAGACCCGCCAAGGGCACAGTCGTTCTAGAAAGTAGCAGATCGGGAGTTTGAACTTGGGCTTGCTGGTTCCAGAGCCCCTTCTGTGCCCCTTCCAGGCTGTGCCTGGGTGAGATTCTTCCCCTTCGAGCACCTCTTCTTCCTGGAGGGTTCAGTGGCTGAGCTGACACCGGTAGGCAAGAGGCCCTGGCCTGCTTGTTGAAGGACTCAAAGGTGGCGTCTGGAAGCCTGGCGGGACTTTTCCCCTGTCAGCCTAGAGGCACTTTTAGAGGAGCGTGTCTGTTTCGCAGTCTTCGTGTCTCATAATTCATAATTAAGGTAGAGAGTACACATTTAGTTTAAAGTAAAAATTCAAACCCACCTCCACTCCCAGCTGGCCAGCTTCATGCAGTTCTCTCTCTGTCCCCTCCACAGGTGAGAACAAGAGTCAGGGCCGCACCATGGGACCCCAGGCTTCCTGCCCTGAAACTGCCTCGCTGTGTGCCCTTGGGCAGCCCCGCCCCGTGCCTCAGTTTCCCCACTCATAGAGGCTCCACAGGTAACACACAGGCCCAGATCCGCCGCCGGGCCCCGCGGGGCGGAAACCCCGCGCCCCAGCCCCGCACCGAGCCTCCCGGCGGCGCCCCCAGGGCAGGGCGAGGAGGGCGGGGACCCGGGCCGCTGGGGCGGTGGGGCCCGCCCGGCCGCCGGTCGGCTCCCTGGGGCGCGGGCGGCTGCGCCAGCCGGGGGCGGAGACGCGGCGCTGCTTCCGCTCAGGCGCGCCCTGCTCGCTCCTCCCAGTCGTTCTGGTCCGCGGCGCCCAACGGGGAAGACGGAGATGCAGGGACACGCGCGAGGAGCCGCTGCAGCCGCCGCCGCCGCGCTGTGGAGCCCGAGTGAGCGCGGCGCCGGCCCGTCCGGCCGCTGGACAACGTGGAGGCTGCACTGCCCGGGCCGCCGTGGCCGCTGCTGCTGGCGCGGTACGGCTGCCCGGCCCCCGCCGCAGGTAGGTGGGCGCGGGCCGACCCGGGACCGCGGGCTGCTTGTACAATGGCCCGGGCGGCCCCGCGACCAAGTGCGCGGGCGCCACCGCCGCCTTGGAAGCGAGTTGGGGGGAGTTGGGGGCGAGTTGGGGCGCGCACCGGGGATCCCCCCGCCGTCCCCGCCCGGGCCCTCCCCGGGGACGCCGCATCCCGGGCCGGTGAGGAGGGCGCGCGGGCGGCGCCGGCCGGTCCTCACCTGCCCGCGCCCGCAGGAAGCCAGGAGCCGAGCCCGCGCTGGGCCCGTGTGGTCCGGGCCGGGCACCAAGTTGGGACTTGGGGCCCGGAGGCGGGCCTGGCCCGGGGAGCCGGTTCGCGACTCTGTTTCCAGCGGCCGCGCGGCCGGCCCGCGTGCTCCGAGGACCGGCTGAGGTTGCAGCGAGAAAGTTCTGAGCCCGGGTGCGGGGCTGCCTGGCCGGTGGCTTGCTCCTGTGAGCCGTGGCTGTGGGTTTCCAAGCGGACTGACACCTGCCAGGTGCCGGGGCGACCCGAATGCCCCTTGTGGCCGCCGGGGTCCCAGATGGTGTTCCTCCCCGGGTCGGCTGCCTGGAGGGGAGGGGGGGTGACATGGTCCCAGAGCGCGGGGCAGTAGGGGAGGCAGGTTCGTGCCTCAGTTGTACTCTCCTGTGGGGAGAGAGTAAGGCCGGGCAACTTTGTCTCCAACTTTTGGTGTTTCCCAAGGGGTGGAGTTGAGGTCAGGAGGACTCAGGACACTTAAGCAGTTTGTGAAACGCTACACATGTTCTTTTAATTTGGAGATGGCCATGTGGTTTTTGAAGCAAGCCTCTTGCTGCCTAAATCATTCTCTTCGGATGTGCATGTTTTGCTTTTCTGGAGTATGGCCAGCCAAGTGGCACGGCCCGCAAGTGCCTGTGCACGCCTGGGCTCCTGTTCTGTTTGTGGCAGTTTAGCTGGCAGGACCTCGGGCCCCTTTGTCTGTGCCTCCTTAAGGCAAACAGCTGTCTCCTTGAATCTTTCCAGTGTGGATGGTGCGGGGGGGTGGTGGCCGTGTAGTCTGTTCCCCCGGGCTGCAGCCTCTCTTCTGGAGGTGTAGGGGGCAGCGGGGAACAGGAGGAGCTTGGCCTTTGTTTCAAGTCCTCCTACCTCTGACCCGACCCTAGAGATTCTGTGGACAGTTTCACCCCAAATTTGCCTCTTTCAGGAGCGTGTTTACATTTTGGGGCCTTGTCTGGAGCTAGCAAAAGAAGGTGAAGACAAAACAGCGACAGTATCTGGGGAGTGCAGGCCAGCACCGTTCCTTTTTCTGGAAATGCGTGGGTCAAGGAGGCAAAAGGGGTTTTGGGGAAGCTGTTTGTTTTAAAGGGGGGGTTTCTAGGCCGACCACGTTTGCCTTTCACCTCATTGCAGTTTTGGGTTTTGTGCACGTTTTAGGTGATGTCGCTGGAATCAAATGTCTGTTGTTCATGTGGTTGGAGCCCCTAAGGAGAAAGAACTACAGCTGTGGAGTTCAGTTGTATGTGAGGCAAAAATAGAGTTGATTATTTTAACATTAGGCAGCAAGGCCTGGGAGCCCCAGCAAATGTGGTGATCCAGTCCTAAAATAAAAGGAAAGGGAGGAACGGTTTTGATGTTATGTCCCTGATTTTCTAGGTGAGATACATGCCTCGGACCTCAGCGAAGCCAGTAAGTGGGCAGCTAATTATTTTTCCTGATTGCTTCCTGTTGCAATTGGAAGCTGTGAACCCACGGAAATGGTTTTGTTCTGGTGGTCCCAGTGCTGAGAACCTCCCCAGCTTCCAAGCCCTAGGCCTCTCTCCTCGGGGCGCAAGTGCTTATTCCAGGACCCGCCTGTCTAGGCACCCCCTTTCACCCTGGAGTTTCCTCCTGTAGATGCCCAAGGCCAAGGCCAGCAGGGCTGAGTGGGGTTAACTAAGTGCTGTGTGGGGCACCCTGAGAGAGTCCCCTCTAAAGCAGGGCCCCTTGCGTTTAACTTCCCTTGTTCAGTTCCAAGAAATTCCCGGGTGAACCCGAGCCAACATTTGTTCAGCACTTTTCTGGGGAGATCCACCTCGTGCTTCCTGTCGTTTTTGGAATCCGTTTAATTTCAGCAGCACTGTGTCACTGCTCAGGCATTTAGTAGAACTCACACACAGAGTTGCGGGGTGAGGGTGCAGGCAGGTGAGGCCTCCGAGTTGCTTTCTCTCTTGCAGCAACGGGTTGCAGGGCTGATAGGGGGTTTTGGGGTCAGACCCACCTGGATTTACATGCTCAGTAGCTGTTTGACTTTGGGCACCATACCTAGTTTCTGTCATGTTGCCTCGCTCCTCTCCCAGGCCTTGGGGAGCCCTTAGTGCCCTGTGTGAGACCTTTAGCCCCATCCCTGGCCCAGGCTGGGGACTGGCAGCGGCAGTGCTGCAGTGGCAGTTGTGTGTAGGAGTCCTTGATCTTTCTGGCCCTGGCCGGTCTAGAGGCTGTTATTACAATAGTCTGTGTGACCTTGGACATCCAGTCCAGTGACCACCTCACTCATTCACTGCTGCAGCCCTGGGGGGCAGGAGTAGTTAGCACTGTGGACAGAGCCCCTGTGTCCAGGGTCTGATCCCAGCCTGGCCGCTTGCTGTGCTGGGAAGCTTGAGAAGCTGACGCTACCTTTGTGTGCCTCAGTTTTCTCAGCTGTAAAATGGGGATAAGAATCCTTCCTACCATGAATTCAGTGAGTGAACGTGCACCTGGCCCAGTGTAATGCTGTTGCTGTTTCGCTTTGGTGTCTGCTACTGTGTGAAGTGCTGGGGTTGAATGTGATAGAATGGCAAATAAGGCCCCTCCGCTGTAGGCAGGGCTTCCCGTGTAGAGGGGAGGAAGGGAAACAAGCTGTGCAGCTATGCAGAGGTGGGCCCAGGGGTGCTCCTTCACCCTCGGGGCGTCCTGTGAGAGGTCCTTAGAGGCCAGATCATGCTGTGGAGTCTCACCGTGATGCAGAAGGCAGTGGAAGCTACTGGAAGGCTTTAGGCAGGACTGATAGGAAATGAAAGCTGAAGCCAGACCTTTCGTAGGTGAAAAGTGTCGAGTTGATCTTTTTTTTTTAATTGAGGTGAAACTTACATGATATAAAATTAAAGTATACAAGGCAGGTATTTAGTACATCCCCAGTGCTTACAACCATCACTTCTATGAAGTTAGAAGAGATTTCCATCGCCCCAAAGTAAAAACCATACCCATTGCACAGTGACTTCTCGTTCCCTCTCCCCCGACCCCCTGATGAGCACCAGTCTGCTTTCTGCCTCTATGGCTCTGCCTGTTCTGTGCATTTTGTATGAAGGGAATCATACAATACATCGTTGTTTTTTGTGGCTGACTTCCTTGGTTACTGTAATGTTTTCAGGGGTCATCCAAGTAGTACCAGGTATGGGTGTTTTAGCCTTTTTTTTTTTTTTTGAGATGGAGTCTTGCTCTGTTGCCCAGGCTGGAGTGCAGTGGCACAATCTCGGCTCACTGCAACTTCTGCCTCCTGGGTTTAAGTGATTCTCCTGCCTCTGCCTCCCAAGTAGCTTGGATTACTAATGGGTGCCCGCCACCAAACCCAGCTAATTTTTGTATTTTTGGTAGAGACGGGGTTTCACCATGTTGGCAAGGCTGGTCTTGAACTCCTGACGTCAAGTGAGCTGGCAGCCTCGGCCTCCCAAAGTGCTGGGATTACAGGCGTGAGCCACCATGCCCGTCCTATTTCAACCCTTTTTGTGGCTGAATAATATACCATTGTGTGGAGGGACCACATTATATTTGTCAGTTCATCCACTGATTGGATTGATCTTGGTTGGTTTTGTCTCCCAGCCAGCATGAACAGGGCTCATGCATCCTGGTGGAGGTGGCTGGTGGGGGGATCTGGCCTGAGACTCTCCTGCTGAGGTTCAGGAACGAGCCAGGTGATGAGAATGAGCTGGGGAGTCAGTGTTGGCCTCTGAGAGGAGGGGCCTGGGCCCTGAGAGGAGCCCTGGGAGGGCAGAGTGAGGGCCAAGTTCAGGTTACAGAAGCTGTGAGACAGCCGGACATTTGTGGTTTGAGGCCTTGGAGACAATGCGCTCTCCAAACAGGGAGTCTGTTGGGGAGGCCCTGGCAGGAGCTGGGGCTGCATCCAGCCCCTTGGCTTGGTGGCCTCGTTCACTTATTTGTTCAGGAAGCAGCAGGGTCTGGGCTCCATGCCAGGCCATGCTGGAGGGCTGTCCTGGGGCAGCGCGACCCAAGTATGATGGGCGGAGGCGGCTGTGGCTTGCTACGAGCTGGCGCCAGGGACCCACTGGCTGGCTCCAGCTGTTCTCTGCATTCTCTTCAGCTCTGGAGAGCTGTGTGCCGGCCCTCAGCCTCAGTTTCCTCATCTGCAAAATTGGGACGATGGTGTCCACCTTGCCGGTGCTGGTGGGGTCCTAAGAGCTGGTGTCTGGGATAAGGGAGCTGGGGCCCAAAAGCTCCTGCCCTGGGGCCCCGGCTGTCCTTTGAAGAGTACCCTGAGGGTGTGACTGAGAGCCAGTCCCCAGCACCCTTGTCCAGATGGGGACCAGGAGGTGGGTGAAGGTATTTGGGGTCTGAGCTCTGTGCTGGTTGCCCCCGAGGGGGCCTAGAGCCCTGCGTTAAGAGCAGAGCCCAGCCAGGCACGGTGGTTCACGCCTGTAATCCCAGCACTTTGGGAGGCTGAGGCAGGCAGATCACAAGGTCAGGAGATGGAGACCTTCTTGGCTAACATGGTGAAACCCCGTCTCTACTAAAAATACAAAAAACTAGCCAGGCATGGTGGCGGGCACCTGTAGTCCCAACTACTCGGGAGGTTGAGGCAGGAGAATGGTGTGAACCCGGGAGGCTGAGCTTACAGTGAGCCGAGATTGGGCCACTGCACTCCAGACTGGGGGACAGAGTGAGACTCCATCTCCAAAAAAAAAAAAAAAAAGCCAGGGCCGGATGCTGGCCCTATCCTTGCCCCACCTGGTTAAATGGGGGCTGCCTTCCTGGGTTGGGAGTTGGGGGGGACCTGTGCCCCTAAGCCATGCAGAGACATGTGCAGACGGGCCGCTCTTACACATGCAGGTGGCTATCCATGGTCCCTGCCCATTTCCAAGGCCCTTGTAGTGGTCCCTGTGCTCCAGGTCCAGTATCTGGTTTCCAGTTTGTCGTGGTTTGCCTGTCGCCTTGTAGGGGGCAGTTGACGCTTTGCTGGCCTGGCTCGTGGTGTGCCAGAGCCTGTGGCTGCTGCGCGACTGTTCCTCTTGCTCTCACAGTGGCAGGAGCCTCATTTTCTGATTGAGCCTGATGGGCTGGAGGGTCCATCACAGGGACACTGTTCTCTGTCCCTCGTGCTTGGGATCTCCTGCCGTGGACCCCCTGGGAGGTTGTCTTGCAGGTGGGGAGATTGTGCTTTCTGGGTATTTTCTTTTTTTTTTTTTGAGACGGAGTCTGGCTCTGCCGCCCAGGCTAGAGTGCAGTGGTGCGATCTCAGCTCACTGCAAGCTCCACCTCCTGGGTTCACGCCGTTCCTCTGCCTCAGCCTCCTGAGTAGCTGGGACTACAGGCACCCGCCACCAAGCTTGGCTAATTTTTTGTATTTGTTTTTTTAGTAGAGACGAGGTTTCACCTTGTTAGCCAGGATGGTCTCCATCTCCTGACCTTGTGATCTGCCCGCCTCGGCCTCCCAAAGTGCTGGGATTACAGGCGTGAGCCACCGTGCCCGGTCGCTTTCTGGGTATTTTCTTATTTGCTCTATTGAAGTGTATTTAATTTAATATGTATATTTAAAACGTCTGTTTTTAGTTTGCCTTATTGTAATATTTTTTGGAGATTTAAGTTTTTTTTTTTTTGAGACGGAGTCTCACTCTGTCCCCCAGGCTGCAGTGCAGTGGTGCGATCTCGGCTCACTGCAAGCTCTGCTTCCCAGGTTCATGCCATTCTCCTGCCTCAGCCTCCCGAGTAGCTGGGACTACAGGCGCCTGCCACCACGCCCGGCTAATTTTTTGTATTTTTTTAGTAGAGACGGGGTTTCACCATGTTAGCCAAGATGGTCTCAATCTCCTGACTTTGTAATCCGCCTGCCTCGGCCTCCCAAAGTGCTGGGATTACAGGCAGGAGCCATCGTGCCCGGCCAAGATTTAATTTTTTTTTTTTTTTTTTGAGTCTTGCTCTGTTGCCCAGTCTGGAGTGCAGTGATACAATCACTGCTCACTGCAGCATCTACCTCCTGGGCTGAAGCAATCCTCTCACCTCAGCCCGCAAGTAGTTGAGACCACAGGTGTGTACCACCACGCCCAGCTAATTTTATTTATTTTTTGTAGAGACAGGGTTTCACTATGTTGCCCAGGCTGGTCTTGAACTCCTGGGCTCAAGTGATCCACCCACCTCAGCCTCCCCAAGTGCTGGGATTACAGGCATGAGTCGCTGCCCCCAGCCTTAATGTAATTTTTCTTGTAGTTAAACCGAAGTGAAGGTTCACTCAAAGAGGAAAGTGGTTTTTAGCCTTTCTGAGGCCTCGAGGGCCCCTTCAAGCGTATGATAATGGTTCCTCTCCTGAGAAGGTGCCTGGTGGGGGCGGCACAGGCTCCACTCCACTGCATTGCAAGAATCCAGGGCCCTGCAGGGCTCAGAGCCCCGCTCCCAGTCTCCTTGTGGGGCATTGAGGGGCACTCACCTTCTGAGTGCCTCAGTTTCCTTTTTTGTAAAATGGAACCAGCTGATTCCAATCTCTATGGACTCTTCTAGCACAGGGCTTCAAGTTTTAGTTCCTTCAGGATCCTGAGGCCTCTGGACCGCTAGGGATTGAGGGTACCCCCAGAAGAGGTGCTGCTTCTGTGCCCTCTGTCGCCCAAGCTGGAGTGCAGTGGCACAGTCTCGGCTCACTGCAACCTCCGCCTCTCTGGTTCAAGAGATTCTCATGCCTCAGTAGCTGGGACTACAGGTGTCCGCCACCATGCCCAAATAATTTTTGTATTTTCAGTAGAGACGGGGTTTTGCCACGTTGGCCAGGCTGGTCTCGAACTCCTGACCTCAAGTGATCTGCCTGCCTCTGCTTCCTAAAGTGCTGGGATTACAGGCGTGAGTCACCGTGTCCAGCCTGCCTGGCTAATTTTTAAAAATTAGTTGTCGAGATGGGTGTCTTGCTTTGCTGCCCAGTCTGGTCTTGAACTCCTGGCATCCAGCTATCCTCCTACATCAGCCTCCCAAAGTGTTGGGATTACAGGCATGAGCCACTGTGCCCAGCCTATTTTATTATTATTATTATTTAATTTTATTTTTTCTCACTATTGCCCAGGCTGGCCTCCAACTCCTGGGCTTGAAGGATCTTCCCGCCTCAGCCTCCTGAGTAGCTGGGACTGCAGGCATGTGCCACCACACCCTACTTTGTACTTTTGCTTTCGTATCTTTGCTCTTATTAAAAGCCAAGTGCTATTTCATAGTACACAGGTGCACTTTACAGCATTTACTTGATCGAGTTTTCCCAGGCTTCATTGCTATTACAAGGCATGCTTGCTCCTGTGTCTCTGCATGGGTATAAGTGTTTTTATAGGAAACATTCCTAGTCAAAGAGTGTGTCCGTTTAGATTTTTAAATATATTGATGCCGGGCACAGTGGCTTACCCCGGTAATCCCAGCACTTTGGGAGGTTGAGGCAGAAGGATTCCTTGAGTCCAGGAGTTCGAGACCAGCCTGGGCAACACTGGGAGACCCCATCTCTACCAAAAAATTAAAAATTAGCTGGGTATGATTGCACACTCCTGTAGTCTCAGCTACCTGAAAGACTGAGGTGGGAAAATCTCTTGAGCCCAGGAGGTCAAGGCTGCGGTAAGCCATGATCATGGCACTGCAATAGATCTAGCCTGGGCAACAGAGCGAGACCGTGTCTCAAATACATACATACATACATACCTCCTAAAAGGCTGTACCAATTCATACCTGCAAGCATCTATGAGAACATACACATTCCTATATCCTCTCTGATGCTGGCAATTACCAGATTTTGGTTTTTTGTGTTTTCTTTGGTCCCAATTTGGTTAAAAATTATAACACCTTTTGATTTGCACAACCCTCATTTCCGGTTTATTGGTATTTACTTTTCTGCAAATTGCCTACACTTATCCATCTTTCTATTGTTTTTCTTTTTTTGAGACGGAGTCTCGCTTTTCTTCCAGGCTGGAGTGCAATGGCGCGATCACCATCTCGGTTCACTGCAGCCCTTGCCTCCCGGATTCAAGCCATTCTCCTGGCTAAGCCTCCTAAGTAGCTGGGACTACAGGCATGCGCCACCACCCCCAGCTAATTTTTATATTTTTAGTGGAGACAGGGTTTCACCCTGTTGGCCAGGCTGGTCTCGAACTCCTGACCTCAAGTGACCCGTCCACCTCCCAAAGTGCTGGGATTACAGACGTAAGCCACGGTGCCTGGACTGTTTGTCTTTTTCTTACTGATTTGTGGGAGGTCTTTATTTGGTGTGGACTTTAATTCTTTGTTCTGTTTGTTTCACGTTTCACTGCTGGTCTGTGGCTAGTCCTTCATTCTTGTTTCTGGTGGTACATTATCTTAAAGGCATTAAGAAGCTTCATGTAACCATAACTCTATCTTTTATGGCTTTTTTCCTATCCCTCGTTCCTCCACTTCCAGATTATCAGTATATTCTCCATTATTTTCTTCCAGGAGTGTTACTGTTTTGTGTTTTACCTTCAGGCATTATTCTGTCTGATTTTTTTTTTGTATATGGTATGAGGTAGGGGTCTGGCCAGTGAATAGGGAGTTGTCCAACACCTTGGTGGGATGATCCAACCTGTCCATTCATTGAAAATGCTGCTCTTTTATGTGTAGTGTCCACAGACACCTGGGTCCTGATTCCAGACCCTTCCCTGTGCTCTACTGCCTATACTGGAATGCTGCTGTCTCCATGTCTGAAGCATCAGACTATATTTTGAGATCAGTTGTGCAAATTCCCATCTCACTGTCCTTTTCAAAAGATGTGTTGGCTCTTCTTGCATGTTTACGCTTTTGTGGTGAACTTTAGAGCCATCCTATCAGGTTCCACCCTTTGATCTCTTGAACTGGGGATGGTAAGTGGTGATATCCAACAGGTGTCAGAGGGCTGGATTTTAAGTGGCCCCTGATGAGCTGGCAGTCTCAGGCTGTGGAAGTGAATTCATCTGCTGGGTGCGGTGGAGCCGGCCTTGACATTTGTGGGTTTTGCTGACATTTGTGGAGGGCTCTGGAGGTGCCCTTTGTGCCACCTTGCCCAAGCCACTCCTGCTGCCCAGCTCCCTCCTGTGTCTGCTCAGGAAAGAAACTCTAATGCACGCTAATTTTAGCATTAGCCCGAGGGCAAATGTAATTACTGAGTTCATCCCAGAGCAAAATGTGGGCACCTTTCATTTCTTCCCTGGGATGTACCCCTCTATTAGCCCAGATGGAGAGGCGGTACCAGCCTGGCAAAGATCTCAGGAAATTGCTCAACGGGGCATTAATAGCTATCTGAGCGCGTGGCCCTGGCCAGAACATGCCAGCCCGGGTGCTGGGTGCCCTCCAGGCTCTGTCCACCTTGGGTTCTGCCCCAGGAAGGAGCAGGCTATCTCCCCTAGGGGACCTGAAGCTTAACATCCTCACTGTACGAGGTAGTTTTGGAGCAAGACATGTTCTGGGGCTTGCTTCTGTGGGTAAAGGCCATTTCTCCACACTTTTCCCCAGAGAGAACTTGGTTCCCAAAAGGAGCCTGGATCCGAGTGTGGCTGTGCTGCCCTGGCCTCCTCCTCACTTCAGCTGGAGCTTCCAAGCTGACATTCATGCCTGTTCCTTCTCAGCACTGTAGACACAGGCCCCAGCTCTGCCCCCACCCAGCCGAGAGCCTGCCCCCCACCCTCCCTTCCACTCAGACCCCCAGGGCTCTGAGGCTTTACCCACAGGCCCTGCAGATTCAGATTCTGTCATCAAATTCAGAGCTGATGACATCAGCTTTTACTGGGTCTCCTTGCTTTCTAGAACCTCCCCTTTGCCCATTTATCTTATGCTCTGGCAAGATTAATTTTTCTCCAAGTAGTTTTCATCATGTCCTTCCTTTTCTCAGACAGTCGTGCCCATTCTCCAGCGTCTGAAGTTGGAACTTTTTGGCCTGGCATGCCGTGCTGCCCTGAGCAGGCCTGCCCATCTTCTGCCCCTGGTGTGGGCACTTCTCTTGCCAGACCCGTCTGGAACCTTCCATGGTCCACCCAGCCTGGGTGGGCTTGAGGACAGGGACTGTCTTTGTCTGTGCCCTTCTGCCTCTAGTGTGATGTCTGGTAGATTATCAGTAACTGTTCTGAGGCCACCCAAGGGCTCATCTGTCCAGAGAGCAGATTTTACCCATGCTTACCTCCTCTGGCTTGAATTCTGCTAGAACATGAGCTCCCTCTGCCATCCCCAAATCTAGCCCAGGTTGTAGAACGCCTGTCTGGCTATGTGACAGAAAGCTTCTGGGCCAAGTGTGAGGACCCCCATGGTCCTGCAGTAAGAGCCCATATTTCTGGGGTGTGGGAAACCCAGTGCACCCCAAAGGGACTTGACCGTGAAGTCCCGGGTCCATGTGGTACCTACCGACCTCCCATGGCCCAGACTGTATGAGCTGTCACTGGGTGGGGGCTTGGGCATTTGCATCCTTCACTTGGCATTCTTACCATTTTCAAAAACCTTTATATAAACATTTTTAATCATGCAAAGGGAATTATGGAATAATAAGTGTTTATATTAAAAAGTTTTGGTGCTTTTGATTTATTTATTTTTTGAGACGGAGTCTCGCTCTGTCGCCCAGGCTGGAGTGCAGTGGCGCGATCTCTGCTCACTGAAAGCTCCGCCTCCCAGGTTCATGCCATTCTCCTGCCTCAGCCTCCCGAGTAGCTGGGACTACAGGCGCCCGCCACCACGCCCAGCTAATTTTTTTGTATTTTTAGTAGAGACGGGGTTTCACTGTGTTAGCCAGGATGGTCTCGATCTCCTGACCTCAGGTGATCCACCCACCTCGGCCTCCCAAAGTGCTGGGATTACAGGCGTGAGCCACCACACCTGGCCTGGTGCTTTTTACATTTATTTTGAGACAGAGTCTCACTCTGTTGCCCAGGCTGGAGTGCATTGGTGCCATCACAGCCTACTACAGCCTTGACCTCCCCCAGGTTCATGTGGTTCTCCTGCCTCAGCCTTCTGAGTAGCTGGGGCTACAGGCACACACCACCATGCCCAGGTAATTTTTTTAAAAAAACTTTTTTTGTAGAGATGGGGTCCCACCATGTTGCCCAGGCTCATTTGGAACTCCTGGGCTCAGTCCTCCTGCCTCAGCCCCCAAAGTGCTGGGATTACAGGCGTGAGCCACTGCGCTTAGCTAATTTGGTACTTTTGCGTTAAAACTATAGAGTAGGTGACTGAGTGATATTTTTAATATGTTCTCAAGAATTTGAACATGAAGAGAGTTTCACTCTCCCAGGTTGTGCCCCTGGGAGTTCGTGCCCTTGCCACCAGGTTGCTGCTCAGGGGGCCCAGGGAGTTTGCTGCAGTGCCGGAGGACTCCTGGGCCTGGGCTTGGGCTGTGCCTCCCTGCAGCCGCCTGCTTCCTTGGGACACTCATTCAGCTGCTGTGGCCACTGCCACCCACAGCCCTTGCCTCGTAGGCTCCACTGCAGCTCTGGTTACAAAGAGCAGTGGTCAGGGACTCCTGACCTGCCATGCAGGGCACCACGGGCTCGTGGTAGCTTTGGTGCCGTCTGCTGCGTCTGCCTCCTTTAGGGCACAGAGTTCTCCCTCTCAGGAGGGCTGAGCTGCTGGAGCTCTAGTCCTGCTACAGAGTAGTCCCCAGTGCGGCGTTGCCTGTCCCTGTGGAGCAGGTGACTACCTGGCTGTGGGCGGAACAGCAGGCCATGGCTCTGGTAGTGGTCTGTGACAGCATATCACCCTGTGGGACAGACCCCTGGGACCTAGTGGGCTGGGACAGTGAGAACTGTGTCCACAGGGGAGGCTTGGAGACTATGTGCCCCTGTGTGCTGACCCAGCTGGACTCTGCCCTGCGTGGCCCCCAGGCTGCCCGGCCTGTCCCCCGAAGGCCTGGGGCAGAGCTCCAGAGAGCCATGGCTAGCCGAGGGCTCATGGATTCTCACCTGCCCCCTGCGCCTCAGGAGACACCTGGGCAGTGAACAGCTTGAGGTGTGCAGAGGATGGCTCACGATGGGAGGGAAGGACAAGGGGTGCTTTCCATCCCTTTGGCCACTAGTTTTAATTAAAAAAAAATTTTTCCATCTATTTTGAAAAGTTTTCTCCTCTTAAGGAAATGACGTTTACTAAGCAACAGCCCCTTCTGCTCATCGTCCAGCCATGCTCGCTGGCAGAGCAGAGGCTGGTGGGATTCCACCTGTTCCACACCGGGGGGTGCCAGTTGGCTTCTCAGTGTCGAAGGCCCTTCTTGGACCCAGTACATCTCCACAGCCTCTTGGGCTGTGGGTCCCTGGGTTGGGCATGACTGACTTGGAGCGTGATGAGAGATCTCCAGGATCCAGGCAGGTCTGGCATGCCTCTGGGTGCTAGATGCTGGGCTCCAGGTGGCCTCCTTGCCTTGCTTTTCTCTGAGGGTCCAGGGAGCCCTGCTCAGAGACCCCCCAGGTGAGTATTTCTCCCTCTGGGCTCCTGTGCCCTGCACAGCCCAGTTCTGACCACAGACCTCCTGCATCAGGGTGGACTGTAGCCCAGGGCGGGACACCACCACACCCGTCACCCCCAACCCCTGAAGCTCCCTGACCGAGGCTCCTCCAGGTACTTAACCAGTGATCTGATCTCACCACAGTCAAGGATTAGGGCCTCTCCCGGAGGGCTGGGGTCCAAGGGAATGATGTGTTTTAGATGGGAAACAGGTTCAGGGATGCCCCCAGCGTTACTGGCTTGTGTGGGCAGAGCAGTGTAAAAGGCAGATGGGAGTCCAGAATTGGGATCACGCTGTGACCCCGTGATCCGTGAGGTCCTTGAGCAAGAGGGATGCACTCAGTTGAAGTGCCCCCCTCTTGCTTTATGTAGGTGTGAAGAGGATGGGTGGGCCCTGTTCCGTTCTTGGCTGCCCACAGTATCTAAGGCCAGCTTGGTCATCAAGGCATGCTGGTAGGTCATCCCAGGTGGCTTGGGGTGTGCTTCTGGGCAGCAGCCACTATGCAGCGCTGGCCTCCAAGCAGAAGCTACTGTTTCAGACACCTAAGGTGTCCCCAGCCTCCTTCCCCTACCCCAAGGTTTGCTGGAATAGCTGAGGGGGCAGTGGTGAGCTGCAGGGTTGGGGTCCTGGGGGCTGTGTGTCCACCCAGCCTCCAGAGGAGCACTTGCAGGCCCCCGTCACCCGTTCCTGCCCAACCTGCTTTTCTGTCTCACTCCTAGCTCTGCGGTCTTGGACAAACATGTTAACTGCTCCAGGGCTCAGTTTCCCCATCTGTAATAGGGAATGATCTTTATGCTCCCACAGGATCGTCCTGAGGCTACAGAGAGGCGGTGTTGAAAAGTGCCTAGCTCAGGGCCTGGCTTAGTGACGGTTAGCTGTTAGGGTTACCATCGCATCGCAATTGTTACTCCATGGTGAAGACCCCCCGGGGACTCTGGACTTGTTTGGCTCCGCTGAAAGGCTGCTTGGGTGAAACAATCTCAGCTGTGCATAGCGTGGCCTGTGGGTTGCACTCATGACAGTGTGGAGCCTGTTCAGTCGGTACCGAGTGTGCGACCTTGCCTAGCTGGCCCTGGCATTTATTTTGTAGCTGGAGCCCTGGTGGGATGGGGTCAGGTGGGCTCTGGGAGTCTGGGGGAATAGGTGCAGGTACCTGCGGGTGCCCCTCCCCTGGGGACCTCTGCTTTGTTAGAGGTATGGCTGGGGGCTGACCATCTATTTGTAGGTGTTGCCAGAGCAGTCCCCGCCTCTCCTTTTCAGAGGACATTGTTGAGGGGACCCTGCCTTCTGCGTCTTGGCTGGCTGCTTCATCTGTGGGGGGCTCCCCCTGGCTGACCAACAGCCCTTTCTGGACCCCTTGCATCAGTGCCTCCCCAGTCAGCTTCACTGCTGAAGGCAGGGCCAGCATGGCCACCAGGGTCTTCCCCCTCTGCCCGAGGTCTCTGCCCGCTCGGCTTCCCTCACCCTGGTCGTGGATGGTCAGTGCCTTTGCCCTGCTCTGCCAACCAGGCCCTGTGCCCAGTTGGCACTCCGTGGTTACTGCGAGATGTGCTCTCCAGTCTGTGTGCCAGAAGGGGCCTCTGAAGTGGAGGGGGACGCCACCCTCTCTCCTACAGCCTGCTGTGTGGCTCCCCATCGCCTCTGGGATGAGAGCAGACCCCGTGAAGCCTTGAGCCCCTGACTCTCCAGCTGTGAGCCCAGGTGGGACCACCCGGCTACAAGAGTGTTAGGTCTGGCTGTGTAGGAGACGTGTGTCTCCACACTGGAGCCCTTGCGGCACACAGGAAGCCTGCATGGTCCTCATGGTGGGGAGGGGTCCCCGGGGACGCATAGAGTCTCGCTCCTAGGTTGCTGTGTGGCTTCAGTGCTCTGTACATCCATGCCCCTGTCCTGCAGATGTCAACATCCAGTTGAGAACGTGGACTTTGCCCAGTGTTGTGCAGGGATGGTGGGGCCAGGCTGGAGCCCACGTGTCCTACTCTCACCCCTGGCCAAGGTGGGGGTTATCTGCCCTGGCCAAGCTGTGCTGCCCATCCCTGCCTGCCCCAGCAGGTGAGGGCCTAGGGTGGGATCCCACCCATGAGCAGGAGAGGCTTGTTGACTCGCTGGCCTCCCAGGCTCCCCCTCCAAAGCCAAGTCCTCCCCAGGACGGTTCTTGCCCCCGAGAAGGGGTAGCGTGGGTGTTGGGCTGCAGCGAGCCTTTCTTGGTTCCGTTTCCTCATCATCCTGGGGACAGAGGGCTTGTCCTGCAGCACAGGACCAGGATTGTGCTGAGGTCCTGGGAGGCCATGGTCCTGAGGGGACCCAATGAAGGCCAGGAGGGGACAAGCATCCCTCTGGGTATAGGGAGGGTCACCCCAGCGCTTCCGCGGATCTGACCCACTTGCTGCAGCTCCTGTGCTTGACCCTTTTTGCAAAGATATCAAGGGGTCTTTCAGTTGCCCCTCCCCACCCCCTTAGCCAGCATGAAAACAATTTAACTCTTGCAGAAAGAACCTGGGAATTGATCTCCCCTGTCACTGATCAGCCAAGTGTGACTTTGCATCAGTTTCTTGGTCCCCTTATGCCCCAGTCTCCCCATCTGTAAAATGGAGTGACAGTAGTTACACCTCTTATGAGGACTGAGTGAAGTCAGGAACCAGGAGCAGCTCCCACACGAGACTCAGAAAGTGTGGCAGGCATGGAAGGTACGGACCCATGAAGCCAGGCCTGGCGCCTTAGGAAAAAAACGGAGCTTCCCTCCAGGTTTCCCCCGGAGGGAATCTGCTTCGTCCTATGCACCTGCCTGCAGAGGCCCTCGCACGCTGTCAGTCCACGGTGAATGCTTGGTGGAAGAGTTCACCCAGGACCTACAAAACCATAGTGCTCAGCTTCTCCAAATTCCTCTTAACTTCAAGACCCGACACTTAAGCTTGATTCCAAGGCAATCAGAGCTGATCCTCAACACTGGACTTTGCAGGCAGCTCCCAAACCCACATACATATTTAGAACTAAGAAATGCCAGTTCCTCAAAGAATGTTAGCCTCTGAGATGCATCAAGGGACCAGGAGGCAAGGGGTTAAAGGCAAACCGTGGCATTCCCCAAATCTGTCCAGTTCCCTGGCATGGGACAGTGTCATGGAGCCCGAGGTGGCATCTTTTGTTTGGCTGCTGACGGCGGCCTTCGGGCCTTGGCATCCACGTCACTGCAATTTTCCAGGAACAGTAGATCATTTGAAAGCAGAGCTGCCACATTTTGCTCAATAAAGGGATTTTGTAGAGTGATGATAAATTCGGCATGTCTTTATTATTATTTTTCCAACACTTAAAGAAAATAAAAGCTGGTACAAAGGTATGTTTGTTTCTGAAATGTGTTTCCTTCCCCAGATGTTCTTTTCTGCCAATTCCAAAATGCATTCTGAGCTCAGTCCTCCAGTTTCCTCTTTGTGGGGAAGAATAATGAGATCTTTGTAACCACACAGGGGAAGTGGCCGCTTCCCTCTGCTATGGGCACTGGGGAGGGGCTAGGAGGTCCCACCTCCTCCCACCTTGATGGAAACCACAAGTCTTTGCCAGCCCAGCCAACTGTCAGGGGTTTGTCAGCCTCCTTTCCCATGGTGGTAATTTGCAGGGTCATGGCTCAGGGGCACTGCAGTCTGCACCTCTGTCCCTGGATCCTTGAGTTTGCCGTGTGGCCTTGCAGTAAGTGCTTCCATCTGCATGGCATTTGTGGACTCTGGGACTTGGTACTGTCTTCATTACCTGGAGTCGAACTCACCCTTTTCCTTTTCCGTCTGTCTCTCTTGCATCAAATGCTGGTCCCCACCCAAAAGGTAGCCCAGTCTGCAGGACACGGCGCAGAGGTAGAGTTGATGGCTTCACCAGAGTCCAGCGGGGCACAGACCTTCCTTGGCTGCTCCGTCTGTCGCTTCGTGACTTCAGACTGCGGGGATGGGGTACTTGAGGGATCTGTGAGCCCCGCCTTCCCACACGTGTGCATGCACACACACATGTGCACAGTACTTGAGAAGTACCACCTTAGTTGGATTTGAAGGACAGCCAAGACACCTGTATAAAGTTTGTAGTTAGGGTTGTTTCGATACTGGCCTAAATTAAGAGCAGTCTCCATGGGGTTGCTTTCTGTGGGGTATGTATTTAATGAAAATCCTTATTTTTAAATAAATGTATCCTGCTTTAGAACGCCCAAGATATAAAATGTAGACTTCATAGATAAAAATAGTTAACATTTGTAGTGTATCACAGTGTGCTAGGCGGGCTCTAAGAGATGTTTGATTTCTTTAATCCTTCCAGCTGCCCTGTGGGCTGGGGGCCATCACTATCCTCATTTTATAGATGAAGAAACTGAGGCTGGGAGAGGTCAATTAACTTGCTCAATTTCATGCAGGCAAAACTAGGAATCGGCAGACGGTGGTTCCAGTGCCTGCCTCTTAATTGCTACTTATAAAAGTGTTTTCTTCCATCAATAAAAGAAATCAGTGAACACCCTCCTGTGCGTTTCAGTAAGTGCAAGCCCTCCTTGTCATCCCAGACCTCAGCCTGCTCATTTAATGGGTGAGGACACTGAGGCCTGGAGGGGACTGTGACATCGGAGCCACTCTCCTGGGGTCTGCCACTCCTGTCGCCTCCCATATGAACCTGAGTGGCCACGTGACCCTGGGGGAGCGCTACCTAACTGTCCCAAGGAGAGGGTGATCACTGCTGGCCTCCCACCAGCCATCAGTCCCCCACTGACTGACACCCCTGAGTCAGTCTCCACCCCAGGACTGTTTCTCTCACTCTTTGCCATGGCCTTGGGCCGCTTCCGGGGGCTTGGCAAGGCAGGAGGCGTGGAACCAAGATGGTATGTAATCAGAATGCTGTATTTTGTTGAAAATAAGAATGGTAGTAACAGGCTTGTTTCTGGCAGGTCAAACTGGGACCCTGAAATACATATTTTTCTCTGCTCTGCCCTAAACCTTCTAATTAATGAAAATGCACATTTGCAGACGTCAATCAAATGTCATATTCCCTAGCAGCTTGTCCTGGGATCACTGACCTGGTCACATTCCACAGTTGCTAACTCAGGGCTTGCAGAATGTGTGTGCACGTGTGTGTGTATATGCGTGTGTTAGCCAGAGAGACACATGCCTTCTGGGGAGCCCTGGTGGCCTGTTTTCTTCCCTACCAGGCCCCTGAGCTTCTGTTCCCCACCCTGCCCCCAGCCCCTTGTCAGCACGTGCATGGCCACTGCAATGAGATATAGATGTTTGCCCAATTAAAACATTGTAGAGGACACGTGGCTTTCAGGGAGAAGCACTTTCTCTCAGGAAGATCTCTGCTGTGCAGTATTCCGTAGCTAGACCCTGACTCCGGTCATCAATGGACTCCATTAACAGCCTGGGTTTTGGAAAAGGCGATTTGCATCTGGTAACTGGCTCCGGTGCACGAATGTTTCCTCCCTTTGCTGGAATCTCTGCCCGACCCAGACAGTGCTTG
Source organism: Gorilla gorilla gorilla (assembly GCF_029281585.2). Taxonomy (NCBI): domain Eukaryota; kingdom Metazoa; phylum Chordata; class Mammalia; order Primates; family Hominidae; genus Gorilla; species Gorilla gorilla. Next base: position 23,313,488 of record NC_086018.1, on the reverse strand, counting down.
TGAACCAGCCCTGGTGGGCTCCATGGGGTTCTGGGTCTGGGAAGCGAGGACTTGCCTGGGGTCATTCTCGTTCTGCATGGCAGTAGCTGTGCTGGCTGCATGAAGCCGTATCACAGAGACCCGTGGGTCCTTTATATCCGGTTATTTGTCATTTGTATCTGAGGTGGTTAGTTAAAAACAATTCCACTGTAGCCAAATCAAGAAAGTCACTGGCTCTCGCAGGAGCATGATTGTTGTGGGGCGAGCCCGGGGGTGTGGCCCAGGCAAGCCCTTCACCCTGGTGCGCATTAGCCTTCTTATCCAGGAAATGGGGGGAGGGGGTCTGGGCCCAGGGAAGGAAGCATGCAGAGCTGGGGATCTCCACCGGTCCAGGATTCAGGGCGCCTCCGACCGTTCTCTGCCCAGCGCCTCCTCTTCAGTTTTACTTTGGTGTTTTCCATTTCACTTCTGCCTCTAGGCCAGTGTTTTTCAAAATGTGTTTCCTGAGTTGAAACGAAAAAATGTTCTGTGATCAGGTACAGTTGGGAAATCCTGGGGGAAAGAAAGTGAACTAGGTTTCCTTACTGCAGGACTTCTCAGAGCCTTTATAATGGTAATTATGCTCCAGGCCTTGTCCCTCTCTACCTAGGCATCCTTTACTGGTTGGGAAGAGAGGGCAGGTTACGGATGAGGCCGGGTAAGCGGAGTTGTGCCTAACCTGATACCTGATGTCACCAACACATCTGGGCCATTTGGAGTGACCCAGCAAGTCCTTTGCTTGTCTCCCAGGACTTTCCAGAGTAGCCAAGCAGAGCCCTGGGCCAGTTCCCCTGTGGGGCTGGGCCCTGCCCAGAGCACAGGCAGGAGAACAGCTGCCTCCCCGCCTGCCCCAGGGCCTTGGTGTCAGGGCCATGGCCCCCAGCTCTGCAGCGGAGCAGCAGGGACCTGTCTGGCCCATCTCCCTGTTGAGTGAAGAACAGGAGGCTCCTGTCCTGTTCTGTGTGCTCAGAGGTGTCTAAAACCAGCTACCTCGTTTTCTTTTTATCTTTTGCGAGTGATTTCTTATTTCCTGCTTCACCCCCAAGCGTGCCCCAGTATGTTTCCTGTTCGCCTGCTTCCCTCACCTTTGAAATGTGGTCCCTGCTCGGGAAACTTGCCTGGACTTCAGTTAATTATGGTTTTCCTCCGGGCTGTGTGTGTGTGTGTATGTGTGTTTGTGTGTGTATGTGAGTTTGAGTGTGTGTTTGTGTGTGTTAGGATGAGAGAGAGTTGGATGGGGGGCCAGGGGCCAACAGGAATGCGGGTGGCTGAGCTGAGAGGCCAAGGGCAGGTTCCAGGTTGCATTGGGAGCCTGAGCTGGTGAGTGTGAGGTGGGGAGATGTAAGGTGTGTGTGGGGAGTGGGGTGCTGTCTGGGTGGCTGGGCTGGGAGAGGGCAGGTGGGGGCCAAGCTGGAAGAGGTGGTGTTATTCTGCAGCACGTGATGTGCACAGACCTTGGGGGTGCAGCTCCAGGCTTTCTCTCCCCCCACCTACCCCCGAAGGTCCCACTCTCCGCCTTCTGCAGCCAGCCTCCGTTTTGTCTGCCTCTGAGCTCCTCCGCTCTTGTGGTCCTAAGAAAAGCTTTTCATAATCCAAGTTGGTTTGGGACAGAGTCTTGCTCTGTCGCCTAGGCTAGAGTGTAGTGGTGTGATCTTGGCTCACAGCAGCCTCTGCCTCCGAGGTTCAAGTGATTCTCCTGCCTCAGCCTCCCGAGTAGCTGGGATTACAGGCGCGTGCCACCACACCTGGCTAATTTTTGTATTTTTAGTAGAGACGGGGTTTCACCATGTTGCCCAGGCTGCTTTCAAACTCCTGACCTCAGGTGATCCACTCGCCTTGGCCTCCCAAAGTGTTGGCATTACAGGTGTGAGACACCATGCCTGGGCTTTTTTTTTTTTTTTTTTTTTTTTGAGGCAGAGTCTCCTTCTGTCATGCAAGCTGGAGCGCAGTGGCACCATCTCGGCCCACTGCAACCTCCGCCTCCGGGGTTCAAGTGATTCTCCTGCCTCAGCCTCCCAAGTAGCTGGGATTACAGGCGCCCACCACTGCGCCCGGCTAATTTTTTGAGACGGGGCTTCGTTCTGTCACCCAGACTGGAGTGCAGTGGCGCGATCTTGGCTCACTGCAACCTCCATTTCCCCGGTTCAAGGGATTCTCCTGTTTCAGCCTCCGAAGTAGCTGGTATTACAGGCGCCTGCCACCATGCCTGGCTAATTTTTGTATTTTTAGTAGAGATGGGGTTTCACCATGTTGGCCAGGCTGGTCTTGAACGCTGAGTGTATTTTCAAGGTTCATGCATGTTGCCATGTGTCAGCACTCCATTCCTTTTTATGGCTGAATAATATTCCTTTTTATGCATCATTCCTTTTTATGGCCTCTCTCACCTCCGTCAGTTGGTGAATGGACTACGTTTCATTTATCCTTTCATTAGTTATGGACATTTGAGCTATTTCCATGTCTTGGTTGTGAACACTGCTGTGAACATGCGTGTACCTGTGTGTACATACGTAAGTAGAGGGGTTTAGTTCTTTTGGGTATATATGTAGGAGTGGAATTACTGGTCATAGGATCATTCTATGTGTAACTTTTTGAGGCACTACCAGGCTGTTTTCCACAGCAGCCAGAGGTGTCTTTAAAAGCAGTTATCAACCGGGCTCAGTGGCTCACACCTGTAATCCCGGCACTTTGGGACACTGAGGTGGGCAGATCACCTGAGGTCAGGAGTTCGAGACCAGCCTGGCCAACATGGTGAAACCCCTTCTCTACTAAAAATACAAAATTAGCTGGGCGTGGTGGCGCATGCCTGTAATCCCAGCTACTCGGGAGGCTGAGGTGGGAGAATTGCTTGAAACTGGGAGGTGGAGGTTGCAGTGGGATGAGATTGCGCCATTGCACTCCAGCCTGGGCAACAAGAGTGAAACTCTGTCTCAAAAATAAAAATAAAAGGAATGATCACTTCCTGCTTTATGAATGAGGAAATTGAGGCTCTGGGAACCCTGAATCTCACAGCTGGAAGCCAGGCCGGGCTTTGAATCCAGGCCCCTGAGTCTGAGTCGATGGTGTGTGGTTTGTGTTGGAGCTGGCCCGGAGCTGGATGAAGGCAACGCTTAATTAATGAAAACCACTACCCCCTCCCAACTGTTACCTCTTCAGCACTTTTCTATGAAGCATCCTGTTTAAGCCTCACACTCTCTGATGTAGAGGTGCAGTAATTATCCCCATTTCACAGATAGGATGTTTAGGTCAGAGGGGTGGAGGAATTCATGTGGGCCAGGTGTCAGCCAGGCTGCTAACCCTGGAGTCTGCCATCTGCTCTGAGCTGGTCACTCTGAGCTGGAGAGCTGACCTGGCCCTTTGCCCTTGTGATATACGGTCCTGAAAAAAAATATTTGCACAAATAGCTTCATAGGAACATACATGGAATTTGGAGTTAAAAAATATATTAAAAAGTATGTATTTACCAGTATTACCATTATATTACCCAGAGACTTGTCTCCCTAATGAGGCCAACTTTCTTTTTTCAATCTTCGTCTCCGCTGGCACTTTCTCGTAACTGCTGTTCATTCTAGTAGAAATCATGGTTCATGGCATGCTGTGTGTGTGTGGTTTTTGGTTTTGACGTGTTGAACATTTTTGATGTTACTGCAGTCATTTTCTTACTACTTTAATCAGTGCCACCTTCCCACAGAGACAGTAGTCTAGTTACCCCTGCCGTTGGAGATCGTTTATTATTTATTTATTATTATTGTTATTTTTTTGCTATTACAAATAAGGCCTCAGCAAATATTGTGACTAAGACCTTTTCCTTCTTTGTGGTGTTTCTTAGGACAAGTTTCTGCAGGGGTGATCCCTGGGGAGAGGATGTAATTATTTTATGTTCCTGATGCAACCTTTACCACCGTGTTTTCTGGAAGGTTTGTTCTGCAGTCTGGGCTGCCAGATGACATTCTGTTTTTCATGGTGATCTGGTGGGTCCTGGGGTGTGATAGTGGCCAGGCCCGGCTGCTCCAGCCCTCAGCCTGTCCACCCCACACCCAAACCCAGAACTGAGGCTCCAAGGTGCAGCCTCAGGTGTCTGCCGCAGCCTGTACATCCCTCAACGCCCCAGGCCTGTCGCCCTCCCTTCTCCTCCTCCTCAAATTACACTGCCCAGAGCTCAGGCTCTGGTCAGCAGGTCATCACTGGATGGAATGACTTGGGGCAGGCCAAGGCACCTTTCTGATGGTATCTGGGTGCTGTGTAGCTGTGACCCCCGAGCTGCAGGGTTCTGTGAAATGAGAGACCTTGGGCACATGGGCAGATCACATGGTAGGAAGGAGCCCAGAGGACCAGCCATGTTCCCCTACACTCTGCTCCCATGTGCTCCCACCCCAGGACCTTGCCCAGGCCTGCCAGCTCCCTCTCTCCCAGAAAGGCCTGCTCTGACTGTCTCATGTAGCACGCATCCCGCCTACTTCACCCTGCGCCATTTCCCTGATCTGCAGCGTTTATGATCTAACATTACTAAGGTCTCCTTATTGGCTATGTTTATTGCTTGTCTATTACCTCCCACAGGAATACGGAGCCATTCAGGCCCGTGTCCTGGGTGCCTGGGTGGGCCAGCTGGTGCTGGGCGCTCGCCTGCTGGAGGAGTGAGTGCCCATGGCCAGACCTTCCTGGTGCCTGGGCTGCATCTCCTCCTTAGCGTGCTGCTTCTACAGATTTCTCTCCTAAACTGTCCTCTTTGCTTTTTTTTTTTTTAAGTTTTAAAATAAGTTTTTGTAGAGATGGGGTCTTGCTATGTTGCTCAGGCTGGTCTTGAACTCCTGGCCTGAGATGATCCTCTCTCCTTGGACAGTGCTGGAATTATAAATGTGAGCTACTGAGCCGGCCCTACTACCCTGCTACTCTGCTTTTCTCTCTCCCTCCCATCGGGTTCTGCTCCTGCCATGTTTTCCACCCTCCCCACCAAAGGCTGGGTTTTCTCTGTCTGGGTTTCTTTCCCCTTTGGAGAAGAGAGGGCTGTAGGGCCTTGGTGCGGGGCTCCTCAATGACAGGGTGCCCCCATCACCCAGAGCGCCACTGGCCCTGGTGGGGAGGAGGGGGAGCAGAAGAGGAGGTGCCATCTCTGCCTGCTGGGGAAGGGCAGGGGCTACCCACACAGAGCTTTCCCATTTGTTGTGGACCCTGGGGCCACTGCCAGGTCTTTCCAAAGGAAAGCCCGTTCCCCAGGTGGCTTAAGAGTGATGTGGGTTCCTCTTAAACTTAGGAATTGAGTGTATGGTTGTTTCTAAGCATCTTAGAAGCCGGAGTGGCTCCTGGAAAGAGCCTGCCTGCCACGGCGGGGCTCACCCTGGCTGTACCCACAGATGTTCCCAGGGCCTGCTGCTGCTGCCTGGCTCTCCTGGCTTCCCCTAGTGTGGGTTGGGAAAAGCACAAAAAATTAAAAAACACCCCCGTCTCTGGCCTTTGAAGAACGCACCTGAACAGCCAAGAGTGTAAACCTTGGTGAAATGTGGTCTTTCCAGTTTGGGGAGAAGCAGGGCAGAGCTAGGGCTTTTGTACCCAGGGTTTCCAAGAGCTCCTGTCTCCCTCCTCTGGGCTGGTCAAGGCCCCCCGCTGGGACCTCCAGCTGTAGTGGGGAAGGGTTTACTGGGGTGCTGGGCACTGTGGACTGCCCCTCAGGGCAGGTGTGCTTGCCTTTACACAGGTTCCCCTCCTGCCTGGAAGATACAGCCCATGGGAGGCCTCTTGTCTGTGGGACTCTCCGGCATCAGAGGCACTGGGGCCATTGTCTGCCTGGTGAGGCCCCGTCCCCCACCTGCTTGAACACCCACGGTGGTGGGGGCTCGCTGCCTCCCGAGACAGTCTGTGTCATTGTTGTCCAAGGAAGCTAATTTAGAGTGGAAAGTTCCATGTCCGGTCCCACTCTGTGCCTTTGTTAGCAGGGGACTCTCAGGCTGGATCTGGGTCCACCCTGGTAGGGGGACTTCATGAGGCCTGGGCGACAGCTGTGTGTGTGTGTGTGTGTGTGTGTGTGTGTGTGTGTGTGTGGGTGGGTGTGTGTGGGTGTGTGTGTCTGAGGAGGGGGACCAGTTTCTCAAAGGGCCTGTGACCCCAAGAAGCATGGAATTTCAGTGTGCCTGGGTGGATCACACCTTCGCTGGATGAGTGGGGACAAGCTGGGGGCCCTTGCCATGGGGGCAGCTGGGGCATGGGGCACAGTTGCCCTCATTCACAAAATGAGAGTATCAGTAATCCCTGCTCCAGTGGCCAGGAAGGTGAGTGGGAACACACTGTTTGGGGGCTGCCTGGCCTGGGTGTGCCGTGGGTGTCCTTGGTGGTGGTGGTTCCATCTGCTTGTGCCACCAATGCCCTCTGGGTCTCACACACAACTGTCTTCCTTGCGAAGGCACCTCCTGCCCCCAGGCCTCAGGGCTGCTTCTGTCTCTGAAGGCCCCAGGCGTTCCTGCGTCCTGGGCATGATTCCCGCGCTCCTGTGGACCCCCTCGCGGCTGACATCTGATCGTTGGCGCACCTGTCGGCCAGACCTCCTGGTAGCGGGTGCTGCACTCCCCCAAATGTGCCCAGGGCCTGGGGGCAGGGACGTGGGCTCTTCCCTCGCAGCCTCACCGAGTGGAGGGAGCTCAGTGTCTTGGAGCTGGGGTGCCTGCAGGCTGGGTGGCACAGGTGAAATGCAGACTCCTCAGCTGGTGTTCCAGAGCAGCTGCCTTCCCTCGCCTGAGGGATGTCGCCTGCAGTCTGGGCAGGGGTGGGGCCTGGGTGGTGTTGCCTGTGAGCTGCAGAGTTGTTGCCTTTGACCCTGAGTTTTCTTCGTTATCTGTTTGGACCCGTTTGGGGCAGGCAGGGGGTAAGATTTGGAGGTAAATTCTTTAGCTGTGGCCATCTCCTCTTGTGAGAGGTCAGAATGTCCAGTTGTGCCGCAGTTGTAACGTCTCACTTTTTAATTTTTTTTTTTTTTTTGAGATGAAGTCTCGCTCTATCACCCAGGCTGGAGTGCAATGGGGCGATCTCAGCTCACTGCAGCTTCCACCTCTCGGGTTCAAGTGATTGTCCTGCCTCAGCCTCCCGAGTAGCTGGGATTACAGGTGCCTGCTGCTACGCCCGGCTAATTTTTGTATTTTTAGTAGAGACGAGGTTTTGCCATGTTGGCCAGGCTGGTCTCAAACTCTTGGCCTCAAGTTATCTGCCTGCCTTGGCCTCCCAGAGTGCTGGTATTACAGGTGTGAGCCACCACGCCCAGCCCAGAACTCTTTAATTCCCAACTGAAACTTTCCCCCTTAAGCAGGTCCCCAGTCCCCTCCCCCACTCCCTGGTCCCACCATTCTACTTTCTGTCTCAATGAATTTGCCTACCCTAAGTACCTAATACAAATTGAATCACACAGTAGTTGTCTTTTTGTATCTGGCTTATTTCACTTAGCATAACATTCTTAAGTTTCACTCATGTTGTAGCATGTGTCAGAATCTCCTCCTTTCTTTTTTTTTTTTAGATGGAGTCTTGCTCTGTTGCCCAGGCTGGACTGCAGTGGCGCGATCTCAGTTCATTGCAACATCTGCCTTCCGGGTCCAAGCAATTCTCATGCCTCAGCCTCCTTAGTAGCTGAGACTACAGGTGTGTGCCACCACGCCTGGCTAATGTTTGTATTTTTAGTAGAGACAGGGTTTCACCATGTTGGCCAGGCTGGTCTCAAACTCCTGACCTCAGGCGATCCACCCACCTCAGCCTCCCAAAGTACTGGGATTACAGGTGTGAGCCACCGCGCCCAGCTGCCTCCATGTTTTAGCTGTTGGGAAGGATGCTGTCATGATCCATGGTGTACAGATATCTGATCATATCCCTGTTTTCAGTTCTTTGGGGTATATAACCTGAAGTGGAATTGCTGGGTCATATGGTAATTCTATGTTTGAAGTTTTTGGGGAACTGCCATATTGTTTTCCATAGTAGCTGCACCATTTTACATTTTTGCCAGTGGTGCACAAGGGTTCCAGCTGCTCCACATCCTCACCAACAGTTATTATTTTGTTTTTTTGGTAGTAGCCGTCCTAATTGGTAGAAGGTGGTATCTTATCGTAGTTTTGACTTGCATTTCCCTGATGATTAAGGGAATGTTAAGCCTGTTTTGATGTGTTTATTGGCCATTTATATATCGTCTTTGGAGAAATGTCTGTTCAAGTTGTTTGCCCATTTTCGAGTTGGATTGGTTGTTTTCTCATTGTTGAGTTTTAGGAGTTCTCTATGTTTCATGGATATTAATCTCTTAGCAGATCTATGATTTGGAAACATTTTCTCTCATTCTGTGGGTTGCCTTTTTACTCTCTCGATAGTGTCTTTTGAGGCACAAAATCTCTAACTTCCCATGAAGTCCAGTTTGTCTTTGTTTTATTTGTTGCCTATGCCTTCCTATTGTTTGACTTTCACAATGTCCATCATTGCCACGAAGAACTGTAGACCTAAGGTGATGACAGCATGGGTGGGGTGACAGAGTCTCTGCTGTCATTTTCCTGGCCTCAGGTCCTCTGTGTATCCTCCTATCCTGCGGAGCATGTCTCCTGGGAACGGGAGGGGCCAGGATTTGAGCCAGTGCTCATCTTGGCAGGGGGACCCATGCTCGGAACCGTCTACCCCACTGCCCTGGGGTCTCCTGGGCCGTGCTCTGGTCCTGGGTGCTCCCAGGTACCCTCATAGAGGCTGCAAATGTTTCCCCTGCTGAAATGAAACCAACTGAACTAAACACAGGATTCAGTTCTGTGATTGTCATTGCCTGAGTTCAGTTTGTTTTGGCTTTCTCTTTCTTTTTTTTTGAGATGGAGTCTCACTCTGTCGCCCAGGCTGGAGTGTAGTGGCGAGATCTCAGCTCACTGCAAGCTCCGCCTTCCAGGTTCACGCCATTCTCCTGCCTCAGCCTCCCAAGTAGCTGGGACTGTAGGTGCCCGCCACCACGCCTGGCTAATTTTTTTTGTATTTTTGGTAGAGATGGGGTTTCACCCTGTTAGTCAGGATGGTCTTGATCTGACCTCATGATCTGCCTGCCTCGGCCTCCCAAAGTGCTGGGATTATAGGCGTGAGCCACCGTTGGCTTTCTCTTTCTTGGTGAAGGTGGGAGTGTGGGGTTGGCTGGGCTCCCCCATCTGCGCAGGAGGGACCAGAGGTCTGTAGTTTCCATGAGGAATGTCAGCTGTTTCGAGCCAAGGCTTCAGATGTTTTTTGCAGGTGTTTGTGGCCAGCCCAGCGTAGCCCTGCTGGCAGCAGACATGGACTGATGGAGCTCCCTAGAGGCCCTTACCTCCTCGTATCCACATCTTATGTTCACTCCTTGTGTGGCTTCTTAGTCCCTCTGAGTCTGTGTTGGGGGTTGCTAGACCCTCCTGGGCTGATGTCTGAGGTGTCTGGTGGGGTGATGGTCTCAAGGCCTCTCCTGATTCTCATTCAGCCCGTTGTGGGAATGAGACCCTTGTCTGTGAGATGAGGCCTCTTGCACAGGCAGAAGGGGCTGAGGGCCGGGGGGCAGAGGGAGGTGAGGGAACCAGCCCGGCCACAGGCAGATCAGGAATGCTCAGGGTGGGGTGGTGGAGAGAAGTGTAGGTGAGGCCAGAGGCCCAGGCCTTGGAGGCCAGGCTGGGGAGTCTGACCTTGTTCTGCATGGCACTGGCACAGGGAGCTATGGAAGGTGTCTGAGCCGGGGGGTGGCATTCCAGAATGACCCTTTAAGTGTATTCATTGTAGGAATGTCTAGAATCAGGGTGGGAGAAATATGGAATACAGGACAGGAAGCTGAGGCCACAGTCCAAGGAGAGGGGCCTGAGCTTGGACAGTGGCCAAAGACTTGTAAGGAAATCTTGAGGCTCTGTCTGACCTGGGCTCTGAACCCCTCAAAAAATGTGGCCCCATGGCTGGGTCTGTAGTGGGCAGCATGGCCAAAGCTGTGCCTTCATGTCCCTGTCCCCTGTGTCAGGCCAACAAAGGGGATGTGGCTTCTCTGCAGAACATGGCAGGGCCCCTGCAGCCTCTAGAGGATGATATGGGAGGTGGTGGGCATGGCAGGAAGGATCACCTGTACCTAGGGGAACAGACATAGCAGTGGCTAAACAAACAGTTGCTGTCACCGAGTGCGGTAACAAGGCTGATTGCTGCGTTGCAGGAGCCTCTGAATGGTGTGGGCCAGGACCGCCCAGGCAACTTCCTGACAGCGCCTTGTGGATGGAAGGAAGGAACTGAAGGTCTTGGGCATGGGCAGGGTGGTGCCAGGAGTGCTCTGGGCATAGTGCTCTATCCCAGGGCTGTGTGTCCTGCTGGCTCAGCCAGTGGCCCTCATGGTTTGCTTCTGCCCCACAGCCCCACTGCTTCTGCTGTTTGCCAGCCACCGGGATGTATGGCTGGTGCATGCTGGCAGAGTCAAGCTGGAGTCCACCATCATGGTCAGCGGCCTGGAGAATGCGGCCACAGTGGACTTCCAGTTCCCCAAGGGAGCCGTGTACTGGACAGACGTGAGCGAGGAGGCCATCAAGCAGACCTACCTGAACCAGAGGGGGGCTGCTGTGCCGAATGTGGTCATCTCTGGCCTGGTCTCACCCGATGGCCTGGCCTGTGACTGAGTGGGCAAGAAGCTGTACTAAATGGACTTGGAGACCAACCTTGGAGGTTGGCCATTAAGGTGGCCAACCTCAATGGCAAGTCCCGGAAGGTCCTCTTCTGACAGGACCTTGACCAGCCGATGCCATCACCTTGGACCCCGCTCACAGGTAAACCCTGCTGCAACTCCACCTGGGTCCAGGAGGCGGGGAGTGTCACCGTTTCTCTCTCAAACTTATGTGAGCCCAGGTTCTTTTTCAGAAAAAAAGATGTGAATCTTAAAATGAGTTCATGTGGGGCGCGGTAGCTCACGCCTATAATTCCAGCACTCTGGGAGGCCAAGGCAGGCAGATCACTTGAGTCCAGGAGTTCGAGACCAGCCTGGGCAACATGGTGAGACCCCCATTTCTACAAAAATTAGCCGGGCATGGTGGTGTGCACTTGTAATCCCAGCTCCTTGGGAGGCTGAGGTAGGAGGATCATTTGAGCCTGGGAGATCAAGGCTACAGTGAGCTGTGATCTCACCACTGCACTCCAGCCTGGGCGACAAAGTGAGGAAACCTTTCTCAAAAAAAAAGAGCTCAGCTTTCAGGATTTGTTATTGTTGAGAGAAGTACTTCCCCTTCAGATTCCATAGTTACATTTCTTTTTTTTTTTTTAATCGAGATGGAGTGTCCTTCTTGTTGCCCAGGCTGGAGTGCACTGGCACGATCTTGGCTCACTGCAACCTCCGCCTCCCGGGTTCAAGCAGTTCAAGTGATTCTCCTGCTTCAGCCTCCCGAGTAGCTGGGATTACAGGTACCCACCACCACGCCCAGCTAATTTTTGTATTTTTGGTAGAGATGGGGTTTCACCATGTTGGCCAGGCTGGTCTCGAACTCCTGACCTCAGATGATCCACCTGCCTTGGCCTCCCAAGGTGCTGGGATTACAAGCATGAGCCACCATGCCCGGCCCATAGTTATGTTTCTTTTTCAAACTTGCATGTCTGAGGCAACCAGTGTGGTTGGCCATGGGTTCGAATGGCTACACACATCTTTGCTGTGTGTTTGGCGGGCGGCCTGGAAAGTGTAGACTCTCAGGCAGGTGGAATTTGCACCTTCCTTGGCTTTCTAACTGCATTGGCTGAAAAAGGGCAGCCCCTTGTCTGGAAGCAGAACCTACTGGGAGTGGTTCTCAGGTCCGTTCTGGAAGCTGCCCTGTGTCCTCCTCTGCTCCTGGTCTGGCTGAGTTCACCTGGGCCCTTGAAGGCTCAGGGCCTGGCTGTGATCCCAGGTGGGGAGAGGGTGGGTGGTAGGAAAGCTAAGAACCTCCTTGGAGTCAAAGTCCGGGCTGGAGAGTTTGAGAGGAAGTGGCCCAGCTAGGCCAGGTCACCCCAGACTTGCGAGCAGAGGGAACAGTTTGCTTGGACGCCCCTCGTCCCTCCTTCATCCCTTGCCCTGCCACCCGGGAGTGACTCTGGGGGCCGCACACACACCCTTACCTGGGCCGTGCTGAGCCCTGGCCCTTGTTGCACCTGTCGGGCTCTGTGCTGGGTCAGTGTCAGAACTGGTTGCCAGAGGTCTTGACTGGAACACAAGAGCCTCTTCCTCCCTACCCTGCCCAGGCTCTGTTGGAAGCCTTTTGCCTATTAGTTCATTCAGTGTCACCACGGCCTCTCAGCAGTTTCAGCCTGGACCTCACTGGATGAGGGACTGGTCTAGATCTTTTTTCTTTTTTTGGAGATGGATTCTTGCCTTGTCGCCCAGGCTGGAATGCACTGGCATGATCTCGGCTCATAGCAACCTTCACCTCCCAGGTTCAAGCGATTCTCCAGCCTCAGCCTCCTGAGTAGCTGCGATTACAGGCGTGGGTTACCACACCTGGCTAATTTTTGTATTTTTAGTAGAGATGGGGTTTCGCCATGTTGGCCAGGCTGGTCTCAAACTCCTAACCTCAAGTGATCCACCGGCCTCGGCCTCCCAAAGTGCTGAGATTACAAGTGTGAGCCACTGCACCCAGCCTGACCTAGATCTTCTAAGTTAGAAAGTCCCAGAAGTGGGCGGCTGGGCACTCAGGTCTGCCACAGGAGCCCACCCGCCCTCCTCCCTGAAGTCGGGGCTCTGGAAGCCCTTCCCTTGGCCATGCCCTGTGGGATACTGCCCAAGCTCTGGAGTAGGACTGAAGACCCCTGGGCCCTAGTCCTGGGGCCGCCAACTTGCTGTTGCCCTGCGCAGTCACCTCCCCCGACTCCCGCGGCGCTGGCTGCAGGAGCCAGGCTGGGAGGGGTTGGTTGCCAGACCCTGGAGATGCCCCTCATCTGGGCCTGCCCAGGGTAGTGGGAATGAGAGTGCGGGGTGAGGGTCTGTCCTCACCAAGGCCGGTGTTTGGGAGCTCGGGAAGCAGAGTGCCGTGATGGCTGAGTTCACCTCTTTGCTCTGTGCAGCGACTTAGGAAGCCTTCGACTGGCTTCTGACAAGCACAGGAAGGGCTGGAGCGTTTCAGAGCCCGGCGGGTTTGTGTGAGAGCCAGGTGTGTGTGTGTGTCTGAGCAACTGAGTGTGGGAGTGGGAGGATGTGAGCCTGTGTGTGTGCGTGCATGTGAGCGGATATTTGTATGCGTGTGTGCATGTGATTATGTGTGCACATGTATGGGCCCATGTGAGCGGGTATGTGCGTGAGAGTGTCTGCATCTGAACCCGTGTGTGTGTAAGTACGGGGTAGCTGCAGGGGTGTGATGCGGTAGGATGTATCGCCCAAGTATGTTGAGTCCCTGAGGTCAGGCCAGAGTAGCCTCATGTTCTCACCACCTGAGAAGTGCCCCCGGCCTCCCAGGGGTGCCATGCTGGGCAGCCACTCATCCCTGGAGCCCCTCTCATGCCCTTGTTGCCCTCTGAGTGGGCTGGCCACCCGCAGCTGCCTGGGAGCCAGCTGACCTCCCGGGTGGCCTCTGTTCTGCCTGGTGAACCGTGACCCTCTCAGCCCTCTCCCTCTGCCCTGTGGCTCCAGGAGCTGTGGGGTTACTGACCTTCTTTCTGGAAGGGTCAGCTGGTGTCTCTCTGGCTAGGAGGGGGCATCTGCAGCAGTGGGAGAGGCCGAAGATAGCAGCCTGCTGGGAGCCCTCTCCCAGGGCCGGCCTGCGGTCGCTTACCAGCGGCTGCTGAGGTCATCGTGTCGCTGGGACCTGTGCTCCTCCCATCCTCGCCTTCCCTCCCAGCATGGGTTGCTGCAGCTCCCTCACCTCCCCACCAGGCATCCAGCCACATTTGTGAGCCCTTGTGCACCCCACACAGCGTATAGCCCAGTCTCTGGCCCTTTCAGTGGGTGGGAGGAGATGGTAAATAAATAGTATTCAAGAGGGACGTGTGCGTGGGGGGATAAAGCAGTGCCTGGAGGCTGTGGCGAGGGGCTTCCATCGGAGCTCAGGTGCCGGGAATGCCTCTTGGTGACTTTTGAGCCGAGACTGGAAGCAGATGAGGCTGAGAACCATGTGGCTGTCTGGGGGAAGTGCGGTCCAGGCAGAGGGATCAGCCAGTGCAAAGGCCCTGGGCTAGTTTGGGGTGGGGCTTATTTGAGGGGCTGTAGCAGAATGTGTAGGGGAACAGGGCCCAAGGTGTGGGGAGAGGACGAATTGGTCTTGAGCAGAGGAGGTGCCAGGTCTGACTCATGCTGGAGGGCATCCCCTGCTGGTTGGAGCAAGAGCTGTGCACATGTATGTGCCTGTGTGAGCAGGTATGTGAGGTGGTTGGCATGGGGGCAGGAGCCCTGTCCACGGTTATTACCGGGATCCTTGCAACACAAGGCAGCAGCGGGGACCCCTCACTTCTGGGGGTGACAAGTGGCAAGATACGGGATCTGTTCTGAAGGGAAAGCCAGCTTGACTTGCTGGCACTCTGCATGTGGGTTCGATAGAAAGACGAGACAAGGATGGCATGGTGCTGCTCTGTGCCTCGGTGTGCTAGGTGCGCTGTTGGGAGGTGCATGATGCTCAGTTGGGAGGTGCTAGGTGCTTGGGAGGTAATCGGTACTTGGTGGGAGGTGTTTGGCACTTGGGTTTAGACAGATGAATAAGGACATATACCCACCATTACGTGTCATACAGGATAGTTCCACTGCCCTGATTTTCTGTGCACCACTCATTCATCCCTCTCCTCTCCTCAAACCCCTGGCAACCACTGACGCTTTACTGTCTTATTTGCTTTTTCCAGAATGTCATAGAGTTGGACTCACACAGTACGTGGCCTTTTCAGATTGGCTCTCTCACCTACTAATATGCATTTAAGTTTCCTCCATGTCTTTTCATGGCTTGATAGATCATTTCTTTTCTTTCTTTCTTTTCTTTTTTCTTTTTCTTTTTTTTTCTTTTTTTTTTTTTTTGAGACGGAGGCTTACTCTGTCGCCCAGGCTGGAGAGGAATGGTGCGATCTCCACTCACTGCAACCTCCTTTTCCTGGGTTCAAATGATTCTCCTGCCTCAGCCTCCCGAGTAGCTGGGATAACAGGTGCCCACCACCAAACCCAGCTAATTGTTTGTATTTTTAGTAGAGATGGGGTTTCACCGTGTTAGCTAGGATGGTCTTGATCTCCTGACCTCGTGATCTGCCCGCCTTGGCCCCCCAAAGTGCTGGGATTACAGGCGTGAGCCACCGTGCCCGGCCAATAGGTCATTTCTTTTTAGCACTAAATAATACTCTATCCTGCATGTTTTGAATTGCCTTTTAGAGGTTCATTTACAGCATTTTCATGGTAGCAAAAAAACCAGAAATAACCCGAAGTTATTTAAAGAACTTACAGCACAGTGCACTATGCAGTCATCAAAAGAACAAGGAATCTTTCTATTCACGAGGAGGGAAGGTGCCCAGAATTTACTGTTAACTGAGAACAAGTTGGAAATAGTATATTTTGATTGCCTAATTTAAGGCAGGAATACCTGAAACCTTACCTGTTGGATACTTCTGATGGGTGAGATTTTAGGGCAAGTTCACTGTCTATTGTTTCATGTCTGCATCTGTGTGAACAAAAACAAAAAAACAGATCTGTGTTAGCTGCTTCTCCTCTTGCCCTGCCCCCGTCACAGGTACATGTACTGGGCAGATTGGGGTGAGACGCCCTGGATCGAGCAGGTGGGGATGGACGACAGCACCCAGAAGATCATTGTGGACTTGGACATTTACTGGCCCAATGGGCTGACCATCGACCTGGGGGAGAAGAAGCTCTACTGGGCTGACACCAAGCTCGGCTTCATCCACCGTGCCAACCTGGACGGCTCGTTCCGGTAGGTACCCGCCCAGTCCCGGGGCACCCCTTTCCCCTTTGCCCCCAGGTGTCCCCAGTGCTTTTGAAGGCGTTCCTTCTTAACTCAGGCCAACAGACTCTTCTCTGAAACTCTGGGGACCTGAGAAATGCATGACTTCTCAGAACTTGAAACAGTGTCAGGGGCTGGGTGACACTTGCCCCAGCACCTGTATATTTCTATAGCAAATGTGGCATGTTCATTCTAAGTAGGGCAGAAAAGACTGTAGCCCATACCTATGCACAGTTGTTGTTTTTTTTTTTTTTTCATTATTTTGTTTTTTTGAGACAGAGTCTCACTGTTTCACTCAGGCTGGAGTGCAATGGCATCGTCTCAGCTCACTGCAGCCTTCTCCTCCCAGGCTCAAGCAATTCTCCCACTTCAGCCTCCCAAGTAGCTGGAACTACAGGAGTGCACCACCACACCCAGCTAATGTTCGTATTTTTGGTAGAGATGGGGGTCTCACATGTTGCTCAGGCTGGTCACAAACTCCTAAACTCAAGCGATCCTCCCCCTTGGCTCCCAGAGTGCTGGGATTACAGGCGTGAGCCACTGCCCCCGGCCCATGCACCAAATGAGGTTTTATCACCAAATGAGCAACAAAAGCTTTCCGTCTCCAGAGTGTCTTGGATTTTGGAATTGTTGGGGAGGGCTTGTGGCCCAAGGGGGTTGTGAACAATAACCCTGTCACACCACCACCCCCACCCTGGCCCTACCCCAGCTCAGGCATCCTGAGGGCAGCAGCCGGAAGCTGTCTCAGTTATTGCTGCATTCACCAGTCTCACCAGGGGGCCTTCCACGTAGTCCTCAATAAAGTGGGCCAAATGAATGAGTAGGAAGGTTTTCCCCTTGAGGGGTAATTGCTTTTAGAGCCTTCTGGTCAGCATAGCTTCACAGCCCCATACTTAATTACACCTTAGAAAAACATCCCCTCCATGTACAGGTGAAGGGCAATTTATTCACTGACCAAGTACTGCCTGCTGCTGGCTCTGTGCCAGGTGTCAGGGATCCTCCTGGGATGGCACACCCCATTCCTGCACTAGTGGAGCTCCTGGCCTAGGCAGGGGGTGTGGCGGGTGTCGATGCAAAGAGCAGTAGTGACTGCATGGGAGGACCCAGTGGCTGGATTTCTGCAAACACAGGCCGACACCCACATGAGCAGACTTGAGGGCCTGGGCAGCTTTGCTCTATGCTCGCCAGGCCTCGTGTGTTAGTTATCCATTGCTGTGTAACAAAACAGCCCACAACTTAGCAGCCTGAAACAGCAAACAGGTTTTTTACAGGGAGGGGGTCAGCAATGAGGAGTGGATTAGCTGGGTGGTTCTGGCTCAGGGTGTGATCTGAGGACACATTCAAGCTCCTGGCTGGGGCCTTAGTCACCTGAACGTTTGAGTGAGGCTGGGAGATCCACTTCCAAGCTCATTCTCATGGCAAGAGGCCTCGGTTTCTCCTGTTCCTCTTATGCTGAGCCACACATCTCTTTTGGGCTGGTTTGAAAATATCCTGTTGTTCCTGGAAGTGCAGACTGGCTGGGTCTGGTTTGAGATTTGGAAATGTGGCTACCCTGTAGACTGTGGTTCTTGGGAGCTGAATGATCTTACAGTTATGAAGGGTGGATTAGAGGATAGAAAGGCTGCAGCTGGGAGTGCCCTGGTCAAAGGATGGTAACAGGAGACAGTGAGGGTGATGGCAATTGAAACATGCTAATGGTGGTGGCGCAGCAATTTACTGTTTTCCAGGGACATTTATCAGTTTATTTAATGCTCACACCAACTCTATGAAATGTTTGCTATTATGTTATATTTATATTTTTTTGAGGCAGGGTCTCACTTTGTCACCGAGGCGGGACTGCATTGGCATGATCTTAGTTCACTGCAGCCATGACCTCTTTTTTTTGTTTGGTTGGTTTTGTTTGAGATGCAGTCTTGCTCTGTCCTGCAGGCTGGAGTACAGTGGCACAATCTCAGCTCACCACAACCTCCACCTCCTAGGTTCCAGCGATTCTCCTGCCTCAGCCTCCCAAGTAGCTGGGATTACAGGATTTTTGTATTTTTTTAGTAGAGACGGGGTTTCACCATGTTGGCCAGGCTGGTCTCGAACTCCTGACCTCAAGTGATCCTCCCACCTCAACCTCCCAAAGTTCTGGGATTACGGGCATGAGCCACCAGGCCTGGCCCCAGCCTTGACTTCTTAGGCTCAAGTGGTCCTCCCACCTCAGCCTCCTAAGTAGCTGAGACCACAGGCATGCACCACCAAGCGTGGCTAATTTTTTTGGTATTTTTTTGTAGAGATAGGGTTTCACCATGTTGCCCAGGCTGGCCTCAAACTCGTTAGCTCAAGCCATGTGTCCACCTTGGCCTCTCAAAGCACTGGGATTACAGGTGCAAGCCACTGCACCCGGCCTGTGTTTGCTATTATGATGCCCTGTGCACAGAGAGGCAGGCATGTGAATTTGCCCAAAGCCACACAGCGAGTCACAGCCAGGGTTGGAATGTAGGGTCTCTAGCCCCAGGGTCTGTTCTCAGCTTCTCTCCTACCTGCCTCCCCCTGGGATTCTTCTGCCTCTGCAGCAGCCATTTCTCTTCATGAATGCACCCAGGGCTACTCACGTGGAACCATCATGTGCGGGGGGACAAGCTCTGAAGCCGCACAGACTTGTGCAGGCCCCTTTATCTGTGACTGTGACTCAGGCAAGAGCCAAGGCTGACCTTCCCTTAGTGCTTCTTGTTGAGGCAGAGCATGGCCCGGAAAGCAACCAGGAGTGATGGGCCTCTGGCTTTTCTCATCAAAAAATGGCAACATGGCCAGGCACAGTGGTTCACACCTATAATCCCAGGCTTTGGAAGGCTGAGGTGAGAGGATCATTTGAGCCCAGGAGTTCAAGACCAACCTGGCAACAAAGTGAGAGCCCATCTACTAAAAATAAAAATGGGGCCAGGTGCAGTGGCTCATGCCTGTAATCCCAGCACTTTGAGAGGCTGAGGTGGGTGGATCACCTGAGGGTCAGGAGTTCAAGACAAGCCTGGCCAACATGGTGAAACCCTGCCGCTACTAAAAATACAAAAATTAGCTGGGTGTGGTGGTGGGCACCTATAATCCCAGCTACTCAGGAGGTTGAGGCAGGAGAACTGCTTGAACCTGGGAGATGAAGGTTACAGTGAGCTGAGGTCGCACCATTGCACTCCAGCCTGGGTGACAAGAGCAAAACTCCATCTCAAATAAATAAATAAATAAATAAAATTAAAAAATTAGCTGGCCATGGTGTTGCACACCTGTGTTCCCAGCTACTCAGGAGGCTGAGGCAGGAGGATTGATTGAGCTTAGGTGATCAAGGCTGCAGTGAGCTGTGATCACACCACTGCACTCCAGCCTCGGTGACAGAGCAAGACCCTGTCTCAGAAAACAAACAAACAGACAAAAAAGGCAACATTGTGGAAAACAGTTTGGTGATTCCTTAGGATGTAAACATTGATTTACGTATGACCCAGCAATTCCGCTCCTAACTATATACTGTAAGAATTGAAACAGGTATTCACTCAAAATGTGAATGAACAGGAATGTCTATAGCAGCACTGTGCACAACAGCCAAAGGTGTAAACAACCCAGAGGTTCCCAGCAGGTGAATGGATGCACAGACTGTGTTCTATCTGTGCACTGGAATATGGTTCACCCCTAAAACAGAATGAAGCACTAACACGTACAGCATGGATGAACCTCAAAAAACATGGTGCTGAGTCAAAGAAGCCAGACATCAAAGGCTGCATGTTGTGATTCCATTTATGTGAAATGTTTAGAATGTGTTAGAGCTGTCGAAAGCAGATCGGTGTTTGCCGGCGCTGGGGGCGGGGGCTGGGGAGTGACTGCTGGTGGGCGTGGGGTTTTCCTGTGGGGCAATGGAAGTGCTTTGGAACTAGACAGAAGTGGAGGTTGCACACCCTTGCGAATGTGCTAGATAGCTCTGAATTACTCACTTTAAAGTGGTAAACTTACGCTGGGCACGGTGGCTCATGTCTGTAATCCCAGCAATTTGGGAGGCCAAGGCGGGTGGATCGCCTGAGCTCAGGAGTTCGAGACCAGCCTGGGCAACATGGTGAAACCCCGTCTCTACCAAAAAATACCCACCAAAAATTAGCTGGGCATAGTGGTGCGTGCCTGTGGTCCCAGCTGCTCTGGAGGCTGAGGTGGGAGAATCGGTTGAACCTGGGAGGCAGAGAGCAGGGAGCTGAGATCACACCACTGTACTCCAACCTGGGTGACAGACTGAGACCCTATCTCAAAAAAAAAAAAAAAAAAAAAAAAAAAACAAAAAAAAACAGCGGTAAATGTTATGTCCTGTGAATTTTACTTCAATAATTTTCTTAAAAACAGCATCAACAAAAACGAACAAAAGAGGCGGTGGATCTGCAGAGCACAAGCCCACAGCTTCCATCTCCCCTGTGCCACTTCATGAGTGTCACCTTCTCCCGGCAGCTGTGCTGAGGGCTGGGGATGTGGCAGGGACCATCTGCCCCCAGGCCCACCCTCAGGGAGCCTGTCACGGGGAGAGGGTCATTAACCAAATAAAACTACACATTACTGACCATGTCACATTACGATCCTGTTACCAGTGTCCATAATCTCATTATACCCGAGTCCTCCTTTGCTGGGCACTGTAGGCACCTAGAAAAGAATAGCTGTTTCTCGTGTTGATGCCACGTTTAATTTACTCTGAAAATATAAATTATGAGCATTGTAAGAAGGAGCGAGTGCATGTGGCCTGATTTGTATTCAGAGGTTTAAGCCTTGGGCAGGAGAGGTGTCCTTTTCACCAGGCGTGGCTTCCTCCTTTCTTCCCTGGGGGAGACTTTGCCACTTGACCTGGGGGACTCCCTGTGTCACTGTCACAGACTGGGTTTGGGAGGCGCCCTGTGCACGCCAGGAGAGATGTACGAGGGCGCCAACTCCTGGGGCTCTTGACCTGGCCTCACTTGTCTGGTTGAAAGTAAATGGGAGGCCGGGAGTGGTGGCACATGCCTGTAATCCCAGCACTTTGAGAGGCTGAGGCGGGCGGATCACCTGAGGTCAGGAGTTTGAGACCAGCCTGGCCAACATGATGAAACACTGTCTCTACTAAAAATACAAAAATCAGCCGGGCATGGTGGTGGGCATCTGTAATCCCAGCTACTCGGGAGGATGAGGCAAGAGAATTGTTTGAACCCGGGAGGTGGAGCTTGCAGTGAGCTGAGATTGCATTACTGCACTCCAGCCTGGGCGACAGACTGAGACTCCATCTCAAAAAAAAAAAAAAGAAAGTAAATGCGTCAGCAGCAATGACTGTTGGGGTACCCTCCTGATGGCTCTCTACCCCGCCTCCCTGACTGCAGGCAGAAGGTGGTGAAGGCAGCCTGACGCACCCGTTCACCCTGACACTCTCCGGGGACACTCTGTACTGGATGGACTGGCTGACGTGCTCCATCCATGCCTGCAACAAGCACACTGCGGGGAAGAGGAATGAGATCCTGAGCGCCCTCTACTCAGCATGGACATCCAGGTGCTGAGCCAGGAGCGGTAGCCTTTCTGTGAGTGCCGGCTGGGGCGTGGGGATGTGGGGGCATGGTGGGTGGGGTGGGAGGTGGGTGGCCCCTCCCTGCAAAACTCCATGCTCTGGGGGGTCCCCTCTGTAAGGGATGCCTGCTGCAATGGAGGGAGGTGTGTGCAGAGTGCGTGGCTGGCCGGGGGGCATGGGTCTGCAGAGGACCCCTTGGCAGGGCTTGTGTGGGCTGTTCTAGGGCTCAGCAGTGGCAAGGGGATTCCCAAGGGAGGTCGCCTCATTTTCAAGGCCCAGAAGAAGTTGCATGTATGTATGTGTGTGTGTGTGTATATATATATATATATATATATATATATAAGCATACTAAGATAGATATATATGTATATGTATTTTTAACAGAGACAAGATCTTGCCACATTGCCCAGGCTGGTCTCAAACTCCTGGGTTCCAGTGATCCTCACACCTTGACCTCCCAAAGTGCTGGGGCACAGATGTGAGCCACCATGCTTGGCCCTGCAAGTTGCATATTTATCAGTGAATAACCTGCTCAAAGTCAGCAGTTCTCAGCCTGGGGGCCACGCAGGGTTGGGACAGAGGTCCCTGATGGGGAAATGCACCAGCTTCTGTGACAGTGGGGCTGCGGCTCTGGGGACAGTGGCCCACCCCCACAGGGACCAGGGATGGAGATTTCTGGCTAAGTCATTATGGAAGGTTAGGACTTTGGGACTCGGGTGGCAGCTGTTCACAGAGCAGGAAGGTGGGGCTCTCTGGAGCTGTTTCCTGTTGAGAAAGTCATGGTGACAGAACCCATCTACACTTGGGGCAGTGTGAGGGAGGGGGAGGTTCATTTTGGTTTGTTTGTTGTTCCAGTTAACTCCGTATTTTGGGGCTGCTACAGCCCAGCTTTCCCCTGGTTAGAATGAGGTGCTGGAAGCATTACTGAGTTCCGTTCAATTGCTGTTGGTCATAGAAGGGCTTGGGAGAGTGACAAGCTTGGCCATCCTGGCAAGAGGGACAGTGATCCTGTGGAAGCTGCAAAGACAAAACAGGCCTTTTGCCCAGGAGCCCACTGTCTCTGGGGTTCCCATCACTACCATGCAGGCAGGTCTTGACTCCTGCCATTTTAGTGTGGGTGGCAGCCTTGCAAAGAGGTGTCCTTATGGGCCTCGAGGAGCTGGGGAGTGTTTTCTAATCATAGGAGCTTGGTGGGAGGGAGCAGGTGGTGAGGATGCCACTCCACGGGCAGGTCACGTCTGGGTGTGAGGGTGGCCAGGAAGGTCACGGCTGGTTTTGGGGAAATTGCAGGCCATCTGGCCGGGCTGAGGGCCCAATGTGGAGGGGGCCAGCGATGAGGTAGCTGGAGTGCTGCCTGCGGGGAGGTCCCTGATGCCACTTGAGGCTGGCGTTTGGGCAGAGGGACACACTAGGGGCTGTCACAGGAGACGAGGCATGATGCAGCTGATTTCAGAAATAAGTGACGGTCCTTTTCTGGAACCTTCTCTCACTCTGTCCTGGTTTTCCCAGTCCACACTCGCTGTGAGGAGGACAATGGTGGCTGCTCCCCCCTGTGTCTGCTGTCCCTAAGGGAGGCTTTCTACATGTGCGCCTGCCCCACGGGTTTGCAGCTGCAGGACAACGGCAGGGCATGTGAGGCCAGTGAGGCAGTGGGACGGGGCGGGGCCTGGAGGCAATGGGCTGCAGCCAGCAGGGGTGCCCCAGAAGGAGCGTCGGCGAACCCGTTCAAAATGATCCACTTGGCGAATGTGGTGATTCAAGTCTGTGGTCCCAGCTGCTCGGGAAGCTGAGTTGGGAGGATCTCTTGAGCCTAGGAGGTCAATCCTGTTTTGTTTTTGGTTTTTGCCCTAGATGTTTTCCCACTTTTTTACCCTCCGCCTTGGTCCTTAGGCACTTGGTGCTCCCCAGGACTGTGTTGCAGTGAGGCATGGCTCTTCTCTGCGGCACCGGCTGAGGATCTTTCTTTCCAGGTGTCAGGTTCGGGGTGGGCCCTTCGGGAAATCACACACTTTCAGGATGCAGCTCGCCTTCGGGGATGCTCCTGGGCCTGGGGTAACTGGTTTGGCCTCTGGGGCTGACCCTGGGGCCTGGTGAGCGAGGGGGTAACAAGAGATGTCAGGAAAGCGCCATCCCTGAGACCAGGTCTCCCGGTTTCTGTAGCATGATGGGGCCCAGCTTGCAGAAGGTGGTGGGGACAGGGCCTGCTTCCTGTGCCGGTGTTCCACTCCGGAGGGCAGGGGGCTTCCAAGTGGGCTGGCTTCCAACTCAGGGACAGTCCTAAGAGGGGGGCAGAGTCTCGGCGTGGGGCCCCCTAGGAGGACTCTCCTGGCATCCAGTGGGTGGAGAAATCTTGTTCCCACTGCTGTCTGAGCACATGGGGTTCCTGACTCTAGGGACAGTTTCCTGATCCCTCTGCTCTTGCCAGTTAGGGTTTGTATTTGTGTGCAGCGGCCAGGGAGTGTGTGTGTGGTCGTGGCATCTGTGGTGGGTGCATTTTTTCTCTGCTCCCTGGCAGGGGTCTTTCCCTGGCAGGTGAGGACTTTCCACGTTCGTGTCTGTCTTTCTCTTTCTGAGAGCAGAGCATCTTTAATGAAGACATGGCTGTTTCATCAAAGGGTCTGTCCGCTGCACCAGCTACTGCAGGGGACAGTTGGAGATTCTCCTCCACCAAGCGTCTTGTTTTCCCAAGTGGTGAGAGGGAGAATTTGAGAAATGGGGTCTCAGGCAGCCTAGTCCTCATGGTTCTGGGCAGCACCCCATTCATTCATCTGTTTGCTCATTCATTCGGTTGTCCATCCATTTGCTCGTCGAGCAGGCGTTTGTCGAGCACTTGCCGCGTGCTGATATTGCTCCGAGGCACTGGGGATCCCGCAGTGCAGACAGAATCCCGGGCCCCTGGTGCTCACACCCTGGGCTCTGGGGCTGGATGGGTGGGGGAGATGGCACAAGTGAGTCCACGAGGGAGTCGTGCATTAGAAAGGGTGAGTGTTTTGGACACCCGCTCCTCCGTTGCCTCTGGGTCCCTTCGCTTTTACCTTTCACCTCAGCCTCAAAGGCAATGTTGAGAGAGAAACTGGAACCAGGGGAGGAGTCCAGATGAGCTGCCTCGTGAGTGACCCAGTGACACCAGGGGTTTGGACCAAGCAGGTTAAGGGTGGATTATAGACCCTTGATGGGGAGAAGTGGCTTGACCAGGTTGGATCAGCCCCTCGTTTACTGAGGAGGCTGAGGACAAGTCACCGGCCTGGGGTTGCCCATAGCAGGTGGCATAGTATGTTCTAGCAGGTGGGGTCTGGCTCCCAGAGGCATGAGTTTGCTGCTGCCCCATGCCTGGGCCCTGGTGGAGCAAAGCCCTGGTCTCCCTTGCAGACTGCCTCAGGACCCTGCCCGCTCCCTGGAGGAAGGGGTGCCTCGGCCACACAAGCCTTAGCGGAGAAGGATGCTTGGCCTGCTGGCTGCCTGGGAACCTTGGCCTTCTCAGAGTTTGTTTTCTCTCCTTCCTGTCTGTCTGTTGGTGAGAAGAGGCTGAACTCAGTGCCGGAGCTGGACCCTGCGTTCAGCAGTGTGTCGGTCAAAGTCCTGTTGGAAAGGGAAAGAGTGAGGACGTAGGGGCTCATGATGGCAGGGAGTGGCCACCACAGTCAGGCCCGGGGGATGGAGGGGAGAGAGCATCACTGGAACGTGGTATGGGTTTAAAACAGGCAGCTTGGCCAGGCGCGGTGGCTCACGCCTGTAATCCCAACAATTTGGGAGGTTGAGGCGGGTGGATCATTTGTGGTCAGGAGTTCAAGACCAGCCTGGCAAACATGGTGAAACCCTGTCTCTACTAAAAATACAAAAGTTAGCCTGGCAGTAGTGATGCGGGCCTGTAATCCCAGCTACTTGGGAGACTGAGGCAGTAGAATTGCTTGAGCCTGGGAGGCAGAGGTTGCAGTGAGCTGAGATCGTGCCACTGTACTCCAGCCTGGGAGACAGAATGAGACCCTGTCTTAAAAACAACAACAACAACAACGAACAGGCAGCTCATCCTGGTCAATCTGAAAAAGGTGGAGCATATACGTTCCCCAGTATTCACAAATATTTCATAAAATATCCGAGAAAAAAGCAGTTAATGAGATGGGCCTGTTCCCCTGCCCTGAGGCGCACATGTGGTGGGGGCCATGTCAGGAAGCATGCCAGCACGCAGATGGACATAGTCAGGACAGACCTGGATCTGGTACGGGACACAGCAGGGGCTGAGCTGGAGACTCCTGTACTCAGGTGTGGCCACCTGAGCTGGCAGGTCAGAGTTCTCTCCCAGGAGGCCTGAGATCTGAAGGACTAAAAGAGGGAAAGGCAAGAAGGAAAAGCACATGTGGTGGCTCTGAGGCAGGAGCATGTTGGTGTCGGGACCGACTTCATGGGCTGTGCGACCTGTGTAGTTACATGAGGCGAACTCTGTTGTTGTTGACCTGAAATTCCTACCTTTTGAGTAAGGGGCTCTCTGGACTTCCATTTTGCAGTGGTCTCCACAAATTCTGTAACGGGTCCTGCTCTGTGTGTTTGAGAAGCTAAAAGGAGGTCTGGAGGTGGTCTCTTACTCTCTTGGTGTGTCTGTCTCCACATTTTATCTTCTCTTTTGTTTTTTTGTTCCCCAGCCCTCCCTGCATTTTTTCTGTATGTGACTGTGTGTCTGTGCGTGTGATCGAACCATAAGGCTTCCTGCTGTTTATTTCACTTATGCATTGCAGAAGCATTTGCGATTGCAGGAGGTAAATATGTATCAAAGACATGAGTTTTAGTGCCCGAAGAATTTTTTTTTTTTTTTTTTTTGAGTTGGAGACGGAGTCTTGCTCTGTCACCCATGCTGGAGTGCAGTGGCTCACAGCAGCTTCCACCTCCCAGGTTCAAGTGATTCTCCTGCCTCAGCCCGCTACCACACCCAGCTAATTTTTGTATGTTTAGTAGAGATGGGGTTTTATCATGTTGGCTAGGCTGGTCCTGAACTCCTAAGCTCAGGTGATCCGCCTACCTCAGCCTCCCAAAGTGCTGGGATCACAGGCATGAGCCAGTGCGCCCGGCCTAGTGCCTGAAGGATATCTTATCAAGACATGTCTTTTAGCTGTCCTCCCGCTGTGGGGCATTTCTGTTCTCTTTGTGTTTTTGCCATTTCTGAGTCCCACTGCTATGGTTTGGGGGTGGGCAGGGCCCTGGAGTTAGAGGGAGCAGGGCCTGGTGTCTGTTGCCACCATCGATTGGTGATGTCTGCCTAAACGCTGTGTTGCATCTGTTGAGGATGTCTGCCCTGGGAGAGCAATGGGCATGCTGGAAGCAGGTGTGGTCACCATCTCTGCTCTTGGGGTGTCAAAGCAAGGCTGGGATGGACATTTGTCGAAGGAGTGGGGGATAGACACAACCCCCACAAAAGGCAGATCGTGCAGTCGACGCCTAGCCCCAAGAGGGGAAGGATCATTTGAGGTCAGGAGTTCAAGACCAGCCTGGCCAACGTGGTGGCCAACATGGTGAAACCCTGTCTCTACTAAAAATACAAAAATTAGCCAGGCGGTAGTGGCGTGCCTGTGATCCCAGCTACTCAGGAGACTGAGGCAGGAGAACATGTTGCACAGGGAGCTTTTGTTAAGGGTCCCTGTGTGGCTCAGAGTTCCAGGAACGGGTGTGGGCCCTGATAAAACCCCAGACTCATGGCTCAGTGAAGTTGCACAGCTGGACAAGCCTGGAGACCCCCAAATAACTTGCCCAGGCTACCCTGGCTTGCAAAGAGCCATTGCTCATCCAGGAGTGGACGGTGCCTGGCATGCAGTGGGTGCCCAGTGTTCACCTGCCACGTCCACTGTCCATGCACTTATTACCGTCATGCTGTCACCATGACCAGCGCCTTAGGTGCTGTGGCTGGTGCCAGGCCCGTGAGAGCTGGGGCAGGTTCGCTCAGGGTCCAGATTTGCCTGCATTTTCCCAGAGTCCTCCCACACCCAGGGGAGTGGGCTGTCATTGGGAGCCAGTAAGGGGGTGTTGATTTCTTTTCCAACCAGTAGAGGCAGGGGCCATAGACTTAGGTGGAACCCCTGGCTCTTTGCTGGCTCCCAGGGTTCTGACAGCTGGGTCTTCTGAGCCCTGGGGACTGGCTGCCTGTGGCTGAGCCCTTCAAGGGCATTGCGCTTCTTCTGCAAATGTCATTCCCAGTCTCCATGTCCAGGCCCAAAGCGGCCCCGGGGAGTCCTCAGGGCTCATTTTCCTGCAAGGGGGTGGGTGGGGGTCAGCTGGGGCAGGCCCTGTGGTGATTAGAAGAGGCTGCCTGCGCTCACAGAAGGTGGGTGGGCTACTCAGAGGAGGAGGTCCCTGCAGGCTGGCAGGGGGCCTGGTGGCTCTGGCCCCAGCCCTGGTGGTTCTGTGGCATAGAACTGACACCACAGACACCTGTGAGGTTGGACCGCTGGATTAGCAGCAAGCCCTGCCCTTCCTGTTGGAAGCTTTTCCAGTCCAGAGCTGTCAGGGGCGCAGGGGCTGAGCATGCAGCTCCACACTCCCTGGAGACTCAGCCGTCAAGGGTCAGCTTTGTCTGGTCTTGTGGAAACTGTTTTTGCCCCCAGCCGTGAGAGGCACTTTTACACATAACTGAGTTGGAGCATGACAGGCATGTAGGAGAGAAACATTTTGTGTCATTTAGAGGCCCTGCCTGGGTGGGACTCTGGCTGGGAACATCCACCTGCAGCCAGTGCGGGGACTGGTTTACTCTGAGCCTCAATCTTTCTGCTTTGGCTCCAGATGCTGTGTTTGGGTGTTCTGTCAAAGAGAGAAAAATGCTCCTCAATGAGACAGAAGGATGCAACTGGGAGTCTTGTTTTGCATGAGGATGTGAGCGTTTCAGTTCACTTTTTTTGTAAACATGGTTCCCCAGCCTGGCCTCAGGGGTGCCTGGAGATGGGCCCCACGGGGCTTCCGGTTAATTAACCGGGCAGTGCTGGACGTGGATGCTGGCTTCTCTGTCTCCCTGCCCTGGACCCTTTTGAAGCTGAAGTGTTCCAGGGGCAGCTGGTATGGAAAAGAGGAAATAGAGTTTTCTAGAGGTTTTAGAGTTGAGAAGAAACCTAGACTCTTCTCAGAAGCATTTCAAGGGTTTGTCACCAAGGTGGCTCTCTGCAAATTTGAGGTGGTTCTAGAAGATCTTTCCTTATTTCTTAATCCAGAGGGAGATGGAGATGGGTGAGAAATGGCTTTGTCCATGAGGAACTCATGTTCTGGTTGGAGGACAGGCAGAGCCTGGCATTGAAGTTGGTGAGTCAGAGACGGATCTGTGAGTGGGGCCAGAATGGGGCTTGGGCTTCAGACCTCACAAAGCAGACCACATGGCAGCCTGGGGCGTTAGTATCCAAATGTCCTGCCCTCCAGGTTTTATTCCTTGCCATAAAATATCACATTAAAGGAAAACGTTTTGTTAAAAGACCACAGTCCTGTCACCTGAGCACAGTAGCTGTTCTCTGTTCCTCTTTGGCCTTCCAAGCGGCAGGCGCCTGTTGGTGTTGCGGCTGTGTGCCTGGCGGGCATGAATTAACTGTGCAGCATGGCTGTGGACGGTGAGGTGAGGACGCCTCGCCTCACCTCGATTCAACTGAAAACCGTGTGGAGATAGAAGCTGCTCACACAGGGGCAACATGAAGAAAATGTGAAATTCTGTTGCTTGTTGTAGCTGACAGCACGACTCTGAGGTCCCGATGGGCAGAGGCCTCGTGCAGGGCACCTCACCAGCCGGATGTCAGAGCTGGCCGGAAGGAGCAGTGCCCATGGAGGGCTGCCAGTGCCCAGGGAGCCTTCCGAGGTGTCACGTTGGGCAGTGGAATTCAGAGTCAGGCAGAGGAGGCCCTGGGGTCACACGCGGATCTCCTGGCTGTGGGTTGGTGAGGTCCAGTGTCCGGGGGTGAAGGATAGAGACCGTGTGGTGAGGGCTCCGGAGCTGGCCCTGGGGTAGCAGAAATGCAGATAACGAACAAGGGTGTGCTGGTGGGACTTGTGCCTGTTCCGGAGGGAGGCATTGGGAGTGACGTTTAGGCTGAGAGGATTCAGGATGGAGGACATGGCTTAGTTTGTAGTTGGGAGCCTGCCGAGGACTGTGGTGATGAGGAAATGCGGTGTCAGGCAGACCCAGGACTTGGAGCACCTAGTTCCACTTGCGGGCTGGCTTTCTGTTTTTGGTCATTGTGTTGGGACCTTGTGAAAGTGACTTAACCTCTCGGTGCCTCAGTTTCCCCATTGGTAAAAGGGGTGATTATGCTTCCCACTACACAGGGTTTGGAGGATGGCCGTGCGGGCCATGCTGAGCAGCGCGATGGTGCAGGCCGTCTGGGTCAGTGCTGAGAGAGCGAGTGTTCCTTCGACGGTTGCAATCAGAAGTAGCTTCCAAGGCTGGGTGCTGCCAGGAGGAGCTGGGGAGGGGTGATGGGGCAATGGGGAGCACAGCTCACACTGCCGGCAGGCAACCTGGGGAGTACGGAAGGGGCTGTGCTGGGCGCTCCAGGCATGTGGTTCCCTTTCCTGTGGGGCGAAGACCAGCATGGGGGCAGGGCCCAGCTGTGTCAGGACCACTCAGACTCTTATGACACATCCAGAGTCCCCAGCCCCACCCCAACCCACCCAGTCCACGAGAAGGAACGGGGTGGGGCCCAAATCTGTGAGTTCCCAAGGGAGGCCTGTGTGCAGTAAGTTGTGGGGAGTGGCGCTGGCACGGCTGGAAACATCTTGGGGTTTGAAGCCAGAGCCTCAGGTGAGACTCAAGGGTCCCTGGGACTCTCTCCTGGGTGTCTGACCGTTTATGCTTCATGGAGTTAGAGGCGAAGACATTTCTGTGATGTCTTGAATTCTGCTTTTTCCTGATTTTGAGCAAATGAAAGCCAGCCTGGTGTAGGCAGTCGGGTGCCTTCCCCAAGTAAGGGGCTGAGAGGGTGGTCATGCCGGGACCCAGGGGACAGGGAGTAGCATTCCCAGGGGTGCACAGGCAGCCCCCTAGAGGCAGGGATGTGTGGGGGTCCTTGTGCTGCTGTGTGCCTGCAGGGCGGCACTATTCACATGGCCCTGGAGCTGCAGGGTGATTGCTGACCCTGGGCTCTGTGTCCTGGCTCTCCCGCCCCTCCTGAAGTGGCCTCCATGAGACAAGGCAGGTATGTCCTGTGAGCAGCCCACTGCCGCCCAGCGTGGCCAGGGCTCAGTGGGACCACGGCGGCTGCAATGCTGCTCTCTGCAGCTCAGAGTCACTCTCATCGCCAGCAGTCAAGTGCAGAGCCTGGGCCCCCCGGCCTCCCCAGCCCCTCCACACCGCCCCAGGACCGAGGCAGCAGCTGGCTTCGGTTTCTGCCATGTTTTTCCAAGTATGTGGAATGAGCTAAAAACAGCAGGAGTGGGGCCTTATTTGGGAGTTGCCATTGCCGTCCTTGGAAGCTGCTGTCCCTCACTGCCACCCCTCCAGCCCCATCCTCGGTGGAACATGCCCCTGTTGCTTTGACTTTTGTCGCCCGAACATCCCTCCTGGTTGGGGGCCTTTGGGCAGTGGGCTTAGTGGCGTGCGCCATGCCACTTGGGCCACACGTGCCCAGGCTGGTGGCTCTCGGGGCCATGTCCAGAGGGTGGCTAGGCTGTGCTCCCGGCAGTGCCCAGATGAGGCTGGGGTGTGGCTTGGGGATTTGTGGGCCACCGGCCACAGCTCACCCAGCAGAGTTTTAACAGATGTTCGTCTGTCAAGTTTGCTCCCAGCTGTGTTTGAGGCAGGCTGCCTTCCCATAGCAGCGGCAGAGCTGAAGAGATGGGAAGGAGACTGTGCAGGCTACAGCACCGAACATATTTGCTCTCTGGCCCTTCCTAGAGTGCTTGCTGACCTCTGTCCGACAGCTGGAAGGAAGGATAGGACCCGTCCTACGATAACCACTATTGACATTTGAGCGCATTTCCTTCCCGGCTTTTGTGTGAGGGTGGCAGTCTCTTTGCTTTTGTGGTTGGGATCTGCTGCAGGCACGGCGGGCTGTGTGCATGAGGCTTCCTGGAGGACAGGGCTGGGCTCGGAGCTGCACCAGCATCCTGCACGCACTGGGGCCTCAGCAGAGAGCCGTGGCGGGCGGGGCAACGTCAATGCTGGTGGGCGCTGGGTCTCCACGTTCAGATCAGCCCTGGCGATAGGTTCGGGCCACCCTCTCTCTGGCCTCCGTGCAGTGGCCCAGGCCGTCCCCCTGCCTGGCACACTTGCCTCTGGCTTTCCACTGAAGCTCTCCTCTTACCCGCTGCTACCCACTGGGTATGGGTCCAGTCGTGTCCCTGAAGGAGATATACTGACGTCTGGAACCTGTGTCTGTGACCTAATTTGGAAACAGGGTCTTGGCAGATGTAATGAAGCGAGGACAAGGTCACCCTGGAGTAGGGGGCCTATATCCACGGTGCTGGTGTCCTCATGAGAGCAGGAGAGCAGACACTGACACTCGGGTGAAGGCTGCATGGAGTCAGAGCAGGGCTTGGTGCGATGGTGGCCACAAGCCAAGGAACCCCAGGTATTTCCTGCAACTCCAGAAGCTGGAAGAGGCCGGGAAGGATCCTCCCCTGGCACCTTCAGAGAGAGTCTGTCCCTGAAGATGTCTTGACATTTGACTTCTGGGATGCAGGTCTTGGGGGCGGGGTACATTTCTGATGTTAGAAGCCACCTGGTTGGCGGCAATGTGTCACTGCAGCCCCCCACAGGTTCTGGGTGTCCATGTGGTCGGGGGCAGAGGTGGGCAGGGACGGACATGTCCGTGACACTGGCCCATCCCTTAGGACTGCTTTTTGTTTTGAGGACAAGGCTGCTTACCAGGAAGTTGTACCCTGCCTGACCCTTGCCCCTGCCCTGTGCTTGGCTCGTGGAAGGGATGTGGCCCTTCTCTCCTGCATGGGTGCAAGGAGGAAGGGAGAGGTCAGAAACCCGCCTGGAGGAGGCTCGGGCGAGGGGAAGGTTTCACTTTCAGGTAACATTGTGGGGCTGGCTGTTTGTTTAAACAACCCCAAAGAAAACCATTTGGCCAAACTTAGTTTCCAAACAATTTACTTCCTTGGTGTTTGAAAAACTCCTACGAAGGCTCTGTAGCTGGTCCCAGGGAAGGAGTTGGCCTCTCTTCTTTATAGCCCAACACAGTCCCCTGCACCTGCCCCTCCCAACCCCAGGCCTGCTTACCTGTGGCCATGGCTGCTGCCCGGACCTCACTACACACACAACCTCCTGGAGGCCAGCTGTGGGCACCAGCCTTGGCAGGCATCTGGCAGAGCCCAGGCTGGTGGGACTCTCTCTGCAGCTGCTCCCTGCCAGCCTGGCTGGACAGAGTCCCCACCACACTGGGGTCACCTCTGTACTGCTCACAGCTCACTCAGACCTTCAGGCAAATAGGTTGGGTCCTGGCTCTCTCCCAGGTGTCACAATCTCTGCAAAATTCAAAAACCTCAGGGGCCTTGCAGCCTGAGGCGTGTCAGAGACTCCTCCCTGGAGTCAGTAAACACCTACAGATTCATCCCAGCAGTGAAAGGACTGCTTCACCACAGAAGTTTGATTTATTCCTAAGTAATTGGATGGGATGCCGAGAATGAGTTCCTGATGGTGGAACTGGAGGCCCTTTGCTGACCTAGTTAACAGAGAGCTAGGGCTGGGTGTGCTCAGTCCCTGAAGGTTCTAGGCCCATTTGGGACGCCCCGCCAGAACCTGCCACATGGTGACAGCTACCTAAATCCCAGAGGCTCTTGAGCTGGAGAACAGACCTCTCAATCTCAGCAGGTCCCCTGCACATACCCCATAACCCTAGCCTGCCTTCACAGTACAGTTTGTGGCTGTGTATTCACGGATGGTGTCGTTCACCTAAGGTCTCTGCCCTGTGACCCCAAGGGCGTCCTGAGGGCAGATCCCAAGTCTGTTTCATCCACCTCTCCTTCCCTAGCAGCTGGTCCAGGGCCTGGCCTGAAGTAGGTTCCTACAGAGATACTGGTGGGATGATGGAGGCAGCCAGGCATCAAGTGACAAACGCGCTTCCTGGATGTGCTGGCTCCTGGGATTGAAGTGTTTGAGGAAGCAAAGTGAAGTGAGCTTTCCTCTTGCAGCTGTGTGTCCTTGGGCCGGGAGCCTACCCTCTCTGAGCATTGGGGTCCTTGTCAGTAGGATGGGGCATCCTCATAGCTCGAGGGGTAGTGTGTGAAAATTGTGTTCTTTAATGATTTTTTTTTTTTTGAGACGGATTCTCACTCCAGTGCACAGGCTGGAGTGTAGTGGCGCGATCTCAGCTTACTGCAACCTCTGCCTCCTGGGTTCAAGTGATTCTCCTGCCTCAGCCTCCCGAGTAGCTGGGGTTACAGGAGTGCGCCACCAAGCCCAGCATAGTTTTGTATTTTTAGTAGGGTTTTGCCATGTTGGCCAGGCTGGTCTTGAACTCTTGACCTCAGGTGATCCACCTGCCTAGGCCTTCCAAAGTGCTGGGATTACAGGCATGAGCCACTGCGCCTAGCCTACTTTAGTGATTTCTTAGGACGACGGAGGGAACTAGCTAGCAAGGCAGGCTTGGAATGTGTTTTGGGATCAAATGCCGGTTTCTGTCTGGCACTGGCGTTCTCTGTGGGGCCATGATGGACACACTGCTGAGGTCAAGCATGATTCGTCTCACACTGTGCCTGGCAGTCTCGTTGGAAAGTTCTGTAGACACCGTGTGGACAGGGCTCTTCCCAGCCAAGCCCTGGAGGACTTCCAGGACTGTGATCTCCCCACCGTGGCTGATTAAGCAGGGACCCTTCGTGGAGTCTATGGTCCCCTCTAAGTCATAGCTAGACAGGGACTCAGGCACCATCAGCCCTGGCTGTTATTCACTGTGGATGAGGAGACAGGCCCAGAGAGGGGAAGGAACCTGCCCGAGGTCACCCAGCACGGGCAGGCCCCAGAGGTTTCGGTCTCAGATTGTCCCTGCTCATCCCTGGATGTAGCGCTGCTGTGGACGTGGGGCTGTGCTAGGGGCTGTGGAGAGCAGAGGGCTTCTGCCAGGACCCCAGTGAGCCAGTAGGGGTGGTGCCCTGGCCATGGGGCAGACTGGGGGTACGGGACAGCCATCCACCGGGGTGTGGGGAGGAACAGCTTCCCTGAGGAGGCGGCGGTGCCGTGTGACCTGGGCCTTGAAGGACAGGTCCAATGTCAACAGAACATTTTGGGAGTGGAGCCTAGAGGGAGAAAACTTGTTGAAATTCAGAGATCCCCCTCCCCCTACCAATACACACCAAATCAGACGCCTCTGACCAGATCTGAATTTGGCGCTCAGAGATTTCCATTGTAGCCAGGCAGTTGGGGCACTTTCTGAGTGCTGCCTCCACCTCACTGTCCCCAGCCTGCCTGCCTCGGTTTCCCTAGCCCTGGGCCTGTGCCGCTGTCACCATCACCTGGGCGCCCTCTAGTGGATGAATCGGATTATGCACTATGGGGCTTGGAGCAGGATTCAGAAGGGGCTCCTGTCCTTCCTTGAAATGCTGGACGCCGGGATCCTGGAACAGCTCCAGGTCTCTGCATTCCTCCTGGCAACAGCCAGAGCCTGGGCGCAGGGGGCTACTGTTGTTTGAAGGCTGAAGGCTGCAGCCTGGTAAGGCACTCAGGAGACCTGGCAGTTGGCTGCAGGGTCAGGTCTAGGGGCCAGGGCATGAGGGATGCTCTGGGCTGGCTCAGCCCCGGGCCCCCATGCGGATTGTGACTGTGGGGGCATGGCCACATGATGTTGAGGGGGGTCTCTGACCCTGACCTTCTTGGCTCTGTGCATCCTCGAAACCAGAAAGGTCTGGAACAAATGAGTGAACAATGCCCTAACTAGGGGAGGGAGCCACATCCTGACCCCAGCAGCCTCAGAAGGATCCATGTCAGGGTTATGGGGCACCCTGGGGGCCCCGAGTCTGCATGGGTCTCCACGTGCAACTTCTGCAGGAAGCTCTGAAAAATCCCAACTGGGGGGTCCTAGGACACAATCAGAAATGCTGATGCCACTGTGTGTGGATCCCCGGGCCCTGGGGGTCAGGAGCATGTAGAAGGTGGGCCACAGGGGGTTCATAAGAGAATCCTGTAACCGCCCCTGCCCCCCAAACTTAGAAGCCCACTGGAGGGCCATGGGTGAAAGCTTGGGGGGGTCTCCATGTGTCCTGTGGAGTGGGTGGTGGTGAGGGGTCTTTGGGTTTACATGCTGCTGGGCCTGAGCAGCAGGACCCCGTCCACAGCTGATCCCTGGGCCCTGCTGCTCAGCTGCTCTCTCGAGTGTTGCTGTGGCTGCCGAGAGAGCCTGAGTCGAGCCTCTCTTGTGATGGCTGTACGCTGTCAGGCCACGCTGGTGAGTTTGGCAAGGCACAGATGCCCAGAGCAGAGAACTTTCCTTGGGGATTTAATATGTGCGAATCTTGAGGTCTGGCAAATCTTTCCCTCAGCTAGAGAGGGGGTTTTTGAGACCAGAATCACCTCAGCATCCTCCTGTCCCCAGCTGTGTCCAGCCTGTCTGCAGGGACATCCTGAGAGGACCAGGCTCTCCCCTCATCCACCTGCGTAAGTGCCACCGTGAAGCCTGTCCACCCATGCTTGGAGAGGCTTGGCCTCAACCTGCTTAGCCAGCAGCAGGCTTGGGCCTGGGGTGCAGCAGAGACCCAGGTGGCTGTGGGGTGGTTGCTTCATGGGGTGGTTCTGAAACGCAGTTGGAAGTGCGTGGACAGTGCCTTACCTGTTCTCTGTGGGACCCTGTTTAGAAACCAGGTCTGAGTTACTGGGGGTCATCGCTACATTCTGATGGCCTAGCTGTGTGGAGGCCGCGGTGGAGCCCCATCCAAGGAGCCAGGGCCCTGGGTCTAGCCGTGACCAGAACGCATGCCCTGGAGGGGTTTCTCATCTTGCACCTGTGTTGCCTGGTGTGTCAAGTGGCCACAAAACTCTGTGTTAGCTCTAGGCGCCCCTGGGCTTCGGAACCAGGGTTTCCCTTCATCTCGGTGACCCGGGAGCATCTGGGCAGTGAGTAAAGAGGGTGATTTACTTGATGGGTACGTCTGGTCCTGCCTAGGAGCCCCCCCAGGCACAGTCCTGGGACCTGAAGCTGCCCTCGTTGGTGGAGGGGAGGGAGAGAGCTTCAGGGATGAGGTGGTGTTGAGCTAGGCGGGAAGGGTGAGCCCCTGCAAGGTGGGGTGGGTGTGCTGGGGACGCTGAGCAGCACGTCCAGCAGGTGGGTCTTCAGCTCAGTACCCGGTGGGACTTGTGGTTGGGGCTGGTGTGTGGCCAGGAGAGGGGCTGGCAGAAGACAAGGTGGACTGTGAGGCAGCTCCCATCCAGCGGTTGAAGCGTGATGGCCTGGCTGTGTGGCTCTCAGCTGGGTGCATAACCTCTCTGTGCCTCAGTTCTCTCATCTATAAAATGAGAAAACAGTGCCAGCCTCCCAGACCTGTCATGAGGTTGAACGAGTGACCATGTAGCATGGGCTGGGTGTGTGTCACCTAACATTACCAGCCTTTGCAAGGAGAGCCCTGGGGACCTGGCTGAGTTTTTCCCTTGCCTGGCCCACCCCAGGTGTGCCTGCTACAGGCCCCTGACCCCACTGCACCTGTCTCCACAGGAGCTGAGGAGGTACTGCTGCTGGCCCAGTAGACAGACCAATGGAGGATCTCGCTGGACACACCGGACTTCACCGACATCGTGCTGCAGGTGGACGACGTCCAGCATGCCATCGCCATGAACTATGACCCAATGGAGGGCCACGTCTACTGTACGGATGACGCGAGGTGTGGGCCATCCGCAGGGCATACCTGGATGGGTCTGGGGCGCAGACGCTGATCAACACCAAGATCAACGACCCCGATGGCATCGCAGTCAACTGGGTGGCCCGAAGCCTCTACTGGACCCACATGGGCACAGAACACATCGAGGTGACGCGCCTCAACGGCTCCTCCCACAAGATCCTGGTGTCAGAGGACATGGACGAGCCCCGTGCCATTGCACTGCATCCCAAGGGGTAAGACGGGTGGGGGGTGGGGGCTGGGGCCTGGAGCCAGGGCCAGGCCAAGCAGAGACAAGAGGGAGCTTGACCTGGACCAGTCATTCTGGAACACTGTCTTGCATCAGAACCTGGAGGAGGGCTTGTTAAAACACCAGCGGCTGGGCCCCATCCCCAGAGTGCTGATTCAGGAGCTCCAGGCAGGGCTGAGGACTTGGGTTTCTAACAAGTACCCAGGTGGTCCGGTGCTGCTGCTGGGTCCATGCATAGAAAGCCCTGGAGACCTGGAGTGAGGCCTTTCTTCCCCTAACTTCAGCTTCCTGATGTGTAGAATGGAACAGTCCACCTGGGTGATTTCCAGGACGACAGTAGTGGTAGTAAGGGCAGCCTCTGTGACACTGACCACAGTACAGGCCAGGCCTTTTTTTTTTTTTTTGAGATGGTGTCTCACTCTGTCGCCCAGACTGGAATGCAATGGCACGATCTTGGCTCACTGCAACCTCTGCCTTCCGGGCTCAAGCGATTCTCCTGCCTCAGCCTCCCAAGTAGCTGGGATTACAGGTGCCTGCCACTGTGTCTGGCTAATTTTTGTGTTTTTGCTAGAGATGGGGTTTCTCCATGTTGGCCAGGCTGGTCTCGAACTCCTGACCTCAGGTGATCCACCTGCCTTGGCCTCCAAAAGTGCTGGGATTACAGGCATGAGCCACCATGCCTGGCCAGGCCAGGCCTCTTTTAACACTTTGCACACCATGGGTCTTTTCATCCAGGAGGGTAGGTAGGTATACAGTTGAGGACAGTGAAGCCCAGAGATGCTCAGGGACTTGGCCAGGGTCACACAGCAGGAGGTGGCAGGTGTGGGGCTGGCAGCATGGCTCCGGCTTTCCAGCATAGAAGTCTGTGAAAGCACAGAGCTTGTCGGTTGGTTGGGGAGCATTTCTGAGACCCCCCTACAGCAGCTCAGATTGCGGTAGCCAGGGGCCTTCCTGGGGGCTCATAACCCAGAACACTAAATGGGCAGACCCTGAGGGACGAGGCGCAGTGGAGCTGGGGGTGCCGATGGGAAGTCCCGGAGGAGCTGGGAGGTCAGTCGCTTGCTGCTGTCTGTGGAGCACTTAGTAGGCACCAGGTGTGTTTCCAGGTTCATGGCTCTGGGACCCGAAGCTCAGAAGGTGAAGTGACTTGCCCAGGGCACCCAGCGGGCAGAGGATTTGCAGGCTATGAAGCCTGCGCTCATGGCCCGGCCCTGGGGGTTGCCAGTGTGCTGGCTGGGGAGCTTTTCCTGCAAGTGAGCTGGTGTCTAGAAGCCAGCATGTCAGGCAGCAGGCAGCGGGAGCACAGTAGGCAGATGGTGGGGCCCAAGCAGCTCTCCATGGACCCCAGGGCATGGCGGCACGTGGAAGAGAGCTGCTCCATGTCAGTGGCTGACGGGCTGGGTTGTGCCCTGAGGAGGGCGGATGATGGTAGGAAGTGGGGTCCCCCAGGGCTTTAGCAAGAGGAGGCACAGGAACTGGTTGCCAGCTGCAGTGAAGGGAACATGGCCCTGAGGTCAGGAGCTTGGTCAAGTCACTGCCTCCATGGGCCTCAGTGTCCTCATCTGTGAAAGAGGAAGGGACGGGGAAGCCGACTCCAAGGTCCCTCCTAGCCCTGGTTTCATGAGTCTGAGGATCCCAGGGAAATGGGGCTTGGCAGTCTGACGTGTGAGGTTGTGGGGTCCAGGGAGGGGCACCGAGCTGGAAGTGGGAGGCAGAGGGGCTGGCCGGCTGGGTCAGACACAGCTGAAGCAGAGGCTGTGACCTGAGGCCCCAGAACCTCCACCCCTGAGCTGCCACCCCAGGATCTGTGTTCCCTCCTTGGGGGGCCACAGGGAACAAGTCACCTGTCCTTTGTACAGGGGAGCCCTTCAGCTGTATGCAGAAGATTCCGCTCTGTCCCTTCCTCCCTCTGGGTGTCGAGCTTCTTCAGCCCACCAGTCAGACATGAGGCTGCCCTAGACCCTGGGCAGGGTCATTGCTATCCACTGACCTTTGAGATGGGAGATGAGCTCCTGGCCCCTCAGAGTCCCAAGGGCTGGTGCAGTGAAGCCTGCACAGGGTGGAAGTGGGCACCACTGTCCCAGGGGAGCCCCCAGGGACTCTGGTCACTGGGCTTGCCGCTGGCATGCTCAGTCCTCCAGCACTTACTGACACCAGCATCTACCAACACCAACATTTACAAACACTGACATTGACCAACACTGAGAATTACCGACACCGATATTGACCAACACTGATATTGACCAACACCGACATTTACCAACACTGACATCTGACACTGGCATCTACTGACACTGACATTTACCGACGCCGACAGTTACCGACGCCGACATTTACCAGTACTGACATTTACTGACACCGACATTTACCAACACGGACATTTACCAACACGGACATTTACCGACACCGACATTTACCGACACCAGCATTTACCAATGCCGATATTTACTGACCCCAACATTTAGCCATGTGATGGGGGCCGGCTCGGGGACGGGCCTTGCTCTTAGCAGTGGGGATGCCACAGAAACTAGACAGATGCATGGGGTCATGGACTTCTGCTTCTTCTCCAGCCTCATGTACTGGATAGACTGGGGAGAGAACCCTGAAATCAAGCGTGCCAACCTGGACAGGCAGGAGCTGCGTGTGCTGGTCAGTGCTTCCCTCGGGTGGCCCAACGGCCTGGCCCTGGACCTGCAGGAAGGGAAGCTCTACTGGGGAGATGCCAAGACAGACAAGATCGAGGTGAGGCTCCCATGGAGGTATTTGATCCAGGAGGCCTGGCCCTGCCTGGCTGTCTGTGGGCTCCTAAGAGGCCAGGCCCAGCCACCCCCTGCAGCCTGACATACGTATCGCCAAGGCACCAATGGGTGCCTGTGCTCTGCTATTTGGCCAAGTGGAATGCTTGAAAAAGTAGTTACAATACTTTCTGACAAAAACGCCTTGAGAGGGTAGCACTATACAGCGTCCTGTGGTTACGTAAGATGTTATCATTGGGCCAGGCGCCTGTAGTCACAGCTACTTGGAGACTGAGGTGGGAGGATCACTGGAGCCCAAGAGTTTAAGGCCAGCCTGGGTAAAGGGGACACGGGAAACCTCTGCACTGCTTTTGCCACTTACTGTGAGTCTTAAACTATTTCACAAACAATACAAAATTAAGACAAAAAATTAATAACATATCCACTGCCCCCACTTAAGACATAAAACATGAGTGTCATTGAAGCCAGAGGCAGCCACTGGCCTGAGTTTGTTGATTCGTTCCCAAGCAGTTGAAGACAGTTTTGTTTTTCTGTGGATGTCTGTCTCTTCTCCCTATGCTGGGTGCAGCCCTGCACTGCCACTGTGGTTGGATTTCAGTGGCCTTGTCCTGGGGCGTGCTTTGGCAGCTTGCTTTTTGCTCACCTGTGGAGCCTCTATTGAGCTTTTGTTGTTGTTGTAGTTGTCCAGGCTGGAGTGCAGTGGCACAATCTCAGCTCACTGCAATCTCCGCCTCCTGGGTGCTAGCGATTCTCCTGCCTCAGCCTACCGAGTAGCTGGGATTACAGGCGCATGCCACCACACTCGGCTAATTTTTTAGTAGAGACGGGGTTTCACCATTTGGCCAGGCTGTTCTGGAACTCCTGACCTCAAGTGATCCACCCGCCTCAGCCTCCCAAAGTGCTGGGATTACAGGCGTGAGCCACTGTGCCTTGCCTCTATTGAGCAGTTTTTTGAGGTGCTCTTGGTGCCAGTAATATGTTAGTTACATGTGTCCCCATGGTGCCTCTTCTCGAGGTAGTCGCCTCCCTTTGTTTCCAGCAACTTCTGAAGGATTTTCCTGAGCCTCATCAGTCCTTGTTGACGTCACCATCGGGGTCACCTTTGCTCTCCTCAGGGCTCCCAGGGGAGGCCTGAACCAGGCAGCTTGCAGGGGAGGGTGGGATGGAGAACACGAGTGTGTGTCTGTGTTGCGGGATTTCAGACCCTGCTTCTGAGCGGGAGGAGCCTCAGCACCTTCAGGGTGGGGAACCCAGGGATGGAAAGGGCTGAGTGGATGCCCCTCCCACAAAAACTCTAGAAGCTGCAGATGTGGCCATTTCCTGTTGGAGCTCCTTGTAAATGTTGGGTTTTTTTTTTGGCAAGGCCCATGTTTCTGGGCCGCTGAGGATGATTTGCCTTCATGCATCCCCCCTACCCATGGGAGCAGGTCAGGGACTCACATGTCTGTGGCACGCCAGGCCTGTGACAGGCGTTGTTCCGTGTACTGTTGCAGCAGTGGTTTTCTTGAGACAGGGTCTCGCTCAGTTGCCCAGGCTCGAGTGCAGTGGCGCAATCACGGCTCCCTGCAGCCTCCATCTCCTTGGGCTCAGGTGATCCTTCTGCCTCAGCTTCTGAGTAGCTGGGACTACAGACACACACCACCATATCC
This sequence comes from Gorilla gorilla gorilla, assembly GCF_029281585.2. NCBI lineage: Eukaryota > Metazoa > Chordata > Mammalia > Primates > Hominidae > Gorilla > Gorilla gorilla. The sequence goes on along the minus strand of NC_086018.1, from coordinate 23,271,672 downwards.
AGCTAGTTTTTGCATATTTTTTTATAGAGATGGGGTTTCGCCATGGTGCCCAAGCTGATCTCAAACTCCTGAGGCACAAGTGATCCACCTGCCTTGGCCTCCCAAAGTGCTGGGATGACAGGCATAAGCCACCACACCAAGCCCAATGATTTTTTTTATTGTGATAAAATAAACATAGCACAAAATTGATGATTTTAACCATTTTAAAGTGAACAGTTCCGGCCGGGGACAGTGGCTCACGCCTGTAATCCCAGTACTTTGGGAGGCTGAGGCGGGCAGATCACCTGAGGTTAGGAGTTCCAAGACCAGCCTGGACCAACATGGTGAAACCCCCCCCTTCTCTACTAAAAATACAAAAATTCGCCAGGTATGGTGGCAGGCGCCTGTAGTCCCAGCTACTTGGGAGGCTGAGGCAGGAGAATCGCTTGAACCCAGGAGGTGGAGGTTGCAGTGAGCCGAGATCTCACCACTACACTCCGGCCTGGGCAACGGGGCGAGACTCTGTCTCAGAATCTCAAAAAAAAGAAAAGAAAAGAAAACGTCATTTATCCAGCACCCCTGGAGAGCCGTGATACCTGGCGTTTTACAGTACCTGGCGAGGTGCAGGTGAAGTTGAGGCTCCTGGGTGTTGAACCCGTCCTTGTTTGGGGCAGCTCAGGCCCGAGGCACTGTCAGGGTTGGCTCTCGTTGGCGTGGCCCTGGCCCATCCAGACCTGTATCTTTGCCATCCTGCAGGTGATCAGTGTCGATGAGATGAAGAGGCAGACCCTCCTGAAGGACAAGCTCCCACACATTTTCAGGTTCACCCTGCTGGGGGACTTCATCTACTGGACCGACTGGCAGCGCCACAGCATCACGCGGGTACACAAGGTCAAGGCCAACCGGGACGTCATCATTGACCAGCTGCCCGACCTGATGGGGCTCAAAGCTGTGAACGTGGACAAGCTCATCGGTGAGTCCAGGGGGGTGGGCCCCAAGCTGTTGCTCAGCTGCAGACTCGCATGAGGAAGAAGTGACGAGTCCAAACCTGGGCATAAGTGTTGAGCTGGGGTGCCCCGCCCTGGGGAAGGGCAGGATAGGAAAGGTGAAGGTATCTGGCTAAGGATAGATGGGAAGGGACCAAGGGTGCTGATTAGGGAATGGTTATGGACTAGGAGTATCAGTAACAATGGTTAGAAAGTGGCTAACATTTGTTGAGCACCTGCTGTGTGCCTGGCCCCGGCTGGGAGCCTTCGTGCCCAGAGTGACCCCGTCTGAATGCAGTCCTTTGCCTCACTCAAACTGGGGAGTGGAGGCAGAGCCGCACAACTCACGGGTACCGAGCTCAAGACTCACTCCTGGGTCTGCCTGGGCTGGGCTATGCTTGTTGCCCCTGTGGCCAACACACGCGCACCTTTCACCTGAAAGCCAGGATCTGCAGAACGTTCCCCGAGGAGGTTGTTGTTTGGCACTATGATTTGTCTCTTCCTAAAAAGGCGATAGAGTTACACTGGAGAGAGCAGCATCCAGGTGCAGCAGGGATGGGCCTGGGGCTCACGGGCAGGGGCTCTGTGTCCGGCTGGGGCCTGGGGTCCTGCGCTGCCCCTGTGTGTCAGAAGCACTCAGTAAATCTTTGCTGATGAAGGATGAGAGGATAGAGGACGTGATGCTTGCTGCTGCATTGCCTGCAATCCTGGATGAGATGCCCAGGTTGGCTTTGCTCCCCGTCGGGTGCATGTGATGTTAGCTGTGATGTTAGATCCCTGGCTTTAAAATACAAGGGAGCTGGGAATTGAGGGAGCAGGTTGGGGCAGAAAGGACAGCCCCGCAGAGGCCTGGAGCTGAGGCAGTTCGGGCGACCCCAGGAGCAGTGAGTGCTTCCGTCACAGCCTTCATCGCACCCTGTGGTCCTCATAAAGGGGATGGAATCTACGAATTTAGTTTTCCCAGCCTCCTTAAAAACTCATTCATGCCAGGGGCAGTGGCTCACACCTGAAATCCCACCACTGTGGGAGGCTGAGGCAGGCAGATTACTTGAGGTCAGGAGTTTGAGACCAGCCTAGCCAACATGGTGAAACCCCGTGTCTACTCAAAGTACAAAAAAAAAAAATTAGTCGGATGTGGTGTCACGCACCTGTAATCCCAGCTATTTGGGAGGCTGAGGCAGGAGAATCACTTGAACTCAGGAGGCAGAGGTTATAGTGAGCCAGTACTGTGCCACTGACCTCCATCTGGGCAATAGAGTGAGACCCTGTCTCAAAAAAAAAAAAATGCATGAATGCCAGGTGCAGTGGCTCACGCCTGAAATCCCAGCACTTTGGAAGGCTGGGGCAAGAAGATCACTTGAGCCCAGGAATTTGAGAGTGTCTCTCCTGGGCAACAGAGAGAGACCTCATCTCTACTAAAAAAAAAAATTACAAACAATTAGCCGGGCGTAGTGGCATGTGCCTGTGGTCCCACCTACTTAGGAGGCTGAGGTGGCAGGATCCCTGAGCCTGGAGGCAGAGGTTGCAGTGAGCGGAGATCATGCCACTGCACTCCAGCCTGGGTGACAGAGTGAGAACCTGTCTCAAAAAAAAAAAAAAGCATTCACTATCCACCATGGAAGGTGAGACTGACCCACTGTGAGTGATTGTTCAAAGAACAAAAAATAATCCCCAGAGATAAGACAAAAGGGTGCATCCATGGGGCTGTGATTTAAAGCTGAGAAATTGGGCTTCTTTCCCCTCCCCTCTCACCCCATGGTTTACTAAAGGAGATGAACAAAAGGATTCTTTTTTTGGCTTAAATATTTAACACTAAATTAAAGCCAGTTTTAACAGCACTTCGGTTGATGAGTGAGATTAACAGACTGGCCAAAAATAAATGAACACACCCTGTACTGTGTGAAAAAGAGGCAGCTTTGGCCATGCTGGGTGAATGTGAGTTTTCAAGGTTGCTGGGAATGTCTGTGAATCGGAAGAAGGGCCTAGGGGGGAGTCTCAGGAGCCGAGACCCCAAGGGGTGACTTACCCAGTCCCTGCCCCAAGGCGTTACCGTGTTCTTCCTGGGTCGGAGCACAGGCCAGGAGGCTGGACCACCAGGCTGGCATTCTCGCTGAGCTGCTCCCTGACTTCCTGACCATGCTCCCTTCAGCAGCCTCTCTGCACTTTAGTTTCCTCGAATGAGAAACGGGGATGAGAACAGCTCCTAACTCCAAGGTGGATGGAGTAAGTTCTCACAGGTTGACTCCCTGGGATCAGCGCCTGGAGCCTGACAAGGTCCGGTCAGAGCCCGAACTGCTGTTACTGATACTGACCCGTGGCCGTACCAGGGGAGAACTTGGTTGCCATTGCCAGGTGTTCTCCCACCACGCCCAGCTACTGTCCCTGTTTGACGTGTGGCTGGAATAAAGCTGTGCACGTTGCAGCTTTTGGCACATCCTGGCTTTGAGGTAAAAGGTACGTGTGTGTTTGAGGGTTGAGCCTGGCCATGGGAATGATAATCACAGCCCAACCCAGACATGAAGTCGAACCCTACCTGGGGGTGAGTCCTGAGCTTGGCACCCCTGAGCTGTGCGGTTCACAGTGGCATTCATTGTGTGGCTTGGCTGCACCCCTTTCCCTGCTGGGCTGTTGGTGTTTAGATCGGAGCCTGTGTGTTCGCTTCCAGGAACCAACCCGCATGCGGACAGGAATGGGCGTGCAGCCACCTGTGCTTCTTCACGCCCCACACAACCCGGTTTGGCTGCCCCATCTAGGGCCTGGAACTGCTGAGTGACATGAAGACCTGCATCATGCCCAAGGCCTTCTTGGTCTTCACCAGCAGAGCCGCCATCCACAGGATCTCCCTCGAGACCAACAACAACGATGTGGCCGTCCTGCTCTCGGCGTCAGGGAGGCCTCGGCCCTGGACTTTGATGTGTCCAGCAACCACATCTACTGGACAGACATCAGCCTGAAGGTAGCGTGGGCCCGAACATGCACATGTGCAGCCTATATGGGAAAACCTTGCCTCTGTACCTGCCTCAGGTTTCAGACATTTTTCTTAAAGCACTATAATATTTATTGTAACACAATTCAAGCTAATTAAATATGAGCAAGCCTATTTAAACAAAAATAGATGATTATAATGAGCAAATCCGGTAGACACACATGACGGCTTTTGTGAAATGCTTGTGTGAATGTGAAATGTCTGTTGTCTGTTGAGCTTGACTTCAGACACCCCACCCGCTGTCTTTCCAGTGCCCGTTTGCTTAGCACTCTTCCTTCATTTATAGTGCAAATATAAACATCCAGGACAAATACAGCAAGACCTTTGTTTTTTTTTGTTTTTTTTGAGATGGAGTCTTGCTGTGTCGCCCAGGGTGGAGTGTGCAGTAGCATGATCTCGGCTCACCGCAACCTCCACCTCCCAGGTTAAAGCGATTCTCCTGCCTCAGCCTCCTAAGTAGCTAGGTTTACAGGCATATGCAACCACACCCAGCTAGTTTTTTTAGTAGAGACAGGGTTTCACCATGTTGGCCAGGCTGGTCTTGAACTCTTGACCTCAGGTGATCTGCCCGCCTCGGCCTCACAAAGTGGTGGGATTACAGGCGTGAGCCACCATACCTGGCCTAGAAAGACTTTTTGCCTTCTAAAGAAGGGTTTAGGGGCACGCTGCGAGCTAGGGGGAGCTGTGGCCGAGTACAATGCCGGGCGTGGGGAGCCAGGCAGCCCCGGGGCTGAGGCGAGCGAAGGGGCTGAAGGGAGTCACCGTGGCACTGAAGCCAGTGGCGCAGCTGTGGGGGGCAGCGGCGCTGAGGAGGTGGCGGTGGGGCTGAAGTGGAGCTCGGCAGCCTCCGGCCTGCACCAGGCACCCTCCCAGTCTTGGGCGCCCTGGTGTGCAGGCTGCAGCCATGGTGGTGGCTGCCGCGGGCAGGTCCCGCCCCTGGGAGGAGGGGGCGGTGTGGGGGGGTCCCAGCGGCCACCAGGAGGAGGCGGAGGCAATGGCGGCAGGAATTGGGGCTGAGCTGTGCCCGCTGCGTGCCTGCGACAGTGACCCAGCCAGCCCCGGAGCACAGTCCCGGAAGGATGATAATGAAGATAATTCAAATGATGGGACCCAGCCATCCAAAAGAAGGTGAATGGGCTCAGGAGGTAGTTCTAATAGTTGTGAAACTTCAAGTCAAGATCTTGGCTTTAGTTACTATCCAGCAGAAAATCTGATAGAGTACAAATGACCACCTGATGAAATAGGAGAATACTATATGCTTCAATAACAAGTCAGTGAATATTTGGGTGTGACCTCCTTTAAAAGGAAATATCCAGATTTAGAGCAAGATTTGTCTCACACAAGGAGAAACTCTACCTGAGAGAGCTAAAGTCATTACTGAAACTCAGTGCACGCTAGGTATAACAGCATTGCGCAGTGATGAAGTGATTGATTTAATGATAAAAGAATATCCAGCCAAACATGCTGAGTATTCTGTTATTCTACGAGAAAATGAATGTCAGCAAATTACAGACCATTATAGAGTATTCCCAAATGCAACAACAGAATACTCAGAAAGTTGAAGCCAGTAAAGTGCCTGAGGATATTAAGAAAGCTGCCAAAAAAGCAGCTGAATTTAACAGCAGCATAAACTGGGAACGCATGGAAGAAAGAAGAGCTTATTTTGACTTGCAGACACGTTATCCAGGTGCCTCAAGGGAATTACAAAGTTTTGCCAACAGAGCAAACAAAGGTTAGTTCTTACCCAGTGGGTCTCATCCCCCGACAGTTCGACAGTTTGAGGAATATTATAAAAGGTACTCACCAGATGAGCTGTGGTACCTGCCATTAAACACAGCCCTGTACGAGCCCCCCTCTGGATCCTGAGCTCCCTGCTGCAGACAGTGGGAGTGATTCAGATGATGGCAAAGATGGTCGAGGTGACGAAAAACGGAAAAATAAAGGCACTTTGGACAGCTCCTCTGGCAATGAATGTATCTGAAGGGGAAAGCCCTCCTGACAGCCAGGAGGACTCTTTCCAGGGAAGACAAATCAAAAGACAAGAAAGACTGTTATCACCCCCCTGTACAGATGAGGAAACTGAGGCCCACTGAAGGGAATCAAATTTCCCAAGTTCAAGGGCTGATGAGGGCTGAGCTTGGGCAGGACACTTTTTCTGTCAGACCCTGTGGTTGGGGCTCCCACAGCAGAGGCTCCACTTGGAAGAACACGCTCTGGGCTCCTGCAGGCCTTTGCCAGCTGCCCTGCATCCTCCTAGCCCTTCAGGGGAGGGGTGGCCATCGGGCTCTGTAGCCCTGACTCAGCCTTACTCTGCTCTGAGGCCTCTTTTCTGCATCCCTGAAATGGGGTCAGAGCAGGGACAAGTACTCCCAGGGGACCCCAGTGCCACAGCCCCCTTCTCCCACGGTGCATGAGCAGGCACACTTCAGGTCTCCCCTGGGGCTGGGCTAGGCCGATCCTGCCTTGTCTGGGACATCAGGAGCTGAGGGTCTATATAGGTCAGGCCCCAGGAGGCCTCAGGGGACTTGTGGAAGGATGGGGGTGTGTGTGCATGGACAGATATATGGATGGACAGACTGATGGAAAAACGGATAAGTAACTGTCCAGTCTGAAGTCCTGCCCATGAAGGAGAGACCCTGGAAGGCCTCTTGGGGGCAGGTGTGCTTCCAAGTTCCTTGTCACTACTCAAGACCTTAGGGTACCAGGGCAGCAATTGGAAGGGTCCCTATTTCCCTTTCCCTCCCTGTAACTGGCCCAGCCCCACTGAAATGTCCAGGGTCTGGAGGCAGCAGGTGGGGTGGGGGGGGTGGTATGACCTGCAGGGACCCACTTCCAGCTTCGGCCAATCCTGCCCACCCTGGGTCCCTCTGAGCTGTGAGTGTCTGGCTGTGCCCCACAGTTGGCCACAGCTCTGCACCCAGCATTTTGAACAGTTCCTGCAGAGCCCTGAGGCGGAGGCAGGGCCTGCATGAACAGAAGCTTCTGGAGCAGAAGATGCTGCTTCTGTCCCTTGACTGACTGTGATCTTGAGACCCTATCTAGCTCAGGTCTGGGCATGGGGCTTGGGCACCTCGGTGCTGGGACACAGGCCCATTTCCCAGCTGGGCTGGCAGAGGCTGCATTAACTGAACCCTCCCCTACCCCTATGTCCCCACCCCCATAGGAGGCTTCCCCTCTGAAAACCATTTGGCACTTTCTAATAAACATACGCTTATGCATATCAAGCAAACCCTACTCCTAGGTTTTTATCCAAATGGAATGAAAACTTATGTTCAAACAAAAATTTGAATGCGAATATTTGTACTGGTTTTATTCGCCACTGGCAAGAAGCAGAAACATCTGGTTTGACCCACCACACACACATACACACACACGTGGAAACAACCCAATTGTCATTCAACTGGTGAATGGCTAAACAAATTGTGATACCTTCATAAATGGAATCAGGCTCAGCAATAATAGGGGAACAAACTATTGATCCATAAGGCAACTGGGATGAATTGCAACACTGTTACACTGAACTCAGGAAGCCAGGCTCAGAAGGTTACATATTTAGACTTCTACTCAGCATTAAAAAGGAACAAACTATGTTGCAATTGAGGCACCTGGAGGAACGAACACCCAGAAAACTATGCTGAGTGGGAGAAAGCCAGTCCCCAGAGGTCACATACTGTATGATTCCATGTGCAGAACATTCTTGAAATAACAAAATTATACAAGTGGAGACCAAATTAGTAGTTGCCAGGGGCTAAGGAGGGGTTTGGGACAGTGGAAGTGAGTGTTCCTGTGAAAGGGCAACATGAGGGATGTTGGGGAGGGAAGCGTTCCCTTCTTGCTGTATCAATGTCAGTATCCTGGCTCTGATCCGTTACTGTAGCTGCAAGGTGCTACCCTTGAGGGAACTGGCCAGAGTACCTAGGATCCTTCTGTATTCCTAACAGCTGCATAAGAAGCTACAATAATCTCAAAATAAAAAGTTTAATTTAAAAAACGGTTACATGGAGAGATGACAGCATGCTGGCAGCCCTTGCTCACTCTCGGCGCCTCCTTGGCCTTGGTGCCCACTCTGACCGCGCTTGAGGAACCCTTCAGCCCGCTGCTGCACTGTGTGAGCCCCTCTCTGGGCTGGCCGAGGCTGGAACCGACTCCCTCTGCTTGCGGGGAGGTGTGGAGGGAGAGGCGCGGGCGGGAACCAGGGCTGCTCGCAGTGCTCACAGGCCAGCATGCGTTCTGGGTGGGCGTGGGCTCAGTGGGTCTGACACTCAGAGTGGCAGTGAGGGGCTTAGCACCCAGGCCAGCAGCTGTGGAGGGTACACCGGGTCCTGCAGCACTGCCGGCCCACCCACGCCGCGCTCAAATTCTTGCCAGGCCTCAGCCGCCTCCCCGCAGGGCAGGGCTCGGGACCTGCAGCCCACCATGCCCAAGAAATGCTCCCTACCACTGTGGGTTCCCTAACGGCCCAAGCTTCCCCGACAGGCGACGCCCCCTGCTCTGCAGTTCCCAGTCCCATCGACTGCCCAAGGGCTGAGGGGTGCATGCACACGCACAGGACTGGCAGGCAGCTCCGCCCATGTGGCCCTGGTGTGGGATCCACAAGGTGAAGCCAGCTGGACTCCTGAACCTGGTGGGGGCTTGGAGAACTTTTATGTCTAGCCAGAGGATGGTATATGCACCAATCAGCATTCTGTGTCTAGCTCGGGGTTCGTGGATGCACCAATCAGCACTCTGTATCTAGCTAGTCTGGTGGGGACTTGGAGAACTTTTGTGTCTAGCTAAAGGATTGTAAATGCACGAATCAGTGCTCTATGTCTAGCTCAAGTTTGTAAACGCACCAATCAGCACCCTGTGTCTAGCTCAAGGTTTGTAAAAGCACTAATCCGTGCTGTGTCTAGCTCATCTAGTGGAGACTTGGAGAACTTTTGTGTCTAGCTAAAGGTTTATAAATGCACCAATCAGCACCCTGACAAAATGGACCAATCTGCTCACTCTTTGGCTCCGCACTGCCTTTATGAGCTGTAACACTCACTGCAGAGGTCTGCAGCTTCACTCCTGAAGCCAGCGAGACCACAAACCCACCAGAAGGAAGAAACTCCGAACACGTCCAAACATCAGAAGGAACAAACTCTGGACACACCATCTTTAAGAACACTCACCACGGGGATCCGCGGCTTCATTCTTGAAGTCAGTGAGACCAAGAACCCACCAATTTCAGACACAACATCCTTTACGTTTGCATTTCTATGATACTATGTAAAAAGCAAAAGTATAGGGTCAGAAAGAGATCAGTGGTTGTCATGGTTGGGGTACAGAAAGGGTTTGACTCTAAAAGGAATATAAGGGCTGAGAGCAGTGGCTCACCCCTGTAATCCCAGCACTTTGGGAGGCTGAGGCAGGTGGGTCACTTGGGGCTAGGAATTTGAGACCAGCCTGGCCAACATGGCAAAACCCTGTCTCTACTAAAAATATAAAAATTACCCAGGTGTGGTGACACACACCTGTAATTCCAGCTAATCTAGAGGGTGAGGCAAGAGAATCGCTTGAACCCAGGAGGCGGAGTTTGCAGTGAGCCGAGATTGCACCTCTACACACCAGCCTGGGTGACAGAGTGAGACTGTGTTTCTAAAAAAAGGGGTGCTTAGAGAAATTTGGGGGTGGTGGTGGAAATATTCTGTATTTCAATTGTGATAGTTACATGAGTCAATAATTTTTAGAAAATTATACTAGGTTTTATTAGCTTCACCAAAAAGTAAACTTTAATGTAAATAAAAATAGAAATGTTTGAAATGTTTAAATGTTTTAAAATGTTTATTATGGGAGGTGGAGCCAAGATGGCTGAATAGGAACAGCTCCAGTCTACAGCTCTCAGCGTGAGCGACGCAGAAGACAAATGATTTCTGCGTTTCCAACTGAGGTACCGGGTTCATCTCACTGGGGATTGTCGGACAGCAGGTGCAGCGCACCGAGCGTGAGCCGAAGCAGGGCGAGGCATCGCCTCACCTGGGAAGTGCATGGGGTCAGGGAATTCCCTTTCCTAGCCAAGGAAAGGGATGACAGATGGCACCTGGAAAATCGGGTGACTCCCACCCTAATACTGCACTTTTCCAAAGGTCTTAGCAAATGGCACACCAGGAGACTGTATCCCGCACCTTGCTTGGAGGGTCCTACGCCCACGGAGCCTCACTCATTGCTAGCACAGCAGTCTGAGATCAAACTGCAAGGTGGCAGCGAGGCTAGGGGAGGGGCACCCACCATTGCCGAGTCTTCAGTAGGTAAACAAAGCAGCCAGGAAGCTCGAACTGGGTGGAGTCCACCGCAGCTCAAGGAGGCCCACCTGCCTCTGTGGACTCCACCTCTGGGGGCAGGGCATAGCCAAACAAAAGGCAGCAGAAACCTCTGCAGACTTAAATGTCCCTGTCGGACAGCTTTGAAGAGAGTAGTGATTCTCCCAGCATGCAGCTGGAGATCTGAGAATGGACAGACTGCCTCCTCAAGTGGGTCCCTGACCCCCGAGTAGCCCAACTGGGAGGCACCCCCCAGTAGGGGCAGACTGACACCTCAAACGGCCGGGTACTCCTCTGAGACAAAACTTCCAGAGGAACGATCAGGCAGCAACATTTGCTGTTCACCAATATCCGCTTTCTGCAGCCCCCACTGCTGATACCCAGGCAAACGGGTTCTGGAGTGGACCTCCAGCAAACTCCAACAGACCTGCAGCTGAGGGTCCTGATTGTTAGAAGGAAAACTAACAAAACAGAAAGGACATCCACAGCAAAACCCCATCTGTACGTCACCATCATCAAAGACCAAAGATAGATAAAACCACAAAGATGGGGAAAAAACAGCAGAAAAACTGAAAAGTCTAAAAATCAGAGTGCCTCTCCTCCTCCAAAGGAATGCAGCTCCTCACCAGCAATGGAACAAAGCTGGATGGAGAATGACGAGTTCAGAGAAGAAGGCTTCATTCAGATGATCAAACTACTCGGAGCTAAAGGAGGAAGTTCGAACCCATGGCAAAGAAGTTAAAAACCTTGAAAAAAGATTAGACGAATGGCTAACTAGAATAACCAATGCAGAGAAGTCCTTAAAGGACCTGATGGAGCTGAAAACCACAGCACGAGAACTACGTGACGAATGCACAAGCCTCAGTAGCCAATTCGATCAACTGGAACAAAGGGTATCAGTGATGGAAGATCAAATGAATGAAATGAAGCGAGAAGAGAAGTTTAGAGAAAAAAGAATAAAAAGAAATGAACAAAGCCTCCAAGAAATTTGGGACTATGTGAAAAGACCAAATCTACGTCTGATTGGTGTACCTGAAAGTGACGGGGAGAATGGAACCAAGTTAGAAAACACTCTGCAGGATATTATCCAGGAGAACTTCCCCAATCTAGCAAGGCAAGCCAACATTCAGATTCAGGAAATACAGAGAACGCCACAAAGATACTCCTCGAGAAGAGCAACTCCAAGACACATAATTGTCAGATTCACCAAAGTTGAAATGAAGGAAAAAATGTTAAGGGCAGCCAGAGAGAAAGGTCGGGTTACCCTCAAAGGGAAGCCCATCAGACTAACAGCTGATCTCTCAGCAGAAATTCTACAAGCCAGAAGAGAGTGAGGGCCAATATTCAACATTGTTAAAGAAAAGAATTTTCAATCCAGAATTTCATATCCAGCCAAACTAAGCTTCATAAGTGAAGGAGAAATAAAATCCTTTACAGACAAGCAAATGCTGAGAGATTTTGTCACCACCAGGCCTGCCCTAAAAGAGCTCCTGAAGGAAGCACTAAACATGGAAAGGAACAACCGGTACCAGGCACTGCAAAAACATGCCAAATTGTAAAGACTATGGAGGCTAGGAAGAAACTGCATCAACTAACGAGCAAAATAACCAGCTAACATCATAATGACAGGATCAAATTCACACATAACAATATTAACCTTAAATGTAAATGGGCTAAATGCTCCAATTAAAAGACAGACTGGCAAATTGGAAAAAGAGTCAAGACCCATCAGTGTGCTGTATTCAGGAAACCCATCTCACGTGCAGAGACACACATAGGCTTAAAATAAAGGGATAGAGGAAGATCTGCCAAGCAAATGGAAAACAAAGGCAGGGGTTGCAATCCTAGTCTCTGATAAAACAGACTTTAAACCAACAAAGATCAGAAGAGACAAAGAAGGCCATTACATAATGGAAAAGGGATCAATTCAACAAGAAGAGCTAACTATCCTAAATATATATGCACCCAATACAGGAGCACCCAGATTCATAAAGCAAGTCCTTAGAGACCTACAAAGAGACTTAGACTCCCACACAATAATAATGGGAGACTTTAACACCCCACTGTCAACATTAGACAGATCAACGAGATAGAAAGTTAACAAGGATATGCAGGAATTGAACTCAGCTCTGCACCAAGCGGACCTAACAGATATCTACAGAACTCTCCACCCCAAATCAACAGAATATACATTGTTTGCAGGACCACACCACACCTATTCCAAAATTGACCACATAGTTGGAAGTAAAGCACTCCTTAGCAAATGTAAAAGAACAGAAATTATAACAAACTGTCTCTCAGACCACAGTGCAATCAAACTAGACCTCAGGATTAAGAAACTCACTCAAAACCACTCAACTACATGGAAACTGAACAACCTGCTCCTGAATGACTACTGGGTACATAACGAAATGAAGGCAAAAATAAAGATGTTCTTTGAAACCAACGAGAACAAAGACAGAACATACCCGAATCTCTGGGACACATTCAAAGCAGTGTGTAGAGGGAAATTTATAGCACTAAATGCCCACAAGAGAAAGCAGGAAAGATCTAAAATTGACACCCTAACATCACAATTAAAAGAACTGGAGAAGCAAGAGCAAACACATTCAAAAGCTAGCAGAAGGCAAGAAATAACTAAGAGCAGAACTGAAGGAAATAGAGACACAAAAAACCCTTCAAAAAATCAATGACTCCAGGAGCTGGTTTTTTGAAAAGATCAACACAATTGATAGACCTACAAACCACTGCTCAATGAAATAAAAGAGGATACAAACAAATGGAAAAACATTACATGCTCATGGGTAGGAAGAATCAATATTGTGAAAATGGCCATACTGCCCAAGGTAATTTATAGATTCAATGCCATCCCCATCAAGCTACCAATGACTTTCTTCACAGAATTGGAAAAAACTACTTTAAAGTTCATATGGAACCAAAAAGCCCGCATTGTCAAGTGAATCCTAAGCCAAAAGAACAAAGCTGGAGGCATCACGCTACCTGACTTCAAACTATACTACAAGGCCACAGTAACCAAAACAGCATGGTACTGGTACCAAAACAGAGATATAGACCAATGGAACAGAACAGAGCCCTCAGAAATAATGCCACATATCTACAACCATCTGATCTTTGACAAACCTGACAAAAACAAGAAATGGGGAAACGATTCCCTATTTAACAAATGGGGCTGGGAAAACTGGCTAGCCATATGTAGAAAGCTGAAACTGGATCCCTTCCTTATACCTTATACAAATATTAATTCAAGATGGATTAAAGACTTACATGTTAGACCTGAAACCATAAAAACCCTAGAAGAAAACCAAGGCAATACCATTCAGGACATAGGCATGGGCAAGGACTTCATGTCTAAAACACCAAAAGCAATGGCAACAAAAGCCAAAATTGACAAATGGGATCTAATTAAACTAAAGAGCTTCTGCACAGCAAAAGAAACTACCATCAGAGTGAACAGGCAACCTACAGAATGGGAGAAAATTTTTGCAATCTACTCATCTGACAAACGGCTAATATCCAGAATCTACAAAGAACTCAAACAAATTTACAAGAAAAACACAAACAACCCCATCAACAAGTGGGCGAAGGACATAAACAGACACTTCTCAAAAGAAGACATTTATGCAGCCAAAAGACATGAAAAAATGCTCATCATCACTGGCCATCAGAGAAATGCAAATCAAAACCACAATGAGATACTATCTCACACCAGTTAGAATGGTGATCATTAAAAAGTCAGGAAACAACAGGTGCTGGAGAGGATGTGGAGAAATAGGAACACTTTTACAATGTTGGTGGACTGTAAACTAGTTCAACCATTGTGGAAGTCAGTGTGGCGATTCCTCAGGGATCTAGAACTAGAAATACCATTTGACCCAGCCATCCCATTACTGGGTATATACCCAAAGGATTCTAAATCATGCTGCTATAAAGACATATGCACGCGTATGTTTATTGCAGCACTATTTACAATAGCAAAGACTTGGAACCAACCCAAATGTCGAACAGCGACAGACTGGATTAAGGAAATGTGGCACATACACACCATGGAATACTATGCAGCCATAAAAAATGATGAGTTCATGTCCTTTGTAGGGACATGGATGAAGCTGGAAAGCAAGCAAACTATTGCAAGGACAAAAAAACAAACACTGCATGTTCTGACTCATAGGTGGGAATTGAACAATGAGAACACATGGACACAGGAAGGGGAACATCACACACCAGGGCCTGTTGTGGGGTGGGGAGAGTGGGGAGGGATAGCATTAGGAGATATACCTAATGTTAAATGATGAGTTAATGGGTGCAGCACACCAACATGGCACATGTATACATATGTAACTAATCTGCACGTTGTGCACATGTACCCTACAACTTAAAGTATAATTAAAAAGAAAAGGAAAGAAAATCTCACTGTTACTGTTTTTCAGCTCCCTGAGTCCATTCTTTAGGTTTGGACTGGTGAGTTTGTTTCTCACATCAGAAAACCAACATTTCCTTAGAAGACAAAGAAAGGTGGTCTTACCTGGGCATCATCATCATCATCATCGTCATCATCACAATCATCATCTTCACTTGGTGGTAGGCATACTAAACTCAGGTTGTCCTCAAGAGAAGCTGGGAGGACACAGAGGAGAGATCAGTGCCCTGGTTGTTTGTGACTGTGAGTCACTCAGGGAGCTTTCCTGGATGTGGTGTAAGGAGGTGGTTGATTAACAAGCATGGACTGAGTTGATGCTGGGCTATTCCCCTGGGTGGAAGAGGGATGGCAGAGGAGGGGAGCAGGAAAGACATGAGACATGGGGGCCTTGGCCTCGTACTAGAGGCATCATGCAGCAACACAAAACAGTCACCCCCAAATGGAACTAAAGCACACACTAAGGGTCAATGGAAGAGTGCCTTCCTCCCTCTCAAATGTTTTGAAACTCTTCTAAACAAACAGTATTTTCTTAACATATTCAAGATCATGTCAGTACACTAGAATCCAATTATGCTGGTACTACATGCACCATCTCTTTTAAAGGATTTATTACTTAATTAAAAGCCTATTTTATTGGTAAAATGGATCAGTTTTACCCAATTTATTCTATTAATCACACATTCTTTTCCATAAAGATCATTTTAAAAATTAAATATTAAAATGCTACAATTAAAAATAGTCATGAGTTCCTCTTTGTAAGTCTTCTTCTGGAACCAGGGTGTGTGCACAAAACCTACTCTGTGTCACTCTCCCTGAGGAGATTCCCTAAATATCAGGCTTCATTCAAACAGGCCAAGTTCACAGAGCCTTCTCTACCTACACCAGTGAAGCTGAGAGACGTGACTTTGAACACTTTCTGCCAGGAGGATAAGTTTCCAGGTTCAAATACACATGATCTACTGAAATGAGGAAATGTATACCAAAAGAAATGAACAAATTCAGGAAAAAATATCCATGAGTATAGGGGTGATTTTTTGGTTAACTAGCTTACATAAAAAATTTTTTATTTTATGCCTGTTCATTCAGAAATACAAAATATTGGTATGAGAAATCACAAATTTGGCCAGGCGCAGTGGCTCATGCCTGTTATTCCAGCACCTTGGGAGGCTGAGGCAAGCAGATCACGAGCTCAAGACATTGAGACCATCCTGGCCAACATGGTAAAACCACGTGTCTACTAAAAATAAAAAAAAAATTAGCTGGGTGTGGTGATATACACCTGTAGTCTCAGCTTTTCAGAAGGCTAAGGCAGGAGAATCACTTGAAACTGGGAGGCTGAGGTTGCAGTGAGTGGAGAGCATATCACTGCACCCCAGTATGGTGACAGAATAAGACTCCATCGCAAAAAAAAAAAAAAAAAAAATCACAGATTTTTATCAGTCATGATAAATGTAGCTTATTAGCTGTCAACCTAGATTCTAGAAAGTACAAATAAGTTGAAAGGCATACCGTATTCATGGATAGGAAGACTAAACATGACTAACACACAATACTACACAAATGATCTACAGACTCAAAACAACTGCTATCAAACTGGCAACAGCCCTCTGTGCAGAAATGGAAAAGATAATCCTAAGACTTCAATGAATTTTTATGTGGCTCAAATAACCATGGTAACGTTGAAAAAGAATACTGTTGGAGGACACACATTCATGAGATGGAAACCTACAAAAAAAAAAAAAAATTCAGAGAGCATGCTTCTAGCATGGGGGAACCCATAAGTATAGAATCGAGAGCCCAGAATTAAATGCACACATACAGAGTCAGCTGATCTTCAACAAAGGTGCCAAGAATACACAATGGGGAAAGGAAAGCCTCTCCCACAAATGATGGTAAAACTGCATATTCTCATTCACATGAAGAAATGGAATGCTGACAGTGTGCTCAAGGTTGTGCTTCTCCCTCCATTTCCAAGACACGAGCTGCTGCAGTGAGCCCAGAGTGAATTTTCATTCCGTCCTCCATGCCCAGAGAAATTTGTCTTGATACCAGAGGTAAACAGCAAGCACAGACAAATGAATGTGCTGCCATGAAACCTAACAGTTCATAAGGTGAAGATCCATTTCTCCTGTGCATCTGGGCACACCGCAGAAGAATTCTGTCTCCAGGATTTAGTGACTGCCTGTGACAGAACTGCATCCCAAACCAAAGACATTTTGCAGTGGCAGAGGCAGAAAAGAGCAGGTGTTCTCAGAAACATCATCTTTAAACAATGAAGAAGAGGAGATCGAAAACTCAGGATACTCAAAAGCCCATAAACATAGTACTATTCACCACAACGACATTAAACTCTGAAAAGAACAAACGGCTTTTATTTACTTTTTCTCTTTCTGCACCCTCCTCAGCCTCCCAAGCAGCAGGTATAACCTGAAAGTTGCTGGAAATGCTGTTTTATTAGATCCCACCTGAAGTCTTCTTGCCTACCTGGAAAGGTATCCTCTTCCCTGCTAAGATTCTCCAGAATCCACTCTTCAGAACCAACAACATGAGGATAAGTCAGTGAGAGGTGCACTCACTTCTACTCCAGGTGAAGACACACTGGCTCACACAAAATCTCCTGGTTGGTCCTCTGGGTTCACACACATTTCTACAGCCCCTCTGCTCATAGCTATACACTTGCAGAATCATTTGCTCTCACCACACCCCCAATATTTTTAACAGGAACCCAGATTGAGGTTTCTTTATATTAAAGCTAGCAAGTTTATTTCTCAGAAAGTTAGTTCAAAGTACGTACCGTGGATAGGTGATGGTAAAATCTGCAATGAGACAAAAGAAGATTCTATGAGGATCAGATCAATTCTGCTGCACCCCTTACACAGATCAGTTAGTCTCTTGATGACTTCAGAAAACTAGTTGTGAAACAGTGGTTGAGTCAAGGTTCAAAGACCAAACATTCTAGCATGGAGGACACCTGTGGAAAAGACAAGAGCTTTTCCCACAGAATTTCTTTGAAGTTGATTTAGATTGGTAAACGCACAATGCCTAATTCAAAGAGGAAAACTGGTGTGGAGGAAAATGCCTCTGCATCACAGTTGATGATGGATGCTGTCATTTAAAAACACCCTAGTCATGTATTAGATGGGAAGACACTCCCACTGAACTCCATCCTCACAAAGAGAATTGTGTATGTTGTACTTTATATGCCTCATCATATTCTTAAGTGAACATTAATTGAGAAGGAAAGAAATCAGGTTAAGGAAATAATGTATACAGTGATCCATTTTTAAGACAAAGTGCCTTGAACTGGTTCAGGTCAAAAAAGTACAGAAGAAATACTAGGCTCCTGGTTGGACAGGCAATGTCTGCTTGTTGGACCCCCTTCCATACTACTTAGTTCCCATCACTTGAACAAAGAAGTTTAGTCTAAGTTGAAAGTTTACTAGCCTGCAAAATACCTCACTTTGTTCTTACCAGCCTGCCCAGCTACTAAAGTCATAAGTCAAATACTTGAACAGCCCCTGAGCTGACTAGGATTGCAATGCATTGTGGGGTGCAACAAAATGCAGTAAGACAACCATAAAAATAAAAAAAACCTAAAGCTCCTACCCAACAATCAATATGCGACAACCTGGGAAGATTGTGACCCCATAGTACTCAGCCTATGAGGAACCGGGGGAGGGACTTGCACACTAGGGGATAAACTGCTTGTTGAAATTGTTCTGGTGTGTCTGCCCATCAGACACTCGACCTTGCAAGACCATCATGAAAAGTCTCACTTTTGCTGTTCTGCAGGCCTCTGAGTCCATTCTTTGGGTGTGGATGGGTGAGTTTGCTTCTGACATCAGGAAAGCAACATTTCCTTAGAAGGCAAAGAAAGGGGGTCTTACCTTGGCATCATCGTCTTCCCCACCTGGTGGTAGAAGTTTTAAACTCAGGCGGTCCTCAGGGGGACCTAAAAGGACACGCAGTTAATGTCAGTGCCCTGGTGGTTGGAGACTGTGAGTCCCTCGGGGAGCTGGCTGGATGCGGCACATGGAGCGTGGGACTGAAGATATTGAGACATCTTGGAGAAACAACTGTGTTCAAGTAGTGAGCATGAGGGAGTCTCACCAGATACCTTGCATCTTAGCCAGTGCCCAGACCCAGACCTAATAAGACTATTGCATTCCCAAGTCCCAGAAGATACTAATCAATCAAAAATCAGGGCTTTGATGTTTGCTGTGACACAGGAAAAACTGGTCTTGTGGAAAGGTAACCATTAAACACCAGAGCAAGAAAAAAAATGGTTACAAACACAGCACATAAAGTCCATGGACATGTATTGTCTCATCTCTATCTTACTAAAATACAAAAGGAACAAGTCAGACTTCTACACATATTTCCTTTGGTTCTGACTTCATTGCCCTTTTCCTAGGTTCCAAACCAACAGGTGTCACCCAACTGCTCCCAGAGATCCTCCTAGAGTATCATTCTCTAGCTGCAGATCTGCCTCATTGCAGCTGCCCTCATGGATGGTGTCCATTGGCCAATCATTAAGAGACAAAAACTCTGCAAGAAGTTATTCCAGAGAGCAACTCGCCCAGCCTCCTACTGCAGGTGAGGCCACATTGGGTTGCACAAGATCACTCTGCCCTTTCCTCAGTGTTGTCAGACTCTCCCTGGTCTCTGTGGAGTCAGGGGTCTCTAAAAAGGCATTGCTCACACTTGCCAGCCTTTGAGTGAGAAAGAGGAACTGAAGGAACCACCTTTTAACCTTTTCCTTCCACTGGCCCATTACAGGTCTCACCTCCAATCTCACAGCCCTGAGATTCCCACTTTCATGTGCGCGCTTTGAGTTAGAGGAGTTCAACAATCGGTCCCTCAGCCAGGCTCACAGCAGATGTGAAAGAGCATTCTGCGGGGATGGAAATCTCCCTGCTTCATTAACATAAGGCTGCTGGGCCACTGCATGGTGGCTGTTGTGATGAGGTTCTGAATATTTTTTTTTTTTTTCGAGACAGAGTTTCATTCTTGCTGCCCAGGCTGGAGTACAATGACATGATCTCGGCTCACTGCAACCTCCGCCTCCTGGGTTCAGGTGATTCTCCTGCCTCAGAGTCCCGAGTAGCTGGGATTACAGGTGTGCGCCACCACACCCAGCTAATTTTTGTAGAGACGGGGTTTCACCATGTTGGCCAGACTGGTCTCGATCTCCTGACCTCAGATGATCCACCCGCCCCGGCCTCCCAAAGTGCTGGAATTATAGGCGTGAGCCACCATGCCCGGCTCTGAACTTTTAATTGTAAATATTTACATGTATTTAAATATGAGGCAGCACATATATGACTGAGAACCACAATAGACGGCACAGGAGATCCAGACATGAGGAAGACATGACTCCCCTCCCCTGGTGTTTTCTTGCAAAATAGTTTGCAGCTCTGCTCCTACCATATGTTTATGGTTACTTCCTGGGCATCTACACAAGGGCCAGTCACTGTGTGGGGCTGGGGATATGACAACGAGGACAACATCCAGGTCCAGAGGGATTCCAGCAGGGGGCGCACGTGCACACAGGGGAAGAGCGTGGCCCTGCACAGCCTGTCTAGACAGGATCAGAGCAGCAGGAGCCGAGGGGCAGGGGCACCTCACTGTCCTCAGGAGCTCAACTTCATCTCCAGGGACCCTGACTCAGAAGCTGGGGCATGCTCCAGGATTGGTGTAGGGCTCAACAGGCTGGACAGGCTGAGAAGGGAACATTTCCACAACTAAGCTAGATCCCAGCCCAGGGGCGACCTAGAACTCATCCCAGGGATGTGTTCATTACAATGCCCATGGGGCCTAACATGTTCTCCCCAGGACCGAGCTCTGGGATAAGGACTAATGAGGAAGACACAGTCACTGCCCTGGCAGGAAACACCCATAGCCAGGGCTCCTCTACCCACCCTGTGGGAAGACACAACACAGATAGAGTTTGACACTGAAGATTCCAAACCTTTTATAAAATAAGTGGAAACTGATGTGTGCTGGATTCCACAGAAGAGTTGCAAGGATGAGCTGGACTCCGGAATCAGTCCCCATCCCTTTGCCGAGCTCATGGTGCACTGGAACTCGTGTCTCTCCCCACCTCCCCTGCTACTCAGGAGTGCTGCACCTACAGGCCCAGTGCTAGGGGAGTCTGTCCAGTTGAAACACATGTCAGCCAGGCACAGTGGCTCACGCCTGTAATCCCAGCACTTTGGGAGGCTGAGGCAGGTGGATCGTCTGAAGGAGTTCAAGACCAGCCTGGCCAACATGGAGAAACCCCATCTCTACTATAAATACAAAAATTAGCTGGGCATGGTGGTGCATGTCTGTAATTCCAGCTACTCAGCAGGCTGAGGCAGGAGAATCACTTGAACCTGGGAGGTGGAGGTTGCAGAGAGTTGAGATCCCACCACTGCACTCCAGCCTGGGCAACAGAGTGAGACTCTGTCTCAAAACAAACAAAACAACAACAAAAAAAACACATTTCTGGGCCAGACAACCCTTGGCCAACAGTGTCTCCTCAAGGACCATTCCTCAAGTGACTTCCAGAAGAGGTGAAAAAGAAAAACTCATCTGTCCCAGCCCCAGGAAGATCACACCTGGGACCTGTCTGTGTCTGTCCTGACCCTGAAGTCCATCCCTCCTGACTTATGTCCTGTCTGCTCCGTGTCGAGAAGTGGGGACCTGATTCCTGTTCTGCCCCCCAACCAATTTCTGCTGGTGTCACTGCCATCATCACATAGAGATGGAGAAGACAAGAGAAAGCAATGAAACTCCATTCTTGAGGCATTTAGGATGATGTCCACGCCATGCTTTCGGCAGACAGGAAGGCCAGGTCCTGTTCACTCCTACTCAGAAGGGGTCTCAGATATACGAGTACTAACCCTGTGATATTTCTCCTCTGCTCTTCCCTTCCTTTTTTCTTTTTTTTTTTAAGACGGAGTCTCGTCCAGTCACCCAGGCTGGAGTGTAGTGGCTCAATCTCGGCTCACTGCAACCTCTGCCTCCTGGGTTCAAGTGATTCTCCTGCCTCAGCCTCCTGAGTACCTGGCATTACAGGCACCCGCCACCACGCCCAGCTAATTTTTGTATTTGCAGTTGAGACGGGGTTTCACCAGCTCGGCCAGGCTGGTCTTGAACTCCTAACCTCAGGCAATCCACCCACCTCGGCCTCCCAAAGTGCTGGGATTAGAGGCTTGAGCCACCGCGCCCAGCCCATGTCTTCCGTTTCTTTACACTGTGTGCGTCCATTGAGTCAGTGGCTGCGCATGCTCACACCAGCCCCCGACAGTGGGACAGTCCATCATGGGGATCAGTACATGGTGAGTGCTGAGCCTCACTAACCTAGCGATGCAGGAGGTCTCCAATGAGATTGATGGGCACCAGGCTAACAACAATGT
The DNA here is from genome assembly GCF_029281585.2 of Gorilla gorilla gorilla. Classification (NCBI taxonomy): domain Eukaryota; kingdom Metazoa; phylum Chordata; class Mammalia; order Primates; family Hominidae; genus Gorilla; species Gorilla gorilla. The sequence goes on along the minus strand of NC_086018.1, from coordinate 23,249,599 downwards.
CCTCTGAGTTCTGATGTGGCACTGGCCCTTGTCTGTCTGCTATGGACTGGAGCTTTTTTTTTTTTTTTTTTTTTTTTTTTTTTTGAGACAGAGTTTCACTCTGTCACTCAGACTGCAGTGCAGGGGTTCGATCTTGGCTCACTGCAACCTCCACCTCCCAGGTTCAAGCGATTCTCCAGCCTCAGCCTCCCAAGTAGCTGGGATTACAGGTGTGTGCCACCATGCCCGGCTACTTTTTGTATTTTTAGTAGAGACAGGCTTTCACCATGTTGGCCAGGCTGGTCTCAAACTCCTGACTCAGGTGATCCGCTGTCTCAGCCTCCCAAAGTGCTGGTATTACAGGTGTGAGCCACTGTGCCCAGCCATGGATTGGAGCATTTCTAAGGCTTGAGGTACTCATGTTACTAAATACAATGCAATATCTTCCTGATCCTTCCCTGCTTTGACCAAGTGCTAAGGAATGACCCCAGCACTGACAGATGTTGACCTGCACTGTTCCATGTGAACCCTTACACTTCTCAGAATCTGTGAGCTGACCAGAAGCCTGTGGGCTTTCTATGTATATTTCACAGTAATGCCCATGCCAACGTCTGTTGTTCCGTGTACCTTTTGCTACCCAGGGTTATGTGACCACTGGGGCCCCATTTGATGGTGGGCAATGTTTGGCACGCTTATAAGCCATCCACTACCACTACCAGGGGCACACATAGGTGCTGGAACTCCCTGGTGTGGGGTCATATCACCAAGCCTGAGTGATGACACAGTTGAGTAATACAGACCATCAACATCGGGACCCATTTCTGGGTTCACTTTTGCCTCTTCCATTCAGGAGGTCAAAATCTGGGTTCATTCCTTTCTGCACTCTCTCCATATAAGGAGTAGGGATATTAAACTGACCTTCAGGTACAGCTGTGGTGAGGGAGGAAAGAGGTCATTTATGTAAAGCGTATGGTGGTGTTGAAGTTTTTCTTCCTTTTTATTAGAAGAATGACATGACTCGGGAGGCTGAGGTGAGAGAACCACCATAGGCCAGGAATTCAAGAAAACTGACACTTGCACTGTGTTGGGCATGCGGGTCCACATTTTAGGGGAAAAACACATTTACAAACACATTCACAATCACTACACATTACTTCATCCCTAGCTAACTCCCAACCCTCATGCACACAAACCCACACCATCTAAATGATACGGCTGTTTCCAGGGACTCCAGTGGATGATGACAGTTCTTCACTGAGCCATCTGTTTCTCACACTGCACTCCAGGTCCTCACTCCTATCAGGAACCTGAGGCCAGGCAGGCTCTCCAGACAAAAGCAGGGAAGAGAGCCCCCCACAACCCATCACTTAGATTTGTCATCAGCAAGGGAGTGGTCTTAGAATATATACGGTGTTAGAGAAGAGAACAACGCACACTTAGGCCTGTTGGGGCAGGGGAAGGGCGAGCATCTGGATACACAGCTAATGCACGCAGGGCTTCATACCTAGGTGATGGGTTGACAGGTGCAGCAAACCACCATGGCACACTTTTACCTATGTAACAAACCTGTACATCCTGCACATGTATCTCAGAACTTTAAAAAAAAAAAGTTAAAAAAAAGAGAAACGGCCAGAGTAGGCAAATCTACAGCAATAGAAAGTAGATGAGTGGCTTCCTATCACCAGAGGTGTAGGGATTGGAAAAAGAGAGGAGTAACCACTAATGGATACAGGGTTTCTTTGTGGAGGAATGAAAACGTTCTAAAATGAGATTGTACAATGGTTGCACAACCCTGTAAATACAGTAAAAACACTGAATCACCCACTTTAAATGGGTGAATTGTTTTGCATGTTAACTATTTCTCAATAAAGTTTTAAAAATAATAAAAAAATGCATACGGTAGGAATTTTGGGCAATGGGTTTTCATGGAATATTTGCAAGTCCATGTTGGCTGGCAAATACAAAATTATTTTTCAAGAAGAAAAAGTTGCTACTAAAAAATATGCTCACTGCCAGACAGTTTGTAGGTAATGCTGTCATTTTTTACTGTCATCATCAATTAGGCCTCAGTTGTTCATAAACTCATGGCTGGTCACTGGAGTCCATGACCAACTGAAGCTTGATCAACTGAAGCTTGATTGACAATGGCAATCAAAAATGATATTCACTTGATATTCACCCCACCAAGAAAATTGTCTTAGTCATCTGTTATGTACATGGTCAGACTTTTATATCTTCATTTCATTAATAAGGGAAGAAGCCCCAGAAAAAAAAAATTCTCTTCCAGATGAAGGAATGCATCTTACCATTTCAGATAACACCTCCTCCACAATATCAAGCGCTATATCTTCCAGGTCCAGAACAGAAGCTAGGAGAACATAGAGTAATAGTCAGTGCATTGGTGCTTCTCAGGAATCCCACTAGGAGCCTTGGGGGATGTGGGGACCAGTGCTGGAGTCTATGGAGGTGGGTGGTTGACAAGCATGGACTGAGCTGCTGCTGGACCATTCTCTTTGGTGTGGAAGGAAAGCAAAGGAGAGGAGGAGAAATGTGAAGTATTAGCGTTAAGAACTGATTAATACAGAAAGGCACCGTATGGTTCTGTGAGATCATCTCCTCACACCTCCTGCCCATTTGAAGGTCCAGGCCAATCCCCTCATTTTTCAAAATGTTACAAGACCATTTAATTCTGTGGATTTACATATCCTGCTACTACATTTATCATTTATCCTGTGTTACTTTTTAAATTATGGTGAAACATACATATTAATTATTTTAATTATTTAGTGTACATTTCAGTGAGATTGAATTCAGTGAGCTACATTCATGACGTGGTGTCAATAATGAGAAAAATCTAAATTCATACTCTAAGCTTAAAAAACAATTATTGCAGAAATCAATGGAATAGAAAACAGGAAATCATCCGAGAAAATTAATAAAACAAAAAGCCAGTTCTTTGAGATCAGTAACATCGATAAACCTCTACCTTGGCTAACCACAAAGGAAAGAGAGATGTTACAATGTACTAATAGCATCAATTGAAGAGCAGTTAAATCACAAAATAATAAAGGAATATTCTGAACACATCTATGCCCACAATTTGATACATTAGATGAAATGAGCTCATTTCTTTTTATCGATTTTAAAAGACCAAAAGTCTTCTGGGGAAAAACAGATCATCTGAATAGGCCTATATTTATTTTAGAAATTGAAGCAATAATTAATCTTTCAAAAGAAGGAAAAACCAAAAACACTACATTCATATGGTTTCACTGGTTTAAAAAAAAAAATTCTACCAAAATTCTTTTTTGTCGTTGTTGTTTTTTGTGACACGGTTTTGCTCTGTCACCAAGCTGGAGTGCAGTGGCGTGAACTCGGCTCACTGCAACCTCTGACTCCCTGGTTCAAGTGATTCTCCTGCCTCAGCCTCTCAAGTAGCTGGGATTACAGGCACAGGCCACCACGCCCAGCTAATTTTTGTATTTTTAGTGGAGACGGGGTCTCGCCATGTTGGCCAGGATGGTCTTGATCTCCTGACCTCGTGATCTGCCTGCCTCAGCTTCCCAAAGTGCTGGGATTACAGGCGTGAGCCACCGTGCCCAGCCCCAAAATTCTTACAAAGAAAAACCTGGTCTTACCATACAAGCAAGTAATCATAATCCTAAGTATTTCCTTAGTTATATTTTAAAAATTATGTTTCCAAACAAGACACAGCATTTTAATAGCTATATTCATAACTGCCCAAAGTGAAAGCAAATATCTAAACATTTGAGGTGTCCTTTACTATTAAAAGTGAACCAAGCCTGGGCAACATGATGAAACCCCATCTATACAAAAAAAAAAAAAAAACAGAAAAATTAGCTTGGCATGATGCCTTAGTGCCAGTTACTTAGGAGCCTGAGGTGGGGGGGAACACCTGAACCTGAGGAAGTCAAGGTTGCAGTGAGCTGTGATTACACCAATGCATTCCTGGGTGACAAAGTGAGGCCTTGTCTCAAAAAATAATAATTTTGAATTTTGAATTTAAGAAATCTCCAGCCGGGCGCAGTGGCTCACGCCTGTAATCCCAACACTTTGGAAGGCCGAGGCAGGTGGATCATGAGGTCAGGAGATAGAGACCATCCTGGCTAACACGGTGAAACCCACCTGTACTAAAAACACAAAAAATTAGCCAGGTGTGGTGGCACGCGCCTGTAGTCCCAGCTACTCAGGAGGCTGAGGCAGAAGAATCGCTTGAACCCGGGAGGCAGAAGTGGCAGTGAGCTGAGATAATGCCTCTGCCCTCCAGCCTGGGCAACAGAGTGAGACTCCATCTCAAAAACAAAAACAAAAAATCCAAATATTTGGGCCTGAATTATCCCAATTATTAGCTACTTTAAGGGGTGGGAGAAAAGAAACAATCTGACCCTTAGCTGGTTCCTTCATTTAGGTACCAAACCAGCCAGATAGGTGAGGCTAGAGAATGGGATGGGGACTCCAAAATTGGGGTATTTGAATTTTCATTGAGAAAAGGGAGAGACTAGATCAAAAAAGCCTCAATGTCTAAGGCAAGAGGCAGAGCCAGCCTTTGTCCCCCATGCCCAGACCTGGGAAAGCTGGCTATGGACAGGAGGGAGCTGGAAGCTGAGGATGTCTCTGGGGATGAGGGTATGGCAAGGGGGTGGGGGTGGCCAGAGGTGTGCCAGAGGGTAAACGGCACCCGTGGCTTTTTTACCTGTGGGCATCTTTTGGTTGCTGATGTGCTGCAGGTCTTGGCCCTCCGTGGCTCCCACATCCAGCTTGCCAGGCTCTACAGTAGTGGATTCTGATGTTGCAGCAGCCACGGCCTCATAAATATCAGATTCATAACTGGATGCCACCTTCCCCCTGGGCCAGCCACAGTTGGAGCTGACTTTGGGGCACACACAACAGGTCAGTATATTCCCCGTGGGGCACCTACACTCCTCTCCACTCCTGCCTGAGCCTTCGATGAAATTGTAACTGTGCTGCCCTGGCAGCCACACTACTGAGGGTGGCCCTGCACTTGTAGAAGCAGCCTGACCCCAGGCAAATCTGGGGCCTCAGCCCGTAGTCTGCCACCACCTCCCAAACTGGATGGTCTATGAGGTCAGGCACCTACTGTTTTACTTCAAAGAGAAACACACGACAAGCGCCAAGAGGCACAAAAACTGCCGTCAAAGAGCACAGTCGGAGCTCCTCCTCCTCCCTCCACTGCCAGCTACCGACTGAAGGCTGCTGGCCTGGCTAATGCCTATAACCCACAAAGCTTCCTATGTCACCTGGTTACCAGGAAACAGCCAGGTCAGGCTAGTGACTCACCATGTCCAGCCCCACAGCACCCCCAATGCCTCACAATGCCCATCCCAGCTGCCACCCACCTTGTGGCCCCCCTGCCCCTCCGTGGGGACTGCACTGCTCAGGCTTTTATTCAGCCTGTGTTGCCTGAGCTTTCCAGTCCAAAGTGCAGGGGGGGATTGTTATTGGAAGTCACCGTTGGCAAGAAACTCAATTAGAAAACCATGGCATGGCCGGGCACGCTGGCTCACGCCTGTAATCCTAGCACTTTGGGAGGCTGATGGGGGAGGATCACCCGAGATCAGGAGTTCGAGACCAGCCTGGCTAACATGGTGAAACCCCATCTCTACCAAAAATACAAAACATTAGCTCGGCGTGGTGGCGGCCACCTGTCATCCTAGCTACTCTGGAGGCTGAGGCAGGAGAATCGCTTGAATCCAGGAGGTGGAGGTTGCACAGTGAGCCAAGATCGCGCCATTGCACTCCAGCCTGGGTGACAGGGTTGAAACTCTGTCTCAAAAAAAATAAAAAATAAAAAAATAAAAGAAAGAAAACCCCGGTTACTAAAGTCAGTTCCACCAGCATTTCTGTTTTTCTGAGTCTGACAGCTTTCATTTGCTCACCAAATGTAGTTATACACAAGTTTTTGACTGCTTTTGTAACTAAATGCTTCTCTCCTGTCTTACAAGTGTTAGTTCTTGTCTGCAACTTGACCATAGCTACCCCCAGGGCCCTGGTCCCACTCTCAATAGAGAGTTATGGCTGTGTATCCTCAGTGAAACCCTGGGACACATCACACTTCCCTCCTCGTCTATAAAATAGGGACTGAACACGTCCTTCCCAGCTCTGTAATGCTAGGACCTACCAACTCCCTTTTCTCGCTCTGTTTCTTCTTTCCATGGCAGGGGTATTCAGATATTTCTTTTATTTACTTTTTATTTATTTTTTGAGATGGGAGTGTCACTCTGTTGACGAGGCTGGAGTGCAGTGGCACGACCTCGGCTCACTGCAGCCTCCACCTCCCAGGTTCAAGTGATTCTCCAGCCTCAGCCTCCCGAGTAGCTGGGACTACAGGCACGCACCACCGCATCTGGCTAATTTTTGTATTTTTAGTAGAGACGAGGGTTTCACCATGTTGGTCAGGCTGGTCTTGAACTCCTGACCTGAGGTGATCCACCCGACTCAGCCTCCCAAAGTGCTGGGATTACAGGCGTGAGCCACCACGGCTGGCCTCAGATATTTCTTTTACTAATAATGCATAAAACATTATTTTCTTATACAAAATTAAGAACCACACAGTGGGGAACCATTGTCCTCATTTGATAAAGATGAATAGTCAACATCTGGCAAGCATTATGTGTCTGACACTGTTCCAACTGTGGCCTACTAATTTAACCTTCAGAAACAGTCGCATTTTATAGATTTTACAGAATAAATCTAGACGGAAAAGTCAAGTAACTTCCCCAAAGTCCCACGACTGCTCAAGGTGGGGCCAGATTTTAATCCTGAGGAGTCTTGATCCCCACAAGATGACTGTGATTATCAGAAAGTAAAGTAGAAGTCAAGCATGGAGGGGAAGTGACATTGTAGATTAGTTTATTTTAAGAAAGATGGCTGGGCGCGTTGGCTCACAGCTATAATCCTAGCACTTTGGGAGGCCCAGGTGGGTGGATCACGTGAGGTCAGGAGTTTGAGACCAGCCAGGGCAACATGGCAAAACCCCATCTCTACTAAAAATACAAAAAATAGCTGGGCGTGGTGGCACATGCCTGTAATCCCAGCTACTCAGAAGGCTGAGGCAGGAGAATCACTTGAACCCAGGAGGCAGAGGTTGCAGTGAGCTGAGATCGTGCCACTGCACTCCAGCCTGGGCAACAGAGCGAGACTCCATCTCAAAAAAAAAAAAAAAAGTTTTTTATGTGGATTTTTAAATTCCTCCCCTTCATTCAACATTAAATCCCTTCTAAGGATGAGGCACTGCATGGGCCTGAAATAGCCCCAACACTCAGTGAGTTCACGCAGATGAGTGAACAAAGGCTTAGACAGTTCAGTTGTGTAAGACTACAGTGCCGGGCAGTGAATGAAACTGGAATACAAAGACTCATTCACTGTCCAGCAGTAGAGTTTAAGTAGAGTTTAAATTTTATTCTAGAAACATGAGAGTCACGGAACCACATAGAGGTGAGGAGTGTCTATCAGATGTGTTTGCAGTGAGGTCTCTCTGCACAATAGAGAAGGACTCATGGAAGCAATGGGACCAATTAAGAGACATTATGTTGGGAGGCTGAGGTGGGTGGAACATTTGAGGTCAGGAGTTCGAGACCAGCCTGGCCAACATGGTGAAACCCCATGTCTACTAAAAATACAAAAATTAGCCTGGCATGGTGGCGGGTACCTGTATGTAGTCCCGTCTACTCGAGGGGCTGAGGCAGGAGAATTGCTTGAACCTGAGAGGTGGAGGTTGCAGTGAGCCAAGATCACACCATTGAACTCCAGCCTGGGTGACAGAGAGAGATTCTGTCTCAAAAAAAAGAGAGAGAGACACATGTTCATCTGGGAGAACAGATAAGGCCAAAGGCAGAGGAAATGACTGAAGTGGACGGAAAAGTTTTGTGTTCATTTGGGAGAGAGAACAGGTAGTGCTAGAGGATTAGATGTGGAAGAACAGGGGAAGGAAAAGGAAAAACAGGCTGCTAAGACTCTAGTTTGAAGGACTGGGTAAATATCAGTGACTTTCTCCTACACAGACAATGTAGGAAGAGGAATAGGTATGGGGAATAAGATAGTTTTGGGCCAGACACGGTGACTCACGCCTGTAATCCCAGCACTTTGGGAGGCTGAGCTGGGTGGATCATGAGGTCAGGAGTTCGAGACCAGCCTGGCCAACATGGTGAAACCTGGTCTCTACTAAAAATACAAAAATTAGCCAGGCACAATGGCAGGTACCTGTAATACCAGCTACTCGGGAGGCTGAGGCAGGAGAATCCCTTGAACCTGGGAGGCGGAGCTTGCAATGAGCCGAGATCGTGCCACTGCACTCCAGCCTGGGTGACAGAGTGAGACTCCGTCTCAAAAAAAAAAAGATAGTTTTGGACTCTTAAGTATCGCACTGAAATGGAGCTCTCTGCTTGAAAGTTGGATAGAAACCTCTGTAGGCTAAGTCCATTCTGTGACATCACAACTCATGTTTTAAAAAATAACACACACATTAAGTCAAACCATTAATGAAATTTCCTAACATTTACATACAAAGAATATGACAATTTTTTAGTTATTACTTTCTTAGAGCAACTCTGAATTTATGATCATGGTGAATGAGGTGTCATGTAAAATAAAGCTGTTATGTAAAAACAACATTTAAATTTTATTCTCATCAGAGCATATAGAAAACAATTGAAGCCATGGGTATGGCAGGGATTGCTTTAAAAAGCTGTGCCTAATAAGGGGAGTTGGAAAGAAAAGAGATGTGGGGGCCAGGCGCGGTGGCTCATGCCTGTAATCCCAAAACTTTGGGAGGCCTAGGCAGGCGGATCACCTGAGGTCAGGAGGAGTTCAAGACCAGCCTGGCCAACATGACAAAACCCCGTCCCTACTAAAAATACAAAAATTAGCGGGCATGGTGGTGGGCACTTGTAATCCCAGCTATTCGGGAGGCTGAGGCAGGAGAATTGCTTGAACCCAGGGGATGGATGTTGCAGTGAGCTGAGATGGTGCCACTGCACTCCAGCCTGGATGACAGAGCAAGACTCTGTCTAGAAAAAAAAAAAGAAAAAAGGAGACTTGGGGAACAGGGAGATTTCAGTGGCATTAAGTAAAGCCTGCAAATGTGAGCAGGGAGTGTCAAGGTACCTGAGTGTTCATCAGAAATGGCTGATCGAGTGAGTCTCATCACAATGGAGCTGGTGTCTGCTTCTCATTTCTCTTAACGGCTGCACCTAGCACAGTACCTGGTCAACAGGGACTCAATACCTAATACCCCAAAGAACACAGTAAAATTCTGCCAGTTCAAAACACACGTCCATACCCACCAACTTCCCTCGTGGAGTTTTACTTCTTTCACTTACTGTAATGTTTTGAAGTTCATCCCTCCTGTGACCTGTATCCATAGTTTCTTTTCTTTGTGTAACTGAGCAGTACTCCACTGTATGCACAGACCACATGGGTCTATCCATTCTCTAGCTGACGGACACTTGGGTTGTTTCCAGTTGCTGCCTATAGTGAATGAGGCTGCTGAGAACATTTATGTACATGTCTTTTTGGAACACATGCTTTCATTTCTTCTAGACAAATTCTTCGGGCTGGAATTGCTAGGTCAAATGGCTAGTTCATGCTTAACTTCTTTTTCTTGCCTTTCTTATTAATAGAAAAGAATATACTGATACATGATATTGGAAATATCTTTTCTTTTTTTTTTTTTTTGAGGTGGAGTATTGCTTTGTCATCTAGGCTGGAGTGCAGTGGCACAATCTCGGCTCACTGCAAGCTCTGGCTGCCGGGTTCATGCCATTCTCCTGCCTCAGCCTCCCAAGTAGCTGGAACTACAGGTGCCCGCCACCATGCTCAGATAATTTTTTTGTATTTTTAGTAGAGACGGGGTTTCACCATGTTAGCCAGGATGGTCTCGATCTCCTGACCTCATGATCCGCCCGCCTCGGCCTCCTAAAGTGCTGGGATTACAAGTGTGAGCCACCACACCCGGCCTATATTGGACATTTCTGAGTTACATGTGCTGTTTGGTTCTGTGCATCCACCATGTCATCATCAAGTCAGGATATTTGGGGTATGGCCTTGAGTATTTATCATTTCTATGTGTTGAGGATATTTCAAGTTCTCTCTTGTAGCTATTTTGAAACACACAATACATTATTGCAAACTATAGTCACCCTACTGTGCTATCCAACATTAGAACACATTCCTTGCACCTAACTGTAAGTGTGTATTCATTGACCAACCTCTCTGCATTCCCTTCTTATACCCAGAGAAGGAGAGAGGAAGGAGGGAAAGGAGCTGTGGTTGGCTGAATTAGGGCCCAGGGATGGCTGTGTCCCAGTCCCGGGACCTGTCCATGTGCTGTGTTGTGTGGCCTCAGGGACTTTACAGATGTGATGATGTTAAGGGGCCTGAGGTGGAAGATGATCCTGGGTTATGTGGGTGGGTCCAAGGTGGGGTCTTTATAAGGGAAAGGAGGAGGCAGGAGGGTCAGAGTGAGAGCAGGTGTGGGGGTAGAGGGAAAGAAAGGGAGAGAAGGAGGGAGGGTGAGAGAAGGCGGTGGGGAGAGAGAGAGAGAGAAGAGTGGGAGAGATTTGAAGATGCTGGCTCTGGCTTTGAAGTTGGAGGAAAGGGCCAGGAGCCCAGGGCATCCTCTAGAAGCTGGAAAAATCCTGGACACGGATTCTCTCCATAGCCCTCAAAGGAACCTGGCCTGGCTGGCACCCTGATTTTAGCACTCTACGATTCATTTTGGACGTCTGACCTCCAGACCAGGGACAGAATCAATGTGTGATGTTTTAAGCCTCTAAATTACGGGTCATTTCTGACAGCAGCCACAGGAAAGTGAAACAGGAGCCATGGGAGAGACTCCCTAGGATGCCCCAAGGGTACCTCCCTGGCCCCCACCCACAGAAACACAGGCCTGACCACTGCTGGTGCCCCCACCCCTCTAACACCCTGATGAGCAGGAACCATGCAGGAGGAGCTGGGTGTGGCTGGGCCATGTTCTCTCCCCCCAACACCTTCTTCTCAGAGAGGAGCTGGAGCCCCAGACCCAGGGAGCCTCACAGAGAAATGCCCAACACAGGACCTGGTTTTCCACCTGAGGCTCAGGATCCAATGGAGAAGAGTTTCCCAAAAATGATGCTTCCTCCAAAGATGGCCAGTGACTGTCTGTGCCAAGCATCTGAGAAACTCTCCATGTCCTGGGGCTGCCAGGCAGTCACCTGTGCACATGTCAGAGCCCAAATCCCATCAATAGTGAGGCCTTGGGTAAAACACATCCCCACTTTTAATTATGAGGAGATGCCTGGCCTCAGCATTGAGAAAACCAACTTCCCTCAAGCAAAGACTTGTTTAATCTCTTAGAAATGATGGAGCACACCAGCCTGAACAACATGGCGAAACTCCATCTCTAACAAAAATACAAAAATTAGCCGGGTGTGGTGGCACATACCTATAATCCCAGCTACTCAGGAGGCTGAGGCAGGAGAATCTATTGAACCTAGGAGGTGGAGGTTATGGTGAGCAGAGATTGTGCCATTGCACTCCAGCCTGGGCAACACAGCGAGACTCCAACTAAAAAAACAAAAAAGAAAGAAAGAAAGAAATGATGGAGGTATTACCCTTCTTGCACTGGTTCCTGGGGAGCTCAGAGCCTATCTTTTGCAAGTGTCCTGATCCTCTTGCAGGCCTTTCATGTGTGTTTCCTTCTTGGCTTCCTCTTATTTTTCTCAGGCCTCTGAACCTGCTGTCAGATGAAAAATCCTGGACGGTCCAGCTCTCAGGGGTGGGGAGTTGGGCAGAGAGGAAGGAAGGCATTCCAGGGGCCAGGGTCAGGGCCAGAAGAGGGGCTCCAGGCTCAGAGTAGGATTTCCAGGCTGAGGAAAGAGAGGCTGTGGGTGGGTAGAGGGTCCAGACCAGGACAGAGACACAGGGTGTATCTGGAGGCTCAGCCAGAAGTAGCTCCCTCCAGAAAGCAGGCAGCGAGTTGGGGGTTGAGCTGCAAGGAGGAAGGGGAGGAAGGAGAGAATGGAGGGACTGGTGTCCAGTGAGCAGACTCCTCCTATCCTGGCCTGTTTCCCCAGGGAACACCCGTGGGTGGCTTTGATCCTCTCCTCCAGGCTACTTTCCCACTGGTGTCAGCATTCTCCCAGCGCCACACTGAGAACCCAGGAGAAGCATCACATTATATGAGAGATAAGAAATGAAGAGAGGGAGGATTTCTGGTTGGCAAAGAGGATGTTTACTGAGGGTTTACTGGGTACAGGGAGAAGGGCTGGATGGCTTGGGATGCAGAGAGAAGCCCCTCCCCTGGGATCCTGCAGCTCCAGGCCCCTGTGGGTGGGCTGGGGGCTGGGAACCTATGAACATTCTGCAGGAGCCACTGTCTTCTCTGCGGTGCTCCCTTCATGCATGACCTGGCAGCTGTAGCTTCTGCGGGACCTCCACTGCTCGGGCATCAGGCTCAGGTAGCTGCTGGCCGCGTACTTGCTGTTGCTCTGTTTGGAGGGCGTGGTCATCTCCACGCCCTGGGTGATGGGGGTACCATCTGCCTTCCAGGTCACCGTCAAGATTCCCGGATAAAGTTATTCATGAGACACACCAGTGTGGCCTTGTTGGCTTGGGGCTCCTCACAGGACGGCAGGAACAGAATGACCGACGGGGTAGTCTTGGGCTGACCTGTGTGGACAGAGGAGGGGGTGAGAGATGGCAGAGGGAGTGTGGGGTGTTGTGGAGCGCCTCTCTCTGTCTAAAGTCTCTGGGAGGGTTCATGGTGTGGCCGTCTGGCCCACCCAGGGCCTCTCCTTCCCTCCTCATTCCCTTCTTTCCACTGGAGCCCTCTGGAGAGCAGACAGCCCTGTGCCTTCCTAGGAGCCCTTCCCAAGTCACCTTTCCCAGGTGTCCTTGCCCAGCCCTTTCCTCTGCAGCCTCGGTTTCCCTGTGTGTACCCAGGGCAGGCTGTGCTCCCTCCTTCCTGGTTTCTGGAGTCTGAGTTTGGAATCTAGGAGTCTCCCCCACAGCACACAAAACTGACCTGGCAGGGTGTGGGGAGGCCCAAGCCTGGCATGGCCTGGAGCTTCCCGTCCCCTGGGGCACCAGGCTGTGCCCCAGCCTGGCCCACTCAGCTCTCCTGGTGAAGCGTGGGCTCCACCCAGACACATCCTGTGGCTCTGCCGCCACCCCATACCCACCAGCCCGACCACAGGACCCTTCACAGCAGCTGGGTTCTTGGGGCTGCTCCCCCAGAGTTCGGGGCACCGCAGCCCCCATGCCCACCCCAGCAGCCTCTGATACCCCTGGACTTCACCTGGCAGCCATGGAGTTCTCTGCACCCCAGTTTACTCCCCACTAGTCACCTCCTGAGTCTAAGGTGCCCTTCCTCAAATGAAGGCGGGAGGCCAACCCGTGAATGGAGACACCAGGCCCCAGAGGTGATAGGGCTCCAGGGACAGACATCTGTGCCCTAAGAGACCCTTTCCTTTCTGGTGACCATCCTGGGAGGGCTGGGCTCTGGGACCTCACCCAGTCTCACCCATCCCTCTATGTCCCCATGTCCTTACAACCCAGCACAGGCCACAGAGCTGCAGCCTAGACCCAGAGCCCTCTCTGTGCCCTCCATTGGTCTTCCCTCAAGGTGACCCCTGTGTCCCCAGGGGCCTGTGTGGCCCTCCTAGGCTGGATGGGCATCCAGCCCTCAGCCTAGACCCTGGGGTCCCGGGGACTGTCTCTAAGGCCACTGCAGGGCCCCTTATCAGATCTGGCCTCTGTCTCTCACTCAGACATGTGCCCTGGGAGAGAGGAGGAGCCCTGACCCCACCCAATCCCAGCCCAGGCCCCAGGCCCAGGCTGTGTCCCGCTGTTGGAACCTGAAGGCGGCTGCTCCCACTGTAGAGGCCCTTCAAGCCAGTTGACCTGAGACTAGCCCGCTTCCCCCAGAGCCCGTGGAGAAAGGAAGGGTTTCGTGCCTAAGGCCTGGAGGCCAGAGGGGAAGAAGCCCCACAGAAAAAAAACAGATTTTTCCAGAGACAGGAGAGGGTGGGACAGGCTGGGAAGTTAGAGCCACGTACCTAAAACGGTGAGCTGGGTCCCGCTGCCAAACACATGCTTCACTGAATTATGCTTGGATTGAAACCCCCGGGGCCAGCACCTGGGGCCAGTCCAGGAGCCGCGCTGGAGCAGGAACCTGCTGGGTGTGAGGAGCACAGGGCTGCAGTGTGTAGACTGTGACCCAGGCACAGGGCAGGGGGGTGGCCAGTGTCCCAGTAGTGTCTCTGTGCCTGTTCCCTGAGGCAGGTGCCGCCCACAGCCTTGGAGTCACCCCGGCATGTGTCCCCCTCTCTGAAGCTGTTGGTGCTGATGGCAACGCTGGGCCCAGTAGGTCCCAGCAACTCCCTGAGTGACACATCCCCTCAGGCAGCTGTGCCATGTGGCTGAGGAGTCCTCAGCTGGCTCGGACCTGTCCACCTCACTTGGCCTCATTTTAAGGGCCTTTAAAATCCGCCACAAGTGTCCCCAGTCAAGGAGGCTGACTTCCTCCCTGGACCAGGACACTGGGTCATTCCTGACTCAAGAGGACAGTCCTCTGCTTTTATATCTACCCATGGAGATGCAGCTCAGTCTCACTTTGTTCATGAAGCCTTTTCTGATCATACATTCCGTCTGTCCGTCCATCCATCTGTCCATCTGTGCATCTGTCCATCTATTCATCTGTCTTTGCATCCATCTATCTGTCCATTCATCCATCCATCTACCTGTCCGTCCATCCATAAATCCATTCTGTCTACCAGGCACTGTTTCGTGTGCTGGGGACATGGCGTGGTCCCCCAGGCTCTCACCCCCATCTCTCCCAGGTCATGGCCAACAAGGCCCTCCTCATGGTCATGTCCAAGGTCCTTCTGCTGTACCTGGTGTCTCTGCTGGATGTGACACGGGGCTGGCCCCTCCCTCCAGTGACTCTTTTCCCCTTGGGGTCGGACTCCCCTTTCCTCTTCCCCTGGCATCTGTTTCTCCACGGCCCATGCCTGGCTGCTGACTCCCCAGACCCCCGCCCAGACCTCTTTCTTGGCCATCTTTACACTCTGTGACCCTCACTACTGCCCACATGGTGAGGCTGGAGTCTATCCCAGCTCCAAACCCTCTCAGCTCCTCAACTGCCTACTGACCATGCCCAGTGGGCTACCCAACAGGAGTCTCAAACTAATCACTTCCAGAGATGACCACCTTCCCCCAGCCCAGCTCATTTTCCGTCTTCATCTCATCACAATGACCATGGACGGTCTCAACCCCACAGCCAGAAACCTGGAGTCCCTGGACTCAGTCACCTCGCCTCCCACACTGAAATGGCTTCTGTGTACTTAGCTACTGCATCTAGACATTCCTTTTTTTTTCCTTTGAGACAGAGTCTCGCTCTGTCACCCAGGCTGGCATGATCTCAGCTCACTGCAACCTCTGCCTCCCAGGTTCTAGATGATTCTCCTGTCTCAGCCTCCAGAGTAGATGGGATTACAGGCATGCACCACCACACCCGGCTAATTTTGTATTTTTAGTAGAGATGGGGTTTCACCATGTTGGCCAGGCTGGTCTCGAACTCTGGTGATCCCCCCGCCTTGGCCTCCCAAAGTGCTGGGATTAGAGGCATGAGCCACCACGCCTGGTGACACTCCTTTTAAAGCTAAAAGAAGGCTCAAATGATTAAGAAACAATAAAACCACCTTCTGAGACTCCAAAACCACAAGAAGCATGAACTTTGCTTTTCTGGATTTTAATCTCAAACTCTCTTTGGTACAAGGATGTGGTGTTGAGCTGGGGTTTACTGGGTACAAGCTCCCTGCCAGGGGTTCAGACTGGAGTGTTTCTGCCTTACAAGCTGGTCTAGTAATTGGTGATTGGTTTTCTGATGTAAATGTAAGATTTTTTTTTTATTTGTTTAGTTATCTATTTGTTGACACAGGGTCTCGCTCTGACACCCAGACTGGAGTGAAGTGGTGCCATCACAGCTCACTGCAGCCTTGATCTCCTGGGTTCAAGCGATCCTCACACCTCAGCCTCCTGAGTAGCTGGGACCACAGTCATATGCTACCACGCCCAGCTAATTTTGTTTTGGTATTTTTTTGTAGAAATGGTGTCTCAGCATGTTGCCCAGGCTGGTCTCGAGTTCCTGGGCCTCCCAAAGTGCTGAGATTACAGGCATGAGTCACCATGCCCAGTGAGATTTTTTTCTTTTCTCTCTTTTCATTTCTCGAAACAGAGTCTTGCTCTGTCGCCAGGCTGGAGTGCAGTGGTGCGATAGCTCACTGCAACCTGCGCCTCCTGGGGCCAAGCGATAGTCCTGCCTCAGCCTCCAAGTAGCTGGGACTACAGGCGCGCACCACCATGCCCAGCTTATTTTTAGTAGAGATGGGGTTTCACCATGTTGGCCATGATGGTCTTGAACTCCTGACCTCGTGATCCACCTGCCTCGGGCTCCCAAAGTGCTGGGATTACAGGCATAAGCCACCATGCTCGGACTTTATTTTTTATTTTCAAAAAAAATTTTTTTCTTTTTTTTGAGATGGAGTCTCGCTCAGTCACCCAAGCTGGAGTGCAGTGGCACCATGTTGGCTCACTGCAACCTCCGCCTCCCAGGTTCAAGCGATTCTCCTGCCTCAGCCTCCAAGTAGCTGGGACTACAGGCGTGCACCACCACATCTGGCTAATTTTTGTATTTTTAGTAGAGACGGGATTTCACCATATTGGTCAGGCTGGTCTTGAACTCCTGACCTCATTATCTCCCTGCCTCAGCCTCCCAAAGTGTTGGGATTACAGGCGTGAGCCACCACCCCCAGCTTTTTTTTTTTTTTTTTTTTTGACTGAGTCTCGCTCTGTTGCCCAGGCTAGAGTGCAGTGGTGCAATCTCGGCTCACTGCAACCTCCGCCTCCTGAGTTCCTGGGTTCAAGCAATTCTCTCTCATGCCTCAGCCTCCCAAGTAGCTGGGACTACAGGTATGCACCACCACACCCAGCTAACTTTTCTATTTTTTATAGAGTCAGAGTTTCATCACCATGTTGGCCACGTTGGTCTCGAAATTCCGACCTCAAGTGATCCACCCACCTGGGCCTCCAAAAATGCTGGAATTACAGGTGTGAGCCACCATGCCAGCCCCAAAAAAATCTTTATTCTTTTAAAATTATGAGAATATAACAGTTCAGACAATTAAGAAATGAGAAGTGCATTTAAGAAGTGTAATATTGGGCCAGGTGCGGTGGCTCACGCCTGTAATCCTAGCACTTTGGGAGGCTGAGGCAGGTGGATTGCCTGAGCTCAGGAGTTCAAGACCAGCCTGGGCAAAATGATGAAACCCCATCTCTACTAAAATACAAAAAAAAGGCCACGTGCGGTGGCTCATGCCTGTAATCCCCTTGCACTTTGGGAGGCCAAGGTGGGTGAATCACCTGAGGTTGGGAGTTCGAGACCAGCCTGACAAACATGGAGAAACCCTGTCACTACTAAAAATACAAAATAAACCAGGCATGTTGGCACATGCCTGCAATCCCAGTTACTTGGGAGGCTGAGGCAGGAGAATCGCTTGAAGCCCGGTGGCAGAAGTTGCAGTGAGCCGAGATCGTGCCATTGCACTCCAGCCTGGGCAACAAGAGCGAAATTCTGGGGCAACAAGAGTGAAATTCTGTCTCAAAAAATAAAAATTAAATTTAAAATTAAAAAAAAAAATTAGCTGGGCATGGGTATGCACCTATAGTCCCAGCTACTCGGGAGGCTGAGGCAGCAGAATTGCTTGAACCCAGGAGGCGGAGGTTGCAGTGAGCGGAGATTGTGACATTGCACTCCAGCCTGGGCAGCAAGAGCGGAACTCTGTCTCAAAAAAAAAAAAAAAAAAAAAAAGAAGTGTGATATTGGCTGGAAGCGGTGGCTCACGCCTGTAATCCCAGCACTTTGGGAGGCCGAGGTGGGTGGATCACGAGGTCAAGAGATCGAAACCATCCTGGCCAACATGGTGAAACCCCATCTCTACTAAAAAGAAAAAAAAGTAGCTGGGTGTGGTGGCACACACCTGTAGTCCCAGCTACTTGGGAGGCTGAGGCAGGAGAATGGCTTGAACCTGGGAGGTGGAGGTTGCAGTGAGCCAAGATCACACCACTGCACTCCAGCCTGGCAACAGAGCAAGATTCTGTCTCAAAAAAAAAAAAAAAAGTATAATATTGATCTCTCCCTCTCTCTCCTGCTATGTAGAGCCCCATTTCCTTTTCTTTTTTTTGTTTGTTTTTCAGACAGAGTTTAGCTCAGGCCGGAGTGCCATGGCATGATCTCAACTCACCATAACCACTGCCTCCCAGGTTCAAGCAACTCTCCTGCCTCAGCCTCCCGAGTAGCTAGGATTACAGGCAAGCGCCATCACGCCCTGCTAATTTTTTGTATTTTTAGTAGAGACGGGCTTTCTCCATGTTGGTCAGGCTGGTCTCAAACTCCTGACCTCAGGTATCTGCCTGCCTCAGCCTCCCAAAGTGCTGGGATTACAGGAGTGAGCCACTATGCCTGGTGCCTTTTTTTATAATTGTGGTAATACACACATAGCATCAATATTTCCACTTTAACCATTTTTAAACGTACAGCTCCGTGGCACTAAGTACATTCACACTGTTGGGCAACCTTCACCACCATCCGTCTCCAGAACTCTTTTATCTTCCCAAACAGAAACTCTAAACCTATTAACTACAGCCCCCCATTCTTCCTTCCCCCTCGCCTTGATAACCTCAAATCTACTTTTTGTCTATGTGAATTTGTCTATATTAGGTACCTCATAAAAGTGGATTCAAATGACATTTGTCCGTTTGTGTCTGGCTTATTTCACTAAGCATACTGTCTTCAAGTTTCATCCATGTTGCAGAAGATTTTTGCAATTATTTTAGAAATAATTAACAATTAAAACTGGCCAGGCATGGTGGCTCACGCCTGTAATCCCAGCACTTTGGGAGGCCAAGGCAGGTGGATCACCTGAGGTCAGGAGTTCAAGACCAGCCTGGCCAACATGGCAAAACTTCATCTCTACTAAAAATACAAAAATTAGCCGGGCATGATGGCGGATGCCTGTAGTCCCAGCTACTCGGGAGGCTGAAGCAGGAGAATGGCGTGAACCCAGGAGGCGGAGGTTGCAGTGAGCCGAGATCACACCATTGCACTCCAGCCTGGATGACAAAGCGAGACTCTGTCTCAAAAAAAAGACAAAAATCCTGATACCAAAAGAGCATGTACTGTTTGAATCCATTTCTATGAAGTTCTAGAAAAGGTGAATGTAATCTATTGTGACTGAAAGCAGATCAGTGGCTACCCAGGGCTGGGGTGAGTTGAACCCAAAGGGCAAGACTATATTTTTGAAGTTATGGAAATGCATATTATGGAAACGCATATTTACATCAATTAAATTGTTTTAACAAGTAAGAACATAAGCACAGAGCACATTTATTAGTTAACAAGAAAAAAATAAATAACATTGGATTCTTATATTTGTCAGCCTTGGGAGTTTGCTCATTAGGAATTCATTTCATCATCTTAAAATTTATGGGTATTTAAGATCGAAGT
This sequence comes from Gorilla gorilla gorilla, assembly GCF_029281585.2. Taxonomy (NCBI): domain Eukaryota; kingdom Metazoa; phylum Chordata; class Mammalia; order Primates; family Hominidae; genus Gorilla; species Gorilla gorilla. The sequence continues at coordinate 23,230,038 of NC_086018.1, read as the reverse complement.
TAGTTGTTTTTGGCTTCTGCTTTTCAGCCAGCGAGTGAGTTCCAATGGTGACAGAAAAGAACTTGAAATGGAATAGCTTGCTGGGAACACTGATTTTGGCCCTTTCTTTCCTTGTTGCCTTTTAGTTTATTTTCAGAATATACCTGACTTTCTATCCATACCGTATGAGGTAAGAATATTTGCTTCTTTAAAAATTTGTCCTAGTTTCTCTTTTTGTGCTCCAATGTTATAAACAGACTCTCTGGGGGCCTAGAAGGACTCCCTCTGTCCCAGCTGGGATTTCACTCCTGACTCACACCCATAAGAATCTTCTCTGTTCATCTAGCAAAAAGCTATCAGCGTCAGGACAAAGCTCTTAGCTTAATGCTGACCTCAAAGCACCAGCTAGAATGCAAAAGATGTGTGACAATACTCCAGCAAATGGCCCACTGTGCAAATCAAGTTACTTTAATTCCAAGAAGCATAAACAACATCATTTCCCTACAGTCTCAACCTCTTATCTGAACCTCTCCTTTATCTTTAGACCTGAGGACACCAGTGTCCCCAGCAAACTACTTCTCCCCACGACGCTTTTTTGTACTGCAACATAATGTCTTACAAACCTATTGGCTCTATCTTCAAAATTGGGAATTCCATGGCTTCTCTCTGCTTCCATGGCTACCCCAATGGTCCAAAGGCCAGCATCGTCTCTCACAGCCTCTAGCTTTCTAAGAGGTCTCTGAAATGTTTTGGATGTATGTCCGTGCCCAAATCCCATGTTGAATTATAATCCCCAATGTTGAAGGAGGGGCCTGGTGGAAGGTGACTGGGTCATGGGCGCGGATTTCCTCCGTGCTGTTCTAGTGAGAGTGAGTTGCCACAAGATCTGATGGTTTAAAAGTGTGTGACCTGCCTTTCGCTTGCTCTCTGTCTCTCCTGCCACCATGTGAAGAAGGTGCTTGCATCCCCTTTGCCTTCTGCCATGACTGTAAGTTTCCTGAGGCCTCCCAGTCATGCTTCCTCTTAGGCCTGTGGAAACGTGAGTCAGTTAAACCTCTTTTCTTCATAAGTTACTCAGTCTCAAGCAGTTCTTTACAGCAGTGTGAGACAGGACTAACACAGCCTCCCTGGCCCATGCCTCCCCAACGGCCAGACTGATCCAGGAGCACTTGAGTCAGATTATGCCATCCCAACTCTCAAACTTCCCTACGTCCCACCTCACTCTGGGTAAGAGCAGAAACCCTCACAAGGGCCTCAAGGGCCTGCCCACTCTCCACCCTCACCCCACTCCCACTGTACTCCCTGCCCTGCAGCCCCCTGGCCTCCTTGCTGTGCCTCAACCCTGAGGTTCCAGCCTTAGGGTCTTTGCCCTGCTGAACACTTCACCTGGGTACTCTTCCCCCAGATAAATCCACAGGGACTCGGCCCCTCCTCTCCCAGAGGACTTTGCTCAATTGTCCTTATGAATGGCACCTTCTTAAAACATCCTGTTTAAAGCCACCATGTGCACGAGCACTCCCTGCCTCTCTTCGCAGCTCTTCTACCCTCCTTGAGATTTACCCCCTTGTGGACAGTATGTATTTGTGGATCTTTCTCCCCCGAGAAGGAGGAGTTAACTCCATAAGGGTGTGGATTTCTGCTTTTGTTCCCTAAGGGATTCCCCAGTGGTTAGGAGAAATGTATGGCACATAGTTAAATTTATTAAATGAACAACTGAATGTTTAGCAACAAGTTTCAAACAAAGCTTAACCATCACCCCCACAGCACATCTCTGTATTTCCTGGTTTTAACTGACTAGAAGTAGAAATACTAAAATAAATCAAAGACAAGGTGTAAAACCATCAGAAAAGGTATCTCAAAAAAAGGCTAAAACCAGAAGATATTATGAAAATGTAGCACCACCTTGAATTTCAAAACCAATTGAGGGCTCTTAAAATCCTAAAACAGCCCCATCGTCCCCCACTGTCAGTTCAAAAAGTTTACAGAGAACTTTTCCAGCAGAGGTGCTGTTTCATAGGTCCTTGGCATTCTCTAGCAACATAAATTAAGATCCCACATTTGCTAATATTGCTAGAGCACACAATTTTTTTTTTCCTAAAATACGTCGACCCCGGCAGAGAGAGAGCTACAAAGTTGAGTTTAGCCTCAGAGGCTGGCTGATCAGCAAGGCTTACCTCTTGGCTAAGAGAGCAGCTTCTCCACATTAGCCTTAGGATTTAAATTCGTGCCTCAGGAAAATGACCAGTAGGCTCTTCTGGGAATCTCAGGGGCTGCTTGGCGATAGTAAACACACTTAACAACTGTTCAATACTGTCTTAGTCTTCTCTATGTGCCTTTTTGTTTAATGAGACATTCCCAGTGAAGGACTCAAACATATTTGATTGAATGTCCCCTTCAGCAAAGCACATAAAGTAGACCAGCTACAGAGAGATCTTTGCGCACAGCTGCCAAATCCTGGATTTTAGTATCATTATATAGGAAATAAAAATTATACAGTTGATATGTCATTTTTTTAAAGATCTTCATATGCATACTAATTTCCACACTAAATTTTGCTGGTTATAGGCAGAAAAAGCACATGACTTCCAACTCTGGCTCTGCCACCTGGGAGTTGTGCAAGCTTGATCATATTATTTTACCAGCACATAAAATACTCACTGAAGTGTCTAGTACACAGGTAGCATCACTGTCTTAAACTAATAGTAATTCCAAATATGGACTAAGTATTCCAATCACACACTCAGAAGAGCTCAGGGTAAATTAAGCAGTAAAAATTTAACAGATAATAGATGGCCGAGCACAGTGGCTCACACCTATAATCCCGACACTTTGGGAGGCTGAAGTGGGTGGATCTATTGAGCCCGGGAGTACAGGATCAGCCTGAGCAACATGGCAAATCCTTATCTCTACAAAAAATACAAAAATTAGCCAGGCATGGTGGCGCATGCCTGTGCCTGTAGTCCTAGCTACTTGGGAGGCTGAGGCAGGAGGACTGCTTGAGCCCAGGAGGTTGAGGCTGCAGTGAGCTGAGAGTGTACCACTGCATTCCAGCCTGGGCCACAGAACGAGACGCGTCTCAAAAAAAAAATAAATAAGATTTTAAAAAAAAGATAATACATTTGCTAGCTGGCAAATCAGTGCTCCTATAGTTTCTGGTGATTAGTAGATGTTAAAAGATGGGGTTATTCCAGTAAAATGTAGCTTTTCTGGATTTTTTTTTAGGGGGATGATAATTATGGCTGGTCTTTGAGCTTGAATGATAATTTTAAAAAGGAAAACCAGCCCTAACAAGCTAAGTTAAAAAAAAAAAAAAGACAACCAAATTTTCCCATAGAACTGGTTTAGCCTTTTTCTCCTCTTTTTATCCTTTTTAACCCAAAATGCTCAGATGTCCCAAATGTTCAGAGCTGCAGAGGCTGCACTGCAGGGGCATGTGGTGGCTCCCAGCCCGGGCAGACTCCAGCACCAGGAGCTGATGCCCAGGCTTGTTTAGTCCAACACAGGTAGTGAAGTCAGCTGAAAAGAAGACTGACTTGCCAGTAGGTTTGTAAGAAACAGCTTTTCCTCTACCCTAGTGTCTTTCCTCTCTGGGAAGCATTTTTATTAGGAAACCCAAGTTGAAACTGTGCAGAGGCTGTGACCCTAAGTCCCCCAGGCTCCCGTTACTGCCTGCACCCGGCCACTGCACTGCCTCTTCAACAGAAAATCCAATTCGCTGTGCTTAGTCCACTGTTGGTCTCTGCTGTTTGAAAGTTTACGTGCCTCTTTAACTCTTTCCCTCAGGAAAAGTCTCCACAAAGGCATGGATAATGGATGCAGAATTGAGTAGGGCCCCCAGGTTTTTCTTCTCTGACGCTGTGGTTGCTCTGGCTAGAGAACGCTTACAGATAAGGCAGGGTGGGAACTGACTGTGTCACTGTCAATCAGGGGATCTGTCAGGGGAGGCCCTTCAGTGTGACAGAAACAAATACTTCCAAACAAAGGTAGGAACACAGAGGAAAACGAAGTTGAAGTTGGTTCCCAGGATAACAGTTCCCTCTCTACAACCTTATGCAAGATGGCTCTATTTGCTGTAATTTAACCTCAACTTTTGAATCCAAAGCTGCTGACTTATACATGTTTTCAGCTTTTAACCATCTATGTTATATTTTAGATATTAAACATCTCAAGCAATAATTTTACAAATGATGAAATCGATTGGCAAGTTTATTCATTGAAACTGACAAAAAAAGTGATCCTAAAATGTTTTAGTTTATGTTTTTTAGTATTTTGGGTTTTTTTTTTTATAATTACCAGATTTTTAACATAAGCATCTAGGGTATATGCACATCCATCTTTATTACAATAGGGACTGCTCAGAATTTTTTTTTTTAAAAGGGACTTTTAAAGGTAGTAGTTTCTGTTTTAATCAATGTATTCTTTTTATAATGAAACATACACCTTTGCTTTCAAAGCCCACAGCAAGTACATTTCTTATGCCTTGGCCCTAAATATCAAATATAATTTATGTATTATTTCTAGGTAAATGTTCTTTGATATTATGCTAAACATGTTTGAGACCAACTTAAAAAAAAATTTAGGAAATTAAAGTGAAAAGATGTAAGGAAATAAAAGGCACCAGACTGGAAACAAAGAAATATAATTGTTTTTATTCAGATAGGATTCCATACATAAAAAATCCTAAGGAATACACACACACACACACACACACACACACGCACACCTTACTAGAACTGATAAACTAGTTCAGGAAGATCACTGGATACAAGACCACTATAAAAAAACTCATTCTATTTCCATGTACTAGCAATGAACAACCAAAATTAAAATAAACAATTCCATTCACAATAGCATCAAAAAGATTAAAATACTTAATAATAAATTTAATGAGAAATACAAAATCAGATATCCACATGCAAAAAAGATACATTTACATCTTGCCTTACACCATAGACAAAAATTTACTCAAAATCGACCACAGACCAAAATATAAGAGCTAAAAGAGTAAAACCACTAGAAGAAAAACAGAAGAAAACCTTTGCAAATTTGTTAGGCAAAAAGCTCTTAAATATGACACTAATGTATGAGTCATAAAAGAAAAAAATTTATAAATTGGACTTCAAAATTAAAACCTGTGCTTCAAAAGTCACCATGAGGAAAATGAAAGAGACTGGATTCCAGCCACCAACCAGAAGAAAACATTTGTAAATCATACATGAACAACAAATAACATAAAGACAATCCAAATTTCAGGATGGGTAAAAGATTTAAATAGACATTTTACTAAAGAAGATATACAAATAACTAATTAGCACAAACATGTTTAATATCATTAACTATTGGAGAAATACAAATCAAGACCACAATAAGGTACCACTTCCTATCCATTCAGATGGATATAAAAAAGACTGATAACAGCAAGTATTGGTGAGGATATAGTAAACCTGGAATGCTCATAAATTGATGATGGGAATGTAAAACAGTACAGCCACTTTGAAAAGTAATTTGGTAATTTCTTAAAAAGTTAAACACAAATTTGCCATACAACCCAGCAATTCCACTCCTAGGTAAAGACTCAAGAGAAATGAAAACATATGTCCATAAAATACTTGTACACAAATGTTTATGGTAGCATTGCTCTATAAACAAGCAAAAAGTGGCAATAACTGCTCATAAACAGGCAAAAAGTGGAAATAATCCAAATGCCCATCAACTGCTGAATGAAGAGAGTGTGCTCTGTAGGCCAGGCACTGTGGCTCACGCCTGTAATCCCGGCACTTTGGGAGAACGAGGTGAGTAGATGGCTTAAGGTCAGGAGTTTGAGACCAGCCTGGGCAACATAGTGAGACCTCGTCTCTACTAAAAATAGAAAAATTAGCTGGGTGTGGGTGGCATGCACCTGTAGTCCCAGCTACTCAGGAGGCTGAGGTACGAGAATCATTTGAACCTAGGAGACGGAGGTTGCAGTGAACAGAGATCGAGCTACTGCACTCCAGCTTGGGTAGCAGAGCAAGGCTCTGTCTCAAAAAAAAAAAAAAAAAAAAAAAAGTACACTCTGTCCATAATATGGAATGCTATTCAAGCAACAAAAAGGAATGAAGTACAGATACACACAACGACATGGATTAACTTCAGAAACCCTACGCTAAGAAGCCAGATGCAAGAGACTACAGACTTCATACCGTATAATTCCATTTTTATGAAATGTCTAGAAAAGGCAGATAGAAACAGACAGATGAGTGTTTGTCTGGGGCTGAGGATGGGAGCAGAGTAACGACAACTGGGCAGGAGGGATCTTTTGGAGGCATGGAAATGTGTTTAAATTGTATTGTGGTGACGGGTGTACAACTGTAGAAATTTACCAAAATCATCACATAATACATTTACAATGGGTGAATGGCATATAGTAGTTTTGCATTTTGAGGGTTATTTTTTGAGACAGAGTCTCACTCTGTTGCCCAAGCTGGAGAGCAGTGGTGAGATCACAACTCACTAAGGCATTGAAATCCAGGGCTTAAGAAATCCTCCCACCTCAGCCTCCTGAGTAGCTGGGACTACAGATATGCAGCACCACATCCAGCTAATTTTATTCTTAAATTTCTATAGAGATGGGGGCCGGGCGCAGTGGCTCACGCCTGTAATTCCAGCACTTTGGGAGGCCGAGGCGGGTGGATCACGAGGTCAGGAGATCAAGACCATCCTGGCTAACACGGTGAAACCCCATCTCTACTAAAAATACAAAAAAATTAGCCGGGCATGGTGGTGGGCACCTGTAGTCCCAGCTACTCGGGAGGCAGAGGTAGGAGAATGGCATGAACCCGGGAGGCAGACCTTGCAGTGAGCCGAGATCGTGCCACTGCACTCCAGCCTGGGCAACAGAGCAAGACTCCATCTCAAAAAAAAATAAATTCTATAGAGATGGGGTCTCACTGTATTGCCCCCAGGCTGGTCTCAAACTTCTGGCCTCAAGTGATCCTCCTGCCTCAGACTTCCAAATTGTTGGGATTACAGGTGTGAGCCACCACACCCGGACAAGTCATTTTTTAAAAAGTAAAAGTTACCGGGCCAGGCGAGGTGGCTCACGCCTGTACTGTAATCCCAGCACTTTGGGAGGCTGAGGTGGGTGGATCACAAGGTCAGGAGTTCGAGACCAGCCTGGCCAACATGGTGAAACCCCATCTCTACTAAAAAATATATAAAAATTAGCCAGGCATTGTGGCATGCACCTGTAATCCCAGCTACTGGGGAGGCTGAAGCAGGAGAATTGCTTGAACCAGGGAGGTGGAGGTTGCTGTGAGCTGAAATCATGCCACTGCATTCCAGCCTGAGTGACAGAGCAAGACTCTGTCTCAAAAAAAAAAAAAAGTAAAGTTTTTGTGTCTATGTATCAGACACCAAATTATTTCACACAAATTGAAAAAGATTACTATTCAAACTGGGGATTGAGCTCTTAGGTCGGTATTATAAAATGAAATGCCCTTAATTGCATTATGTGATATAATATTACATTAATCACCATGTTCTTTATACATGAGAATGACATTTACATACACCATGTATTAAGTATTGATTTGGGGGCTGGGCGCATTGGCTCAAGCCTATAATCACAGCACTTTGGGAGGCCCAGGTGGGCAGATCATGAGGTCAGGAGCTCGAGACCAGCCTGGCCAACGTGGCAAAACCCCATCTCTACTAAAAACAGAAAAATTAGCTGGGCATGGTGGCACATGACTGTAATCCCAGCTACTTGGGAGGCTGAGGCAAAAGCATCACTTGAACCTGGGAGGCGGAGGTTGCAGTGAGCCAAGATTGTACCACTGCACTCCAGCCTGGGCAACAGAGCAAGACTGTCTTAAAAAAAAAAAAAAAAGGATCTGTTTTGGAGTCTCCTTATAATTTCAAACATGCTCCTCTAACAGGAGTGAACATGCAGACAGAGAAGCTAAGTAGATTGTCCACAGACAGATGGACTTTATCAGATGCCATGTGCCTCACTTCATATGATGAAATTACAATTTCAATGTATCTTAAAGAAGAAAAATAGTCACAAAAGCATCTTAACTATAACTGATACAATGATTTTCCTGTCTATTCAATAACCAGTATCCCCTTAAAACCAAACATACTGTGTCAATGTCTAAATGTGTAAGTTTTACTGGCAGCAAGTTAGGGATCAACTTAATATTTCTTAAGATAAAATTTCTATATAAGGATAAGGATGAAAGTAACTGGCACGTAACCCCTTTATTCTGAATAGTGGCAATTAAAAACAACGAATGGAGATTTCGCCTGCAGTATTAGTTTTCTAATGTGTCAAAAGTCACCAGAAACTTAGTGACTGGAAAACAACACCCACGTATCATCTCACAGTTCTGTAGGTCAGAAGTGTGGGTGGGCTCCACTGGACTCTCTGCTTAGGGTCTCACCAGGACAAATTCAAGGTGTCGGTCAGCCCGGGTTCTTATCTACAGGATCTGAGTAGGAATCTGCCTCCAAACCCATTCCAGTTATGGATGGAATTCTGTGTTTTGTGGTTGTGGGATGGAGGTGGCTGTTTTCCTTGCTGCTGCCAGCCAGGGCCACTCTCAGCTCCTAGTGAGCACCCACACGCCCTCCATCTGCAGAGCTAGCAACAGTGTGTGGAATCTTTCCTGAGCTTCATATCTTTCTGACTTCCTCCTTGCTGCTGGCCTGAGGAAACGCTCTACTTTTAAAGAGCACGTGTGAGTAGATTAAGCCCACTCGGACAATCATCTTAATTCCACCTGCAGAATCTCTTTTAGCCATGTTATGCATGGGGGCAACACCACGAGGCAAGGGTCATGGGGCTGCACCATGAACACCTGCCTTTCTAATTAAACTATATTTAAAGGCAACTAAATATCCTCCCACTGAGGAATACAAGTAATCAATGCAGAAGGAATCGTGTATTTAGAAAACTCACCATTTTGTAACTCCCTAATAAACTTCATTCTTTGTTTTTAATTGCCACTATTCAGAAGAAAGGGGTTAAGTGCGGCTACTTTTATCCTCATCCTTATATAGAAATTATGTGTCTTAACATTAGTTAAGTTGATCCCTAATAAAATAGCTGATTTAGACAATGATTGTCAATGAGAAACTGACACTGACCACATCTGAGCCCACTTTAGAGACCTGACTACAGAGACCCTAAATGGCATGTGCCTCCTGCTACGACATACACAGCACCACCTATAAAGCGCTCCTACCAAAAAGCAGCTGAAGCTAAACCTCATTAAGCTGTTAGAGCAAAGTCTCGGTTTACAGGAAATGTAGGAAACAGAAGTACAATTTAAATGATACCATTAAAGGCCAGGCATGGTGGCTCACGCTTGTAATCCTAGCACTTTGGGAGGCCGAGGTGAGCAGATCCCTTGAGGCCAGGAGTTTGGGACCAGCCTGGCCAACATAGTGAAACCCTGTCTCTACTGAAAAAAAAAAAATTAGCTGGGTGTGGTGGTGCACACCTGTAATCCCAGCCACTCAGGAGGCTGAGGCACAACAACTGCTTGAACCTGGGAGACGGAAGTTGCAGTGAGCAGAGATTGTGCCACTGCACTCCAGCCTGAGTGACAGGGCAAGACTCTGTCACAAAAAAAATAAATAAAAATTTAAAAAAATTTTTAAATGATACCATTAAGAAGCAGATAGAAAAGCCCAGAACATGGAACATTCTACAACACATTGGACCCAGTTTCTTCAGTAAGTTAATTACCTGTGCATGTGCTGGCGGGGGCAAGGTGGGGGAACTGGTCTAGATTACAAGAAATATTATCACCAATTGCAATACAAGAACAGTATTTGAATCCTGATTCAAACCAAGAGTTTAAAAAAAAAACAAAAAACATTTTTAAGTTAATCAGAGAAATTTGACAATAAACTCGATATTAGAGTACACTAAGAATCATGATAAATTTCATGTTTGGGATAAAGGTATTGCGGCTGTATAAGAAAGCATGCATACTTTTTAGAGATGCATATAGCACAAAATGCTGTGACTGCTTTGTTAATTACTTCAGCAACCACAAGAAAAGGCAGGATGGGAAAACAAAGTATAGCAAAATGGTGAAATATATCAAATATAGGTGATGTAACTATACACACACACACACACACACACATATACATACATATGGGGTTAATTATTCTAGTCTACTTTTCTGTGTGTTGAAAATTTTTAACATAAACAACTTGCTTCTATTCACTGAGCATCTGCTGAGAGCCAATTGTCGTGTTAAGGGCTTCAGGTATATTACCAGCTAAACCCTCTCAACAGCCTCACGGACCTGAACTATTATTATCCCTACTTTTATAGATAAAAAGTAATGAAATAACAACCACTTCAGGGTGTAGCCAAACAATTTGCCAGTTCGGCAATGCCTCAGAGGCCAAGTAAATTAAAGACTTCTATGGTTTTCATTTTGAAAACATTTTTACCAATTGCCTACAGCACACATTGGAGGGCAGTTCCCAAGCCCTGTGGTGATGCTGTGTGTCGGGGACCTTGGGAGGTAAGGAAAGAGGGAAAAGGAACAGATGGGTAGGCAGATAGAGGGTGAAACAGAACAAGAGGACCAGCAAAACAATGAGGGGAGAGGGAAGGAAAGATGGAGAAGGGAAAGAGTAAGGCAGGAACGCATGGAGTCAGTGATGGAAGGCGCAAACGGAACCTGGAAAAGGAAGACCTGGAGTGTCAGACACATTTACTCCCACCATGGCCCACCTTCCACTCTCCCCCAATCCCTGAGACCAGGCAGAAAGTCAGACTACTACAGAGAAAAATGGGGGCAGGCCAACAACACTAGATTACAAACATAATTTGTCAAAACATAATTACAGATGGTGGTGTGCGCTCTCCCTAAGCCTCCGATCAGCCGCTCTTCTTTCCTGTGACCATGACCTTCCCAAGCTCAAACTCAGCTTCTCCTGACCAGATCCAAGGTCACGAATTGAAGGGAAGAGAAGAAGAAATTATCTATTTATATTTTTTAGTGGAGACGGGGTTTCACCGTGTTAGCCAGGATGGTCTCGATCTCCTGACCTTGTGATCCACCCGCCTTGGCCTCCCAAAGTGCTGGAATTACAGGCGTGAGCCACCGTGCCCGGCCGAAATTGTTTATTTAAACAATGTTTAACAGCTTCAGATAAAATGCACAGCCCATCAGCGCCCAGTGAGGCTGCTCTCAGAGAACAATCCGTGCAACTGAGATACTCAGCCACACTAATGCCATTGGGAGCTCAGGTCAGAGACTCCTGGTGCCAGGGTCAGGTAAGGTTTTAATCCAGGCTATGGAAAATACATGTTTGGGGGGCTGTATGTATGTTTGCGGGGACTGTAGACAGGAAAGGAGCTACAGAAGGGAGAGAGAACAGAAAACACAAAAGAAGAATCCTGGATGCATTTCAGAAACTGGAATGAGAGCTGAAGGGAAAGCAGGCTGAAGTTCTGATCCATGCAACCACCAGAAGGAACCTTGAAGGCCTATGCTGAAGAAGCCCAGTGCAAAAGGCCACACAGTGTGTGATTCCCTTCATGTGGCGTGTCCAACACAAGCAAATCCATGGAGGCAGAAACTCAATTCGTGGTTGCCAGGAGCTGAGGGAGGGTAGAAGGCAGAAGGACTGCTAATGGGTACAAGTTCTTTTTGGGGTGATAAAAACATTCTAAAATTAGGCAGTGTAAATGGTTGTATGATGGTGAATACACAAAAAGTCACTCAACTGTTTACTTTCAATGTGTGGATTGTATGCTATGTGAAATATACCTCAATAAATCCACAAAAAATAAATTAAAAAAATTTTAACTAGCAAATAAAAAGATAAATAATTCCTTTTTCCCTCCGCTCCCAGAGATACAGTTTCTCTCTCTTGTTATCATGAGTTTTATTTTGTTTTTTAGCACAAAATCAGAAGCAAAGGAGAACACCTATGTAGCTTACAGTAACCACACACCATGAAAATAACGAGAAGCCGTGAGAACTAACAAAATGAAAGCCAAACTCTTTTAACTTATCTGTTCCCCAACCAACTCCTGAGGAGCAGGATGAAATATCTCTATATGGCAAAGACCAATCGCTTTCCACACACAGTGCTCAGGCACAGACAGACCAACGTCATCTGCTTCTCCAAACCACTCCGTCCACCTTTTCCCCACTGTACTTCATGTGTGATCAAAGCTGTACCTACCAAAGACTGTCTTCACAGACAGGCTGATTTTTGTAAATCAGATAAAGTGGTTTACAAAAATCCAAAGATTTCTGCACCAGCTTCTACTGGTAATTATTATTTACTGGTTAATATTTTATTATCAGAGTAAAGAAGGAGAACTGGGAATCAGAACAAGTCACTCCACCTCCCTGTGTCTACATCTCCTCATCAGCAAACAAAAGGGCAAGCCCAGAATTATCTCGAAGAATACGCAGTCTTAAAGGGATCTATCAGTCTATGTCTATTAATCATGGAAACAGAGCACGAATTGAGTTCTAGGGGACTTTAATTTCTTGGAATTTTCATAAAGTAATTTCCTCCAGCCATAAAATAATTTTAAAACTATTACACACAGCTCCCCAGCAAACCACCTCAGTAACCACATGAGGCAGGCAAGACGCAAAGAAAAGAAAGGAATATCCTATTCTCTTACATTCAGCAACGCTGATTTCATGTAAAAATCCTAGAATTACCCATTTCCCAAGAGCTTAATCATAGAATATGTTACTAGGAATATAAGTCATCATTAAATACCTTATTAATTACATGAAATTTCCTTTATTCCTAGCTGTGGCTATAGAGGACACAAAGCACTGGGGGGTGCATTCATATATTACTATAGAATTGCCCAATTTCATCACTAAAATTATCATATGCCAAATGAACAAGCAGGACTTACCAATTTTCTGACTGAAAATCTTGTCAAAGGTTATTTCATTGGTCTCTGCAAGATATTTCTGCATCACACTCCGGATACTGGAAGGGAAGAGTGACACATTTTTAACAATACAGCCTACGTCGTGAGTAACCATCCCCAGGATGGAAGAGATACGGATGTCTTGACTTCATGATATCAGCTTTACAAGAGACCCTTCTTACCACGACTGCATGAAATGCAAACCAGCCTAAAAGCTGGAAACTTCACGGCCTTAGTCACCATCCCCTCCTGCGACACAGGGCCAAGCTTACATGTAGAAACTCAACTGCAGAAAATAACTTCAGGGCTTTGAAAACCCACCCTCCATATATCTGCTCTTCAAAATATTCACAAATGTGTCTGCACGCACAAACACGTGCACACAGCACACACCCTACACACACACACCACACATGCCTGTGACCCCCACCACAAATTCTGCTCATCAATAAATGAGCTTCTTTCTAAAACAAGTGCAAAAGTTCCCTAGATATATTAATATTTTTAAAATCATATTTCTATACTCCAACAATACAGCACAAAACGTAATTAAAAGACTTAGCTTGCAATAAAATAAAAAACATCAAATACTTTGAAATCATTCTTTCAAAATATGTGCAAGAACTTGATGGGAAAAATTACAAATTGTATTGGGAGACATTAAAGAGGATCTAAATAAATAGGAAGATATACCACAGTGATAAACAGAGAAATTTAATACTGTAAAGTTCAAAGTCTACCCAGATTTATCTATGAAATATAATCCCCATCAACATTCCAATAGGGTTTTTCATAGAACATAGAAATAAATAAGCTCTTTCTAAAATTTACACAAAAAATACAGGATCAATAATAGCCAAAACACTTCTGAAGAAAGAGAATAAAGATACTGGTGTTTATTATGAAGTTAATAAAGACAGGATAAACAAACTGATGAAGGAAAAGGAAGAGAGTGCAGAAACTGAGCCACACATACATTCAGCGTTGACATATAATAGAAGTAGCAAGTCAGAAAAATGGAGAAAGGATGGATTGTGCAGTAAGTGAACCCCAAAAGTGATTATCCAAATGGAAAAAGTAGAAAATTGAATCTCCATCATCCACTGATGGTGGGAGTGAACAATAACTTGGCATTACTTTTTTGTTTTTGTTTTTTACTTTTAAAAACAAATTGAGGCATAATTTATATATAATTAAGTGCATACTTAAAGTATATTGTTAGCCAGGCAAGGTGCCTCACACCTTTAATCCCAGCACTTTAGGAGGCCAAGGTGAGCGGATCACCTGAGGTCAGGAGTTCGAACCCTATTCATAGATAGAGATATTCAGTTGAGTCCAAACTCTATTCATACATCACACTACTTCTTTTTGAAGAACGGCAATCTTTCTTTGGTAAATTAAAAGACCTCATTTACTTTATTCATCTAACATTTCATGTATGATGATCAGTTTTTCACCTACCATGACTCTCATTTTTCCCCATGAATACTCTTGAAGAAGTGTTCCAGAAGCATTCTAAAACAGTCATCAAATTTAGCAATTTACTACCTATTCCATTGAGTTTCCAGTTTTCCATACAATTCCTACGATATGATTTTTACTCTTCCCTTCTTGTAGAAGGTGGTTGGATTCTTATATACCTTCATGTAATCATCTTCCTTGAAGTATAACATTTTATACATATATATACACATATACATGTATATGTATATATATACATACACACACCCATATATACATACATACACACATACAAAGGGGGTCTTGCTCTGTCATCCAGGCTGGAGTGCAGTGGTGTGATCATAGCTCACTGCGGCCTCAAACTCCTGAGCTCAAGCCATCCTCCCACCTCAGCCTCCCGAGTAGCAGAAACTACAAGTGCACACCACCACACCCAGTTTTTTTTTTTTCTTTTTGGAGATAGAGTCTCACTATGTTGCCCAGTCTGGTCTTAAATTCTTGGCCTCAAGAGATCCTTCCACCTCAGCCTCCCAAGTAGCTGGAATTATTGGTGCAAGCCATCATGCCCAGCAATTTTTTATTTATTTAAAAAGTCTAATTTCCTCTCTAACCATGACAAATCTAGTCTGTGCTTATATTTTTATTTTTTCCTACAATTCTTGACTATCCCCTTATGTTCTACTTCACTGTACTATTTTCTTCACTGTACTATTCAGTTCCTATTTGTATTTTTAATATCTTGCATGTTTTTATTTTTAGCTCAAAGAATGTGGCTGGTTGTCTAATGCTACATACAAAAAGTAATTTGATGTATTCCTAAGTATTTTGTGCGTGTGCAGCTACTGTAAATGGGACTGCATTTTAATTTGGCTCTCAGCTTGAACGTTATTGGTATATAGAAATGCTACTGATTTCTGTACATTGATTTTGTATCCTGAAACTTATTGAAGTCATTTATCAATTCCAGGAGTCTTTGGCAGGGTATTTAGGGTTTTCTCAGTATAGAATCATATCATCAGCAAAGAGAGACAGTTTGACCCCTTCCTTTTCCTATTTAGATGCCTTTTATCTCTTTCTCTTGCTGATTGCTCCAGTAGTATGTTGAATAAGAGTGGTGAGAGTGAGAATCCTTGTCTGTTCCAGTTCTCGAGGAGAATGCCTCCACCTTTTGCTCATTCAGTATGATATTGTCTTTATGTCTGTCATAGATAGCTGTTATCATTTTGAGGTATGTCCCTTCAATGCCTAGTTTGTTCAGGGTTTTTTTTTTTTTTTTTAACATGAAGGGTACTGGATTTTATTGAGAGCTTTTTCCACATCTATTGAGATGATCGTATGGTTTTGTTTTTATTTTTTTATGTGGTAAATCACATTTATTGGTTTGCATATGTTGAACCAACCTTGCATCCCAGGAATGAAGCCTACCTGATCATGGAGAATTAACCTTTTTGATGTGCTGCTGGATTTGGTTTGCTAGTATTTTGTTGAGAATTTTTGCCTCTGTGTTCATCAGGGATGTTGGCCTGTAGTTTTCTTTTTTCACTGTGTCTTTGCCAGGTTTTGGTATCAGGGTAATGCTGGCTTTGCAGAATGAGTTAGGGAGAAGTCCCTCCTCCTTGACTTTTTTCTACCAGTAGAACTACAAAACACTGATGACAAAAATCATAGATGATACAAATGGAAGAACATTCCATGCTCATAGATTAGAAGAATCAATATTGTAAAAATGGCCATGCTGCCCAAAACAATCTACAGATTCAATGCTATTGCTATCAAACTACAAATGTTATTTTTCACAGGATGGGTAAAAACTATTCTAAAATTAATATGGAACAAAAAAAGAGCCCAAATAGCCAAAGTCATCCTAAGCAAAAAGAACAAAGCTAGAGGTGATCATATTACCCAACTTCAAACTATACTATAAAGCTACAATAACCAAAACAGCATAGTGCTGGTACAGAAACAGACACATAGACCAGTGGAATAGAAGAGAGAACCCAAAAATAAAGCCATACGAAGCTTCAGCTATCTGATCTTTGACAAAGTCAACAAAAATAAGGAATGGGGAAAGGACTCCCTGTTCAACAAATGGTGCTGGGATAGCTGGCTAGCCATATGCAGAAGATTGAAACTGGATCCCTAACTTTTACCATATACAAAAAAGTCCTCAAAAAATGCACAAATAGTCCTCAAAAGCAACTGCAACAAAAACAAAAATTGACAAGTGGGACCCAATTGAACTAAGTGCTTTTGCACAGCAAAAGAAACTACCAACAGAGTAAACAGACACGCTACAAAATGGGAGAAAATATTCACAAACTATGCATCTGGCAAAGGTCTAATATCCAGATTCTATAAGGAACTTAACAACAAAAAACAAATAATTCCATTAAAAATGGGCAAAAGACATGAACAGACAATTCTTAAAAGAAGACCTCCAACTGACCAACAAACATTTGAAAAAATGCTCAACATCACTAATCATCAGATAAATATAAATCAAAACCACAATGAGATACCATCTCACTCCAGGCAAATGGCTATTATTTTAAAAATAAAATAAAATAAAATAAAACAGATGCTGATAAGGCTTTGGAGAAAAGGGAATGCCTACACACTGCTGGTGGAAATGTAAATTAGTTCAGCCACTGTGAAAAGCTATTTGGAGATTTCCCAAAGAACTTAACAAAGAACTACCATTCAACGCAGCAATCCTATTACTGAATATACTTATTTTCTTTCCAAAAGAAAATTAATCATTCTACCAAAAGAAAAAAAAAAACTACATCCAGTCATATGTTCATCACAGCACTATTCATAATAACGAAAACAAGGAATAAACATAGGGGCCCATCAGTGGTGGATTGGATAAAGAAAATGAGGTACATATACACCATGGAATACTATATTGCCATAAAAAAGAATGAAATTGTGTCCTTTGCAGCAACATGAATGCAGCTGCAGGTGATTATCCTAAGCAAATTAACACAGGAACAGAAAACCAAATACCACATGTTCTTATTTATAAGTGGGAGCTAAACACTGGGTACTCATGGACATAAAGATGGTAACAATAGACACCAGGGATGAATGGGGGGAGGGAGGGAAGGGAGCAAGGGTTGAAACACTATTGGGTACTATGCTCACTACCTACGCAATGGCATCAATCATACGCCAAACCTCATCATCACACAATACACCCACATAACAAACCTGCACATGTTGTACCCCTTAAATCCAAAATTAAAGCTGCAATTATTGTTTCTAAAAAGTAATTCAAGATGGACCACAGATCTAAATATAAAGCCTAAAACTATAAAAGTTCTCAAAGAAAATATAAAAAAAACTTTATAACTAGTTCAAGCAAAGATTTTAGATATGAGAGCAAAAACATGAACAATAAGAGAAAAACAAATAAATTAATTTCATCAAAATTAAAAACTGCTGCTCCTGAAAAGACACTTAAGAGGATGAAAAGACAAGCCACACACTGAGAGAAAACACTGGCAAACCATCTGTCGAACTGAAGATCTGTACCCAGCATAAATAAAGACCCTTTCAAGCTCAAGAATAAGAAAATAACCTGATAAAAAATGGGCAAATGATTTGAACAGACACTTCAAAGAAGATATGTGGGTGGCAAATAAGCATATGAAAAGTTGTTTAAAGTCATTAGTCATTAGGAAATGGCAAATTAAAATCACAAGAAGATTCCACTACATACCTATTAGAGTGGCTATAATTACAAAAGACCATACCAAATGTTGGGAGAGATATGGAGTAACTGGAATTCTCATACGGTGCTAGTGGAGATGTCAAATGAAGCACACACTTTGGAAAACACTTTGGCAGCTTCTTAGAAAGCAAAGTTAAACTACACCTACTATATGATAAATCCATTCCATTTTTAGGTATTTACCTGAGAGAAATGAAAGCATATATCCATACAAAGACTTATATATGGATATTCTCAGCAGCTTTATCTGTGATGGTCAAAAGCTGGAAGAAACACAATGGCCACAATGGGTGAACGGATAAGTAAATATGGGTATCACTATAATTAAACAGTACTCAGCAATAAAAGGAATGAACTATGAATACATTTAAAAACACAGATGGATCTCAGAATAACTGTGCTGATTTAAAGAAGCCAGACCGCCCCCCCCCCCACCCCCCACAACAACAAAAAAGTACACAACATTTGATTACAAGGAGGCAGGAGCAAACTTTTTTTTTTTTTTTTTTTTTTGAGACGGAATCTCAGTCTGTCTTCTCTCCCAGGCTGGAGTGCAGTGGCGCAATCTCGGCTCACTGCAAGCTCCACCTCCCGGGTTCATGCCATTCTTCTGCCTCAGCCTCCCAGGTAGCTGGGACTACAGGCGCCCACCACCACACCCGGCTAATTTTTTTTGTATTTTTAGTAGAGACGGGGTTTCACCCCATTAGCCAGGATGGTCTTGATCTCCTGACCTCGTGATCCGCCTGCCTCTGCCTCCCAAAGTGCTGGGATTACCGGCTTGAGCCACCAAGCCCGGCCAGGAGCAAACTTTTAAGGATGGTGCATGTGGTATAACAAAAAATATAGTTTTTGTCTCTGGTTCCTGACACAGAGCTCCAAAAACGCTTGAAATTTCCTGATAGGAGTGTCTTTTATTCCTAAGGAGCCCTTTTCAACCATACCTGAGTTTATGCTAATGAGCTAACTCTTGGTGGGCTTCTAGATAGTTCAATATGGGGGCTTGTTGCCAGAGGAAGCAAAAGTGTGACTAGAGGGTTAAGACTTTCACCCTTATCCCCTGACCTCAGGGAGGCTGGGGACTGAGTTCTGTCACCAACACCCAACACTTTCTGCAATCAAGCCTACTTTGCTTAAAAACTCTTGAAGAGTTTGGAGAGCTTCCAGGTGAACACATCATGAGATGGGAAGGTGGTGCACTCAGAGAGGGCACAGAAGCTCTGCTCTCTACCCCTCCCTGCAAGACCCTACACCATGTACCTCTTCCATTTTGCGATTCCTGAGTTGCATCTTTCATAAAAAAACTAATCATAAGGATAGCATTTTCCTGAGTTCTGTGAGTCATTCTAGTGACACAGCACACCGGAGAGGATGGCCATGGGAGCCCGTGAATTTGTGGTCAGCCAGGCAGAGGTATGGGAGACTGGGAACCCCATTCCTAGCTGGCATCTGAATTGGGGCAGTCTTGTGGGAATGAGCCCTTAACCTAGCAGTGGAGAGGGATCTCTGCTAACTTAAGGTGGTGTCAAAATCAAATTGAATTGTAGAACGCCCAGCTGGTAAGACAATTGAGACGTTCATTATCTGAATTTTGGTAATGGTTTTGCCAATGTAGACAAACTCACCAAACTGTGCACTTGAAATATGTTGTTTATCTTAGGTTAATTACATCTCAGTAAGCTATTTGTTTGTTTGTTTTAATTACACCATTTGCAGTAAGCAAAACCCTGAGTGTGGGAAACTACACAATAAAACGACCTGATATCTTTAACAAAAAATCTCAAGAGAAAATAATGATAGTGGAGGAATGTATAGGTCAAAAAAGAAATAACAACCAGGCATAATGTATGCACCTTATTTAAAAATTCAAGAAAAAAAGTATTCTTTTAAAAAAATAGAGAAATGATAATGTGCATTGACTACTGGATAATATTAAGGGAGCATTTTTTTCACAGTGGCATTGTATTCCACTTTCACTTTTGTATTCTGAAAGAGTTCTTATCTTTTAGGAATGCATATAGAAATATTCACAGATGAAATTTTATATATATATATATATATATAATCTCTAGACTTGCTTCAAAATAATCTAAAGAAAATAGGAGGTATAGAGGAAACAAAATTAGCTATGTATTTGATATGGTTTGGCTGTGTCCCCATCCAAATCTCATCTTGAATTGTAGTTCCCATAATTCCCACGTGTTGTGGGAGGGACCCAGTGGGAGGTCATTGAATCATGGAGCCGGATCTTTCCCATGCTGTTTTCATTAAAGTTAATAAGTCTCATGAGATCTGATGGTTTTATAAAGGGGAGTTCCCCTGCACATGCTCTCTTGTCTGCTGCCATGTAAGACATGCCTTTGCTCCTCCTTCACCTTCCACCATGATTGTGAGGCCTCCCCAGGCGTGTGGAACTGTGAGTCCATCAAACCTCTTTCCTTTATAAATTATCCAGTCTCAGGTATGTCTTTATTAGCAGTGTGAGAACAGACTAATACAGTATTAATAACTGAGAAAGCCGAGTGATGGCTGTATCAGTTTCATACTCTTATTCTCTCCTTCTATGCATGTTTAAACTTTTCATTATACAAAGTTTTAAAGCATCAAATTCTGGCCTCCAAAGTCCAGGGTTATTACTTTTACACACCTCCTCACCAAAATAAGAGTTATGTATATCATACACTGTATACTGCTTGGAGGCATAATGACTTGTGTTAATACCAAATGGCTGGAAATATACCAACCCTACCTGTCATGGCCTACTGGGGTCCTGCTACATAAATTCATGGTAAGTATAATAAATATTGTATTATAATTTTAATTTTTTTCTCCTATGAGAGTAGTTGAAAGACCAGCCACCA